>NW_022589745.1:4251162-4321854 GCF_004348235.1 Phoca vitulina | reverse complement strand
GGAGCTTTTGTTCCCTGCAAGCTTTCCGTACAGCTTTGGAGGCGGAGAGTGAAAATGGCGGCCTCCCAGTCTCCGCCCCGGAGGAGCCGAGAACTCGGGGTCCCGCTCCTCAGCGAGCCCCCAGAGAAAAGCCGTCAGTCACTCCCGTCTCCCCGGTCTCCGGCCGCACTCCGCGCTCACCCGGCCTGTGACCGCGCCTTTCTATCTGGCACCCGACCCCGGGTGGAGTCTCCAAACCCAGCAGATCCCCGCGGTGCGCTCCCGCACCTCTCCTCCCGGGGGAAGAAGGTGAGTCTCCCCGGATCTGCCGCTTGTTGGGTCCCTGCTGGAGGAGCAGTGGCCCGACTGTGCCGCGGATCACAGTCTATGACAACCCCGAGCTGAGAGCCCGCGCCTGGGCTCCGTCTCTGCAGCCGGCTTCCCCGCTCCGATCCCTGGGAGCTCTGCCGCACTCAGGCACCCCCGGTCTTTCTGTGACCCCGAGGGTCCTGAGACCACACTGTCCCACGAGGGTTCCACCCCCCACTTCGCCACCAGAGTGACGTCCCTCAGCGGAGCAGACTCTAAAAGTCCCGATTCTGTGCCCCGCGGCTCTATCACTTGCCAGAAGCGGCCAACGGAGGCCCCTTCCCCGCCGTCTATCCTCCCGAATATCGCCTCGGATTCACTTCTCCGCACGTCCTACCTTCCAGAAAGTGGTCGCTTTTCTGTTCAGAGAGTTGTTGCTCTTCTTTTCTTTGATCTCCTGTTGAGTTTGTAGGTGTTCAGAATGGTTTGACCCCTATCCAGCTGAATTCCTGAGAGGAGACGAAATCCAGGTCTCCTACTCCTCCGCCATCTTGCTCCACCCCCCATGATTTTCTTTTAAACAGAAATCCTAGCTTTTCTTAGCATGGTCATCTTGATATTATTCTTGTAATTTTTGGGGGGGCACCTAAATATGGAATTTTATATCTGTAATAAAGATAAATGATAGCTAGAGAAAAAGATATATGAAATTGAGAGAGCGAGTGTGTGTGAGAGAGAGAGAGCACACTGATATTTTGGGTGTACTTTTTTTTTGCAGTAGATACTTTACATGCATTGTCTGATCCTCACAAACCCTTTATTATGCAACACCTATTATTGTTCTCATTATAAAATGAGAAAATGAGGCTATTGAGGTTTAGGGAGATAAGACTAGTGGTTTGCCTCTGAATCCTGGGCCCTTGACAATTTCTTCACAGTCATCTCTCCACCTAATGAGATGTTCTTAGAGTCAAAATATGTTTGCCTTTCATTGTTCCATAAACATCATGTCACCAGGAAAATGGTAGTTGCATCAGGTGCATTTGGGAGTGCTGACAGAGGTGTTTGAGTGTCTTCTGCACCAAAAACTATGTCAGCGGGATGAGGGAGGGCTCCTCCTTCCACCTCCAGTTAATTTAAGGTCCTTTGGTAGCAGTCTCATCCCTTCTTGAATCTGTTGTAACTCTTGGAATTTTTAAGAGAAAAGGTCAAGCTGAGACCTACATCTTTGTAGGCACAGCTGTGGATAGGTGGGACCCCAAGTCTTTTCTCAAAACTAGGCATTTGGCAGTTGCCCTTTCTGTTCAAAGGCAGGAAGAATCCTGAGTTAATGCTATATGATGTCCCCTTCCTTGGTGGAAAGCACTGTGTAAAGGCCAGCTTGTCAAGAGTGTTGATTTATGTATCCTCACATTTTTTGAGAGGTATCAAGGATGCTCCAGTTCCCTGGTCATTTGCAAAGTATTAAATAAAGCCATTGGGAAATATAGAACAGGTTGGATTATCTCTATTTAGAAATTGATTGTAGAAAGAAAAGAAGGATTTACCATTAACATGATTGTTGGATAAGAATAAGGACATCATCCTAGTGGTCAGACCACATATGTGTGATGGTCAGTTCACCTCTGCCCTTCCCATGTTTTGTTCCTAGGGTACTGAGACTCATCAGACACTACGTCAAAGACCCCAAGATTTCAAGACTTAAATCTTAAATGTCCCCATGTTCCCTGTCTCTCAGATCTCATAGAAAACCATACCTACATTTTAAGATTGGTTCTGAGGAGTCTTTTCACTTCTGATGCCCAATCAATCAGTTACTACAATGTGCCAAGGCTTGAGTTTACATTCTAACCACAGACTTCACCTACTTTCTCAGTTATAACATGAAGTATGGTCCTTTGAATAATAGCTTCCCCATCAAGCACATCTCTCATAACCAGCTCCTTCACCATTCTACTCTCAGCTAAAATCTCCTTCTCTGTGAGGAGTGTGTGTGTGTGTGTGTGTTTGTGAGATTTTGCTATTCAAAAAAATGTCAAGGAAGGAATACTGAGTTGACCAGTAAGCCCAGATATGTAGTGTATGCAAAGGATTTAAGAAAGTCCTGAGGTTTGGGCAAAAGAAATCATCTTAATGATCCTAACCTGAATTTTAATTTATCCTATAGAAGAGAACTAGGCTGTAGTCAGAGCAATATAGTGAGTAATCATCAAGTCATGTCTATGAACTCACATGACTCCTACGGAACATGTGGTGAGGATATTTGAGGCATTATCAAACACCTGGAGATTTTCAATTCCTCATTTCTTGCTTCTGTGATTTATTAACAGTTCTGCTAATGCAGATAGAATGCAACCCCAAATTATAGCAGTGGATGGGGCTGAATGCTGCATAGTGTATGCTATTCAGAGTGCAGAATATCTGCAACCTAGCTGATCATTTTTGAATCATCAGCTCCATCTTTATGTTAAATTAACAATTTAACAGCTGCTTTCATCAAATTCTTTTGTGTCTATCAACTTGATACTGTCATTTTTTTTTTCTTAAATGCAATTTCCAAGATCATTTCTGTGTCTTTTTAGTTTCAGATTACTGATTTGCATGTTTGCTCAATTTGTATACAAATGTTCAGGCATTTATATACCATCTAGGGAGCATGAAACACCCTCCACAGCTCTACAGGATAATTTGATCCATCTTACTATTCACTTACTTAAATTCTTTTTCATTAAAGACAGGTGATGAATAAATGCAGTAAAATATGACTGAACACAGGTACATTCATTCCCAAATAAGAAATATTCTAAAGCAAAAGCACAACCAAATGTTCCATTTTCACCAAATTCCAATAAGTGGGAATACTGAAAATTGAGTCAGACTTGTCAAAGAAGACATGACTTTTGTTTACCTTTTGTACTAGTCAGTCCAGGCTACCATAACAAAAGAGCATAGACTGGGTGGCTTAACAGTGGAAATTTATTTCTCATAGTTCTGGAAGCTAGAAAGACCAAGATCAAAGTGACAGCTGATTCAATTCCTTATCCAATTTCTGGCTTGCTTGTGGCCAGAACTGTGCCCTCATGTGGCCTTGCCTCTGGGCTTGTGCGCGTGTGCACACACACACACACACACACACACACACACACACACGTGAGGAGGGGAGAAAGAGAGCAAACTCTCTGGTGTCTCTTCCTATAAGGATACTAATCTCCTCATGAGGGCCCTGCTCTCATGATCTGATCTTATCTTATCCTAATAATTTAATAAGGTCCTATCTTATCTTAACCTAATAATTTCCCCAAGTTGCAATTTCCAAACACAATCACATTGGGAGTTAGGACTTTAATATGTGAATTTTAGGGGGGGACACAATTCATCCCATAGCATATCTCATTTTTTTAGAAAGTATTTTAGCTTTAGATGTAATTTATTCTACTATTGTCATTATATTTCTGAGCTATAGGATATAATAATTCAGCCTGAGTTTCCTGAATTAAAAAAAAAAAACATTAAGATGGCAATTCATCTAGATTTTTAAGGAACATCTGTGGTATGTTTTGGGCAGAAATCATTTGAATTGATTGATAAAGGTTCTTTTGTTAGTCACTAGATCTGCCCTAGAACCCAGGTTCTCCAGCTTGGACACTTCCTTAGGGACACTCAGTGGAATCCTCTATTACAAGTTCAGTTGACAAGGGGGGACACCCTATTATTAACCTCTGTAATGAGTTCTGATCTAGCCCCCTTAAGCAATCCTCCAATAGGAGCTGTTCAAATCTGACCATGGCTGGAACTCGTGGGACCAGACCTTGCAGGAAGAGCTAGGAAGGATGGAAGGGGAGGGGAGACAAGAAGATTCCCAGTGAAGTCCATGAGGGAGTAATTGGAGTCAAGGGGCAAGGAGCAGGGGCACCAAATGCTGACATCAAGTCCAAATGACCAAGGGCTGAGCTAGGGTAATAGAATCAAAAGATCTGGGCAAGTAGGGACAAAGTTGAAATGAGAACAGGGCCAAGATCCTGAAGAGCTTTTGGCCTACCACAGCTTGACTTATCAAGCGCTGAATGCTAGATGGAGAGAAACTTGTTCATCTGGCTTACAGAATCAGAGGCAGTGTGAACTCAATGGTTTCCAGAGGAGTGAGAAAGCCAGTGACATGGCTGACCAAACACCATGGCTCTTAAAGCTTTTGCTGTTCAAGTTCACCATATGGCATGCATTGCTTTAATACTTATCTCCTGCAAATAGTAAGTTTCTTAAAAGCAAAGCTTTGCCATATTCTTTTCTTTCTAGTCTCCCATATAGTATATATTGGTACATAATAAATATTTAATTGTGTTCAACTTTCTTGCACATCTTTTTGCAAGTCAGGTATAGATGTGAACTTCACCAAGAGAGGCCATGTTTTAAAATATTCTCAAGATCTCATATCACAGAACAAGTTTTAGGTGTTTTCTCTAGAATAGGTTTTGATTTGATGAGGGAATTAAGCTAATCCAGCCTTGGGCACTGGATGGAAAGGGGAGTACATGGTGGTTCCCAAATTAAAAACAAAAGAGGCAAAGAAAGTAGAGGTGATGATAGACCTTTCTAATTGCCCAAGTTTTGACAAGGTTCAATTGACATTTTATTAGCAATCCAGACACTGATTTTTGTTCTGGAAGTCTTTGTTTGGGGATAATGAGCTTGGCCACAATCTTTGTTTCAATTTAATGTCACTAGTAGCTCCTGTCAAAATAATTAGAATAAAGAAACAATTGAGGGGAAAAAGGAAATTAACAAGCATTTTGGAGAAAAAGCAATTTCTGAGCAGTGATGTGGATTTTATACAGCTCTCCAGGGTGGGATGGACTAGGCACCATGGGCTGACAGCTGCTGACACAGGGTGTTTCTCTTTGTGTGGGTTCATGGGCACATGATATGCTCCTTCTCTGAGAGATCTGCCAAATCGTGATGAGGAAAGTATGTGCGATTTCTATTGAGTTTCAGAAATAAACCTGCTTGGAAGTCCTGGTGGTTAAGAGGGTCCATTGATTATAAGAGTCTGAGATAATCCATTTCTCTAATCTGTCCACATTTTAAAAGCTAAAGATCACCAGTTTCCCAAATACAAACTATTGAGTAGCGATATCAGTCATCAGGTTTCCATCCCAAGCCCACTGAATAGGTATCAGCAGGTTAGGCCTGGCGATGTGTATTTTTCCAGGATATCCCCGAGATTCCAATGCACTGCTGAGTTTAAAGAAAGCTATTATAGAACATAACCTGCCTTGAAACTTTTGGAGCCGTGCTTCTATAGCTTTGCTTCATATTAGAATTGTCTGGGGGAACTTTTAGAAATCCTGGTGCCCAAGCTACACTCTGTACCAATTAAATCTGAATCTAAGAGGTCAGGACCAAGGAGTCACTATTTTTAGATCCTAGCAGGTGCTTCCAATGTGTAGCAAGCGTACTTGGAGTAAAATGTGCAAGGCTAAGGGTCCTTTCTGGCTGCACTTACAGAAGCTTGGATAAAGAGTGTAATATCACAGCTCTGCATGGCAGAGACATCCCCAGGGATGGTTTTGCAACAGCAAATCTTGCTCATGCCATTCAAACTGGCAAAAGACCACCTTGCACCAAATGGAAATTATTAATCTATGAAGAAAAATATTGCCAAGACAGCAGGAAATGCTGTGCAGTGTGCCAGACTCAGGGCCTAGAGAGCTGAGTCTATTGTTTGTCACCTGGAACAATCTTGAACAAGTAATACTTACACTGAACTACAGTTGTTTTACCTATAAGGTGGATGTGACAGTACCAGTCTTGCTGCACGGTTGTAATTTTATTCTATTAAAGTAGCTGACATATTCACAGTTGCCAAGTGCTTTTAATTGGAATTGAGAAGAGCTATTTGGAATTCCCTACTGAAATCTGGAGTCAAATCTTTATTGATTAACATTTCTGATTTTCTTTCTTGTTTTTCCATTATTAAACACCTTTACAACCCTTTATAAAGCCAGTGATTGTTAGACCTGTTCTTCTTTTGTCTTAGAATAATTTTGCCTCACATTTTCATAATTGGTCCACAGATTCTATGGTGTCGGTACTTGTTTTATCTATTGCTGTGGGATACGAAGGAAAATGAGGAGAACCTTTGTTGCCCAGATAGCTGATAAAGTCCAGATCCATCTGGAAACCATTTGGAGTTCATGGGCAAATGAAGTAGGTCATAAAATACTAAGAGCTCCAGAGAAAAAATAAACTACCAAGGTTGAATTAGATGTGAAGGTCTCAGCCCTTACCTTTGTTAATAATGCCTCCTCTGCTTGTCATGGCAACCACATGTGATGTGAGTTGTTACGGCAAAGAGAGAGGACAGTGAAGTTCAGCAATGGGAAGAGGTATTTATGTGACTTGTAAAAACTTGGACCAGAATGTGTCTGTCTGATCACTTGTGTGAATCAGCAGGTGTCTGGACCCACTCAGATTTTGTGAGGCATGTTACTCTTCGCTGTCTTTTCCTGGGTGCAGAGCACCAAGGGCTTTGGGGGCTCAAAGGTGGTCCTGGTGTTGGTCACTGAAAAAGCACTTATCCTGGTACCTGGCACATGGGAAGTACTTTGTATATGTAAGCTAAATAAGAATAATATGAATGAGCAGTATGTTATGAGAGCATTTATGTCAGTGTGTTCACTCTCAGGAATATACTACTTAAAAAACAAGCAGGCATGGGAAGCTTGCTTGATCAATAGAGAATTGAAGCCACTGGAGCTGAGTCCTTTTTCAAGGATTTCTATCAAATGAATTCATGCATTGTGAAGGGCATCTGTTAAGCAGTCATTCAGTGGCAGCACTCTTTCTCCTTGTAATGACCTCTAAGTCTTCTTTGATTACAAACACAAGGGTGGCCCACTTGTAGAGACGAGACTAAATTTAATTTTTTTAAAAATTAGCAAAGAGTTGAAATTCTTGGTCTCACAGACATTTAGAGACCTATCAAAGGGCTGCTCCATTGACCATTAACCCTTGGCTGGAAACCAAGCGGAGTTGCCTTCAGCTTTTCTCACATGGATTTCAGCTTTCCATTGCATGATATCAGCCCTCCTTCGGCTAGTGAATTCTCTCAAAATCTAGACAAGCTGCATGTTCCACTTCCTTCATCAAGGGGAGGAATAGTGGACACAGGATTCCCTCCAGCATTGGATGATTTTCACGAAGAAGAGGGGGGATTTCTAACCTATTTGCAATTTCTCTGAAGACTGAAATGATAGTGTGTGATGAGGTCCAATTGGGCTCTGGTGAACTCCAGTTTGATAGCCTCATTTTGTTGCCTACCATGATTCTACTGTCTCATCACAATCGACATTACATAGCCAGTGGACACAATGTAGGGCAGAAATGTCTCACAGAAATTTCACAAGTGTACGTTTTCTACTTGTTGCAGGCTGTGGGCATAACCTTCTAGTAAATGTGAGCCAGATCTTAGAGTAAGTCTCTTCAGTTAAGTAGAAAAATCATAACTTGTTAATTTCTTGAAAGGGAGGGAATATCATAAAGATGCATGGGTCAGGTCTTCTCTATTCCTATAAAGAAGAATCTGACAACACATCTTCTACATTGGTCTTAAAAAAATAGCAGATCTCATTGTTAGTTGGTTTCCTGAGTTCTGTTGCCTGGGTCTCCTCTTTCAGGCTCCAGCACCTGTGTTATTTAGCCAGTCTGCATAAGGACAGGAGTATATTGGGGGTTGGGTTTAGAAATTGGGCTTGTTTTCTTAAATGTCTTGGTATCTTTGTATTGAGGATAAGCCTTGTGCATTCATGTGGACCCTTGGTCCTGCTGCCATAGTTGACAAGCTTGGCTTTGGGCTTCACTTCCTGAGCTTTTGTCTGGGGCCACTAAATCTTGGTTTTGCTTTGTTTTGTTTCTCCTGGATTTCTACATCTAGATTTTACCTTGCTGTGAATGGATTTACTTTCAAATTTCTGTGCCACTCCTTATATGAGTTTAAATATTGTCTCCTCTCCGGTTCCCTCATGCCTGCCCCATCAATTGGGATGAGTCTACTGAATCATGCAGACATGCTGACTTGGACCCCTCCTTGTTGCCACCTGGGGTGAGTGTGGTCAGCAGACAGTCCCCAACTCTTTGCTCCTTCAGGATTGGCCTCAGCTAAGGAGAATCTTCTCATCTGGGTCATGTCTCCTGGGGTAGTCTGCAGTTGGTAGGAACCTGGTAGGGTATGAAGGCCCAGGAATTTCAGCACAATAAGCACTATTGTTCAGAGCTCACTGAAGGGCTGGCCAAGGCTGTGTCATGACTGCCCCAGAGTGTTACTTTTCCTTGGCCAAGTTCTGCTCCTCCCCCTTCTTTTCACCCTAATTGGTGCAAAGTGACCCCTAGTTGAAACCTTGTGCTCCAAATGCTGAGTTGGCTTCCAGAGAAAGCAGTCTGTGAAAATGTTCTCCTAATTCTGATTTTTTTATCCAAGCCAGGCATGCTTGTTCTTACAAATAGGACTGTAGCTACTTCTCAGGGACAGGAGGCTAGAAAGAACACCTTCTCCAGATCCCCCTGCCTCGGGTCCTGAGATGCTGTCGAGGGGAGTTGGGCGTGCCCTTGTGCATCTGTGCCAAACCAACAAATTCCCGTTCCCCATCAGCCCATCCATGACCCTCCCAGCCAAGTGACTGAGACGACCCCCATGTAGCCCACAGGGTCTCCTCCAGACATACATTTCCCTCACCTTCTGTGATGATATATACCCGCCTTGTGATAAAGCTATACCAACCAGAAACATTCATCTTTCATGCACAAAACAAATTTCTCCTTTTCCTTGTTGCTGAAACATTAATTTCTGGGCAGTATTTATCCACATGTGACTGGAGTCCTGGGTCTAACACTTATCACTTGAGTAACATTTTTTTTGTCTCAGCCTCTTCATCTCTAAAATTAAATGATAATGCCAAACTTACCCCCTGGGGGGGCTAACGTGATAAATGGTATTTGAAGAGAATGAAGAAATGTGTACACACTATATTTTACAAACGGAGACATCTTGTAGCTGGGAGGAAGTATGATCTTGATGGTTATTATTTTATAATTATCTCGTAGTTGTTGGCTAGGAACTGCTTGAAACTACCCTTGTTTTCTTTCCTCGTTCCATTTGTGGCTGGTGGCTGACATTTACAAGATGGCTATGACAGGGTGCAGCTCTTTCTGGGGGACAGAGCTCTGCTCCAGCCCCAGCTTAAGTGGCTCATATGGTGATTGATCCCCTGACCTTGGACTCATTAACTTGATCCTCTGGTGAAAGGGACAAACCAGCTATAAGGCGCCCTTTGTTAGCACACTTTTCTTTGTATTTCTGGGGGTCAGGGGCACTGGTGCCCAGCTTGTCTGTGTAGTCTGAAGTACCTTCCCCTTGCCAGACAGTTT
This sequence comes from Phoca vitulina, assembly GCF_004348235.1. Lineage (NCBI taxonomy): Eukaryota > Metazoa > Chordata > Mammalia > Carnivora > Phocidae > Phoca > Phoca vitulina. The sequence goes on along the minus strand of NW_022589745.1, from coordinate 4,312,146 downwards.
TCAGGGGGTACACAAAATTCACTGTTTTAAATAAAGTGACTGCATGACAGGAAAGTGTAGAAAGCATTGGAATTCTTACTAGCTGATAAAAGTAGGCACTAAAAATTAAAAACCATGATGCTTTAAAACTCCAAAAGAGGCAAAGAACATGATTTCATATCTAATCCCTTAACAAAATACAAGGATTACTCCAATCTTGGGGGCCCAGGAGACTTCCATTGTAAGTAATAATGTTCTGGCTATTCTTCATTAAGATAAAATTTTACAAACTTTCCTAGTTTAATTTGGCAACATAATCTTAATTCTATGTTAATTGAACCATTATGCAGTGCAAGGGTAATGAGGAGCTTGCACAGAGAATTCTGGTGTTTCCAGCTTTTGTTAAAATAGAAGATTCTTTTTAACAAACACGTAGGAAGCACCTACTCTGCTGGCGCCCTGGGGACACAAACATGAAATCGTTCCTGTGTTTTCCCCTGAACTGCATCCGGTATCACTTTTCCAGGGGACAGGGTGTGTGCTGGGGGCTGTGAGGGTAACCTGATCTCTCTGCACATCTGGGCACTCACTTCACTCTTAACAAGGGTAAAGAGTGCTTTTAGAAAGATGTGGTCGAAAGAGCCGAGGAAAGAAAGATTCCTTGGTTGCTAGTGGATTTTTATTCTGAATGGAATGGTGGTTCAGAACCCCCTTGCCCACTAGGCAACAGCCTCCTGAGAAAGCCACATTCTTCCAGTTCCCTCCAGCTCTCCTTGGCCTGGGTTATCATCTGCAGCATCTTCTGGGCTTAGGGCCGTCTGATCGGAAGGACTCACTCCTTCTGTGCCTACAAAGACGTGGCTCTCATCACCGCGCAGCTATCTGTGTTGAGGAACCAGATACGTGGGTGCCTTAGTCTTTTGTTATTTGTTTATTTTTAAATTTCAATCTGTGTGGACAGATAATGTTTATAAATACAATCCCAATGAACTATACTGAAAATTCAAATTTGAATATAATGACAAAGTACAAGCTCTATCATCATCCTCACCATCATCATTATTGGAGTTCAGAGACAGACTGATCTGTCAAACCCGTTTCCATACTTAGGCTTGGAGCATTGAGGCTGCATTTGCAGACAAGGTCCCTGCACGATGAGTGCTGCCAGCATGATCCACAGCACCTGCTTCCCATATTTAACGCTTACCTCCTTCTTCCTTCCTGGCGACCATTAGTCCTTCAAGTATTTTCCTCAGCGGAGGGGAGAGAAGTGGTTGAGGTGGCCAAGAGCATATGGACAGTTCAGACTGAGTGAAGATCAAATATCGCATAATTGCCAGGGGAGTGGAAGTTCTGGAAGAGATTGGTGCAGGTCTGAGGGAAATGTGTAGGAGTCAGACTGTGAAAGCTCCAAATGTCAGGGTGACATTCTCTTTGCTCTGAATTTGGAAGCATTGGTGAGTTTAAATATTGTTTTTCTGACTATGAATTGATTACGTGCGATTACAACAAATGTGGAAAAACAGAGACAAAGGTAAATAAAGCCCCTCTCGTAAGATCATTAAGGGATGCAAAATATTTGGGAAATCTCCCTTCAGGTCTTTTATTCCACGATGTTATAAAAACAACTTGATATATGTAATGCGTATTATTTTTGTTTCTTCATTTAAAACTCAAATGATTCCTTGTATTATTAGTTTGTCTGTATAACCATATTTTTAATAGGCAAGTACTATTGCATTTATCTGTGAATCACAAATTACTTAACCATTACATCATTTTTGTGACATTTAGATGATTTCCAATTTATATGTCAATATAAATGATATTTTTTTGTGTTCATAGATTTTTATATATCTCATAGACTTTTTGGCTATTTGTGTTTCTCCTTTTGTTAATTACCTATTCAAATATTTTATTTTCATTTACTTAATTGAAAACTAGTACTTTGCATATGCATCAATTCCATGTATATAACAAATAACCATTGGTTGGTCATAGGATTACCTATATTTTCTTTCAAAGACCATTGTTCTTAAATGTTAGAATCCACATTTTTTTAAAAAAGATTTTATGTATTTTACTTGTCAGAGAGAGAGAGCACAAGCAGGGGGAACGATAGTCAGAGGGAGAAGCAGGCTCCCCCACTGAGCAAGGAGCCCGATGCAGAATTCGATTCCAGGACCCTGGGATCATGAGCTGAGCCGAAGGCAGACACTTAATGGATGGAGCCACCCAGGTGTCCCTGTTAGAATCCACATTTAAATTCATTTTCAATATGTGGCGAAGTACCACTGTTTTATATGGTGGAGAGAGAATCAATAAGAGAAAGAACTAGGGTCCAACCCAGGTCTGACCCTTCTGTTTGGCGTGGACAATTTATTAACCTTGCTGAGACATTTGACCTAATCTTTTCTCCTCTGAATATTGCTTGGGAATAGGATCCTTTGATGTGGGGTCCCTTTTTCTTTTTGTTGATCTGCCAGCTTCAACACTTGATTACTATCTTGTGATCCAAGGTGACTGCTCTAGCATTTTCCAGCATGTCCACATTGCAGAGAATGGGCTCATAAAAGGCAAAGATGAGGGCAGGATCTTACAATTGCATATACATCTTCTGCACATGCCCACAGGCTGTAAGTAAGTCACAGGCCATATATATATATTTTTATTATGTTATGTTAATCACCATACATTAGTTTTTGATGTAGTGTTTCATGATTCATTGTTTGTGATAACACCCAGTGCTCCATGCAGAACGTGCCCTCCTTAATACCCATCACCAGGCTAACACATCCCCCCACCCCCCTCCCCTCTAGAACCCTGAGTTTGTTTTTCAGAGTCCATAGTCTCTCATGGTTCATCTCCCCCTCCGATTCCCCTCCTTCATCCTTCCCCTCCTGCTATTTTCTTCTTCTTCTTTTTTTTTTTTTTTTAAAGATTTTATTTATTTATTTGAGAGAGAGCGAGTACATGAGAGGGGGGAGGGTCAGAGGGAGAAGCAGACTCCCTGCTGAGCAGGGAGCCCGATGCGGGACTCGATCCAGGGACTCCAGGATCATGACCTGAGCCGAAGGCAGTCGCCCAACCAACTGAGCCACCCAGGCGCCCTTCTTCTTTTTTTTTTTTTTTAACATATAATGTATTATTTGTTTCAGAGGTACAGGTCTGTGATTCAACAGTCTTACACAATTCACAGTGCTCACCATAGCACATACCCTCCCCAGTGTCTATCACCCAACCGCCCCATCCTTCCCACCCCCCACCACTCCAGCAACCCTCAGTGTGATTCCTGAGATTAAGAACTCCTCATATCAGTGAGGTCATATGATACATATCTTTCTCTGATTGACTTATTTCGCTCAGCATAATACCCTCCAGTTCCATCCATGTCGTTGCAAATGGCAAGATCTCATTCCTTTTGATGGCTGCATAATATTCCATTGTATATATATACCACCCACATTGTTATCCATTCATCTGTCGATGGACATCTTGGCTCTTTCCACAGTTTGGCTATTCTGGACATTGCTGCTATAAACATTGGGGTGTACCCCTTCAGATCCCTACATTTATATCTTTGGGGTAAATACCCAGCAGTGCAATTGCTGGATCATATGGTAGCTCTATTTTCAACTTTTTGAGGAACCTCCATACTGTTTTCCAGAGTGGCTGCACCAGCTTGCATTCCCACCAACAGTGTAGGAGGGTTCCCCTTTCTCCGCATCCCCGCCAACATCTGTTCTTTCCTGACTTGTTAATTTTAGCCATTCTGACTGGTGTGAGGTGGTATCTCACTGAGGTTTTGATTTGGATTTCCCTGATGCCGAGCGATGTTGAGCACTTTTTCATGTGTCTGTTGGCCATTTGGATGTCTTCTTTGGAAAAATGTCTGTTCATGTCTTCTGCCTATTTCTTGATTGGATCATTTGTTCTTTGGGTGTTGAGTTTAAGAAGTTCTTTATAGATTTTGGATACTAGCCCTTGATCTGATATGTCATTTGCAAATATCTTCTCCCATTCTGTCGGTTGTCTTTTGGTTTTGTGGACTGTTTCTTTTGCTGTGCAAAAGCTTTTTATCTTGATGAAGTCCCAAGAGTTCATTTTTGCCCTTGCTTCCCTTGCCTTTGGTGATGTTTCTAGGAAGAAGTTGCTGTGGCTGAGGTTGAAGAGGTTGCTGCCTGTGTTCTCCTTTAGGATTTTGATGGACTCCTGTCTCACATTAAGGTCTTTCAACCATTTGGAGTCTATTTTTGTGTGTGGTGTAAGGAAATGGTCCAGTTTCATTCTTCTGCATGTGGCTGTCCAATTTTCCCAACACCATTTGTTGAAGAGACTGTCTTTTTTCCATTGGACATTCTTTCCTGCTTTGTCAAAGATGAGTTGACCATCGAGTTGAGGGTCCATTTCTGGGCTCTCTATTCTGTTCCATTGATCTATGTGTCTGTTTTTGTGCCAGTACCATACTGTCTTGATGATGACAGCTTTGTAATAGAGCTGGAAGTCCGGAATTGTGATGCCGCCAGCTTTGCTTTTCTTTTTCAACATTCCTCTGGCTATTCGGGGTCTTTTCTGGTTCCATTCAAATTTGAGGATTATTTGTTCCATTTCTTTGAAAAAAGTGGATGGTATTTTGATGGGGATTGCATTGGATGTGTAGATTGCTCTAGGAAGCATTGACATCTTCACAATATTTGTTCTTCCAATCCATGAGCATGGAACGTTTTTCCATTTCTTTGTGTCTTCCTCCATTTCTTTCATATGAGTATTTTATACTTTTCTGAGTACAGATCCTTTGCCTCTTTGGTTAGATTTATTCCTAGGTATCTTATGGTTTTGGGCACAATTGTAAATGGGATTGACTCCTTAATTTCTCTTTCTTCTGTCTTCTTGTTGGTGTATAGGAATGCCACTGATTTCTGTGCATTGATTTTTATATCCTGCCACTTTACTGAATTCCTGTATGAGTTCTAGCAGTTTTGGGGTGCAGTCTTTTGGGTTTTCCACATAAAGTATCATATCATCTGCAAAGAGTGAGACTTTGACTTCTTCTTTGCCAATTTGGATGCCTTTTATTTCTTTTTGTTGTCTGATTGCTATGGCTAGGACTTCAAATACTATGTTGAATAGCAGTGGTGATAGTGGACATCCCTGCTGTGTTCCTGACCTTAGGGGGAAAGCTCTCAGTTTTTCCCCAAATGATATTCACTGTAGGTTTTTCATAGATGGCTTTTATGATATTGAGATATGTACCCTCTATCCCTATACTCTGAAGAGTTTTGATCAAGGAAGGATGCTGTACTTTGTCAAATGCTTTTTCTGTGTCTATTGAGAGGATCATATGGTTCTTGTTCTTTCTTTTATTAATGTATCATATCACATTGATTGATTTGCGGATGTTGAACCAACCTTGCAGCCCAGGGATAAATCCCATTTGGTCGTGGTGAAGAATCCTTTTAATATACTGTTGGATACTATTGGCTAGTATTTTGGTGAGAATTTTTGCATCCATGTTCATCAAGGATATTGGTCTGTAATTCTCCTTTTTGGTGGGGTCTTTGTCTGGTTTTGGGTGGATAAATCATCATTCTGAACTCTAGTTCCAACATCTTACTAATGTCCGTATTGATTCGGTCCCTGGCAGTTGGTACTGCCTCTTGTTCTTTTTTTTGAGGTGATTTTTTCCATCTTGTCATTTTGTGCAGAGGACAATAGATGAATGAGAGAACAAAATGCTAACAGGGTAACAACGACCCCAGAAAAATATACACTAAACAAATCAGAAGAGAGCTGAAACCGGGGGAAAAGAAAGGGAAAGAAAGAAAAAAGAAAAAAAAAAGAAAAAGAAAAAGATAAAAACAAACAAACAAAGAAACAAACAAACAAAAAAAAACAAAATATGATCAAATATGATCAAGCTGGTGCATAGATCAGTGCCACTAGATTTTGGACGTATTTTGGTCTGTTAGAAGGAAGTGCCTCCCAAAATTTTAAAGAAAGAAAAACTTATATATGTACAAAAATAATGGTAAATATGATGAAGGGATGGAATATGACTGTAAAGATGAAAATTATAAAAGATTTTATAAAAGGAATTGATAAGATAAGAAGTTGGTTGAAAAAAAAAGAAGAGGATTTTGAACAAAAAAAGGGAGAGAATGTGATCAGGGAGGAGAGTAGAGCAAAGACATACAGTAGAGATTTAGGGTATATTTTGGTCTGTTAGAAGAAACTGTATCCCAAATTTTAAAGAGAGAACAACTTATATATATCTCAAAAATAAGGTTAACTACTATGAAGGATAGAATATGACTCTAAAAATGAAAAATAAAAAAGATATTTTAAAGAAGGGATTGATAAGATGTTGGTTGAAAAAGGGAAAAAGAAAAATTCAAAAAAAAAAGAAAAAGAAAAAGAAAGTTAAAAAAATTAACTTTGAAAGACTAAAGAATCATGGTAAAAAAGCCATGAATTCTATGTGCAGTATTCCCCTAGCTCTGGAGTTCTGCCATTCTCATTGATTGGTAAACTTGGTCTTGGCTGGCTGTTCTTGCTGCTCTTCTTGGGGAGGGGCCTGTTGCCATGGTTCCCAAATGTCTTTGCTGGAGGCGGAATTGCCCCGCCTTTGCCTGGTCTGGGCTAAGTAATCTGCTCGGGTTTGCTCTCGGGAGCTTTTGTTCCCTGCAAGCTTTTGGTACAGCTTTGGAGGCCGAGAGTGAAAATGGCGGCCTCCCAATCTCTGCCCTGGAGGAGCCGAGAACTCGGGGCCCCGCTCCTCAGTGAGCCCCCAGAGAAAAGCAGTCAGTCACTCCTGTCTCCCCGGTCTCCAGCCGCACTCCGTGCTCACCCGGCCTGTGACCGCGCGTTTCTATCTCTGGCTCACGACCCTGTGTGGAGTCTCCAAACCCAGCAGATCCCTGCGGTGCACTCCCGCGCCACTCCCCCCGGGGGAGGAAGGTGAGTCTCCCCGGATCTGCCGCTTGTTGGGTCCCTGCTGGAGCAGTGGCCCGACTGTGCCGGGGATCACGGTTTATGGCAACCCCGAGCTGAGAGCCCGCGCCTGGGCTCCGTCTCTGCAGCCGGCTTCCCTGCTCCGATACCTGGGAGCTCTGCCGCACTCAGGCACCCCCGGTCTTTCTGTGACCCCGAGGGTCGTGAGACCACACTGTCCCAGCGAGTGTTCCACCCCTCGCTTAGCCACTGGAGTGACGTTTCTTAGCAGAGCCGACTCCTAAAAGTTCCGATTTTGTGCTCCGTGGCTCTATCACTTGCCAGAAGTGGCCGATGGAGTCCCCCTCCCCCACTGTCTATCCTCCCGAATATCGCCTCGGATTCACTTCTCCGCACATCCTACCTTCCAGAAAGTGGTCGCTTTTCTGTTCAGAGAGTTGTTGCTATTCTTTTCTTTGATCTCCTGTTGAGTTTGTAGGTGTTCAGAATGGTTTGATCCCCATCCAGCTGAATTCCCGGGACCAGATGAAATTTAGGTCTCCTACTCCTCTGCCATCATGCTCCTCCCCATATATGGTTCTTAAAGGAAACTGTCATTTAGCTGGGTGGATTATTAGGAGACAACTCAAAGTATCTACCACAGTCCACCCCTTTAGCCACTCAACTATCTATGCCTGCCCTTTTCCACATAGGGCATACTCATTTTCTCCCTTAAAGAACACCCAGGTACCCCACTACTTCATCCAGATGAAATTCAAGGATCTCTGGGTGATGGACAATCCACTGTATCAGGCTTGAATGTAGCTTCTCACGGTTTAGCCAGCTGTAAACTAAACTGTAAGTGATCTACTATTTACACCCAATATTCCATGGCATATGAGGAAAGGGATAGTCACAATATAAAATACCACTCAGAAAAGAAAACATTGAGACACCCTCATAGTGGTCACTTTCTATAGCAATCATCAAATTATATGCAAACAATGAATCATGGAACACTACGTCAAAAACTAATGATGTAATGTATGGTGATTAACATAACGTAATAATAAAAAAATAAAATATATGAAGTCAAAAAAAATTATATCAGGTCACTCTTGTAAATGACTCCCTGACCGGGCAGCAAAGAAAGCTCTTTGGCAAACCCATCTGAAAGATGCTGATACTTCACTGAAAAGAATGAATGTATGAGTCATCCTTTGATGTCCCAGCTTTGCCCTCAGGGAGGTTCCTCATTTTCCATGTTCTTCCTCTCATTGGGGAATATGCTCTCCTGAAGGGCTGCCCAGTCTGCCCTGCTGACTGATGTAGCATGGCAGCTCAGAGGTGCATTGTCACCAAATACACACTTGTGAAGGTTTCATCCTTTTAAATATTATTTCTTCAAAAACTTGGTAGGTGTATTAGCTTTCTGAAGGTGCCATATTGATGTACCACAAACTGAGTGGTGTTAAACAACAGACATTTATTGTCTCACATTGTTGGGGACCAGAATTCCGATATCAAGGTGTCTTCAGAGCCATGCTCACTCTGAGTATTCTAGGGAAGGGTGGTTATAGGCTTCTCTTCTAGCTTCTGCTAGTTCCTTAGCTTGTGGCAACTTAACTTCAACCCAAAGCATGTATATGTCCAAATTCCCCCCTTCGATAAGGACACCAATCATATTGGATTAGGGGCCCACCCTACTTCAGCATGACCTTAACTTAACAAATTATCCCTGCAGGGACTCCTGGGTGGCTCAGTGAGTTAAGTGTCTGACTCTTGATTTTGGCTCAGGCCATGATCTCAGGGTCGTGGGATCAAGCCCCATATCAAGACCCGTGCTCAGTAGGGAGTCTGCTTGAGATTTTCTCCCTCTCTCTTTGCCCCTTCCACCTGCCCAATTGCTTGCTCTTTCTCTTTCTCTCTCTCTTTCAAATAAATAAATAAATCTTTTAACTAATTATCTGTGCAATAACCCTATTTCCAAACAAGGTCACACTCTGAGGTACTGGAGGTCAAGACATAAATGTATGAATTTTTGTAGGAAGACATAATTCAACCCATAACTGGAGTCTTCTGGACTCTTTCCTTCTGCTAATTCCCATGAATCAGTAATCATAGTCAAGATTGATAGATAGAACTGCAGTTGTTGAGCCTGAAGACTGCCTCATTTTATTTACTGGTCTCTGAATTCTGCCCACCCAATGTCTCATAACTAAATGATGGTTACCTTGGAGCCATCTGAAGAAACAGGAAAACCTTCAATTTTTTTTTCATTGTATTTACTCTCTGCATACAGATCATCTAGATTTCACATGAATTCATCTCTCTTTTACACAATTTTGCTAAAATCAGCCAGGATTAGCCAAGACAGATGAACTGCTAGGCAAGATTTCTCTTTTTTGTTGCTCTGTATTCCCTACACATTTGTTCTTTTTTTGCCCAGCTCTTACCAATAGATCTTCATTCCACAAAGCATTCAAGAGGAAGAGGGAAGGGGAAGATGTGCTCTTTCCCTTTGAGGAAGTCACTCCAATGTCAGGCAAGTTACTTCCATTCTCATCTGATTGTTACAACTTAGTCACAGGATCACATCTGGTAGTAAGATGCTTGGGAAATGTAGTCAAGGTGACTGTGTCCCCAGATAAATGTTATTGTAACATTTAAGTAAATGAGAATGGATTTGGAAGCACAACTAGTAGCCTTTGTCACAAATATACACTTTAAATTAAGGTCTTCAAATGCCTTGTTAAAATAAAGCAAATTAAAGAGAAAGGTGGCTGGATGGGCGATGGGACATCTACTTGATAGGTAATCTGTACTCAAGTCTGTGTTCTGTTCCCAGGTGTATTCCCTTGGGCAGATATTTTCCCTTTCTAGTATGTTTCCTCACCTGGATAATAATGGGTTGGATTAGAATAGCCTTTTCCAAATAGAGTTCTATAGAATAGAAATTTGTAAAGTAATAGCCATATAGTGACAAGGAATTTTTATATACAAATTTAGGAAATGATTAACACTATATCTACATTTTAGAGATTCATAATAAAGATTCTGAAAATCTTTCTGTAAATAACTTTTAACCCATCACATGCCTTTTTTTTTTTCACAGATACTTTATTACTCAATCATCTACTAACATTACATGAAACTTAATGTGGGGAACATCAAATTAAATGACTTACACAGTTCCTACCTGCTCTAAGGTTGTGATACTGAAGTACATCGCTGAGCTCTTGCCACCCTTCAACATCTATTTCATTATTTATTAAATCTCTTTATAGTCTCCTATACCTGAAATTGAGTTAAGGAAACTTATAACCAAAGGGCTTTAAATAAGGCTAAATGTCAACAACAGATAGTGAAATGGAAAAGCAAGACTAATTTATACCTTAACATGAATTGGAATGTCAGATTTCTTAGCCAGTTGGCTAGTTAACTACTTAAGCTCTGAGGGAATAGAGCCAGTTGAGTTTGGAGGGAAAGCCTCGAGTCACATGAGAACTGTCAGTAGGGGTGGGTGTGGAAGGAGGGCTGGTTGGAGGGAGTTGGCACAAGGGGCTCCCAGGCAGGCAGAGAGCATGAGCCCCTGCAGGGCACACTGAAAGGAGGCAGGGCGTGCCAGGCAGGAGGGACAGCTGACTTCCAGCCTCCTTGACAATTTTGCTTAGGGCTGGCTTTGTGTGTGTGTAAATCATTCAGATAATTGCTGTAATTCTGTGCTTAGCTTGGCTGCTAAGACCCTTGATTCATGAATATTCATGAGATCTATCCATACTCCACTATTACTTAGATTTTCCTAGACAGTTTTCATGCTGAGAGTGCCAGCATGTTTGTGCTAGGGATGGTGATGGTAATGATTTCTTGTCTGGGTGGAAACTGCCCTCTGCCCACCCATCCAGGTGATGATAGGAAAAGACACTGTTGTATGAGCTGGCCCTGCTTCTGGCAGGTTTTGGTCTTACACGTTGATTCTTCCATTCATCAATTTCTGAGCAGTGTACCAGGCACTGTGCTAGGTGCCAGGACTCTGGCACGGGAGAAAGGCAAGTACCAGTCCCTAACTGGGTGCATGGTCTGAATACCAAAATCGACTCTGGAGAAACCATCACAGAGTAATAATAATTGTTACGGCAGGATGAGCTCAGAATGCTATGGCTTTGAGGAGTTTAGAGGAAGTGTACAATATCAAAATTGGGGGTGGGCAAAATCAAGATTCCAAGGAAACTGCCTCCTATAGGATTCAAATACCTAAGTTGAGCCTTAAAACTACATCATGTAACTAATATACACTTATTGCAGAAAACAATAAAATAAAATAGAAAGACTGCATCATTTGAAAAATTTCACCCAATTTTGTTGTATGTATTTGCATACTTTACCCTGTGTGTTATTTCTTTTAACAACAGTAACAACAATAATGGAATGTGTAGTTTTTAACCTATCTTTTTTTCAACTAAGCAAATATTTGAAATGAATCTTAAAAAATGAGTAGCAAGTTCCAGGTAAATGAGGTTGAGAAAGGTGGTTTAGCCTGAGAAAGCCTAAAGTCAAAAAAAGGCTGAGATTAAGGAATCAGCCTTTAGACAAGAAGTGCTTCTGAACACTTCAGTTAAGCTGAATCTTGGGACCTGTCCTAATCTGGGACAGGCATTATGCACCTCTTTTTAGAAGAGCTGATTGGACTTGTAGATGAGAATCCTATGAGAATAGAGAACCTATGAGAATAGAGCATGCAAGCTTGACCACCACTTGCAAAGATATAGTCAGAAAAGGGGAGGCTATCAAAATGTCTCTGAATAGTTTTTGTCTTGGTTTCAAATTATGTTTGTCCAGGTTTGAATTTCACAGAAAAGGAGAGCCTTGTGGGTAAAAGCTCAGAAGGTGCTTCTTTAAAAACTATGGAAGATATCTAGGCACAAGGTAGGACACTATTAAAACTTTTAGGACAGATTGTAACACAAAAACAGAGAAAGTCATCCTCCTCACTTTATCTCAGACCACACTGTAGCCCCTTTACCTCAGCCAATTCAGCATGGCAATGGAAGTACTCAGTGAAAGGAAAAGGTATGCTCAGGGAAGTGCAGTTATCAAGCCAGACTAGGGATTCCCAACAGAAGTGGACTTGGTGCCCAGAGAGCAGGTCATGTCCATGTGCAGCAAAGGAATAAAGAAGCATTTGCAGTGGCCAACACGTAGTAGCCAGTGGATGAATACCAAGAGCAGAAGAGGCAGGGAATTGCCAGATGCCATTTAGTTGTAGAATGGATGTACACAGAAGCACGTGAGAGATACTCACCCAGAAAAGCCTAGGACAGGAGGGCAAGGGAAGTGGCTGTGCTCTTGCATGAAAAGTTTGGGGAAAGCTAGTAAAATTGATAGAATAACACATGCATAACAAATTTATATATGTATTGATTTAAACTAAAAGGCTTATGCTAAATATTTTTGAACAAAATTCATTCATAAAGATGTTCACATGGTCTAAGACACTAAGAAAAGAATGGAGAATATCAGGTAAGAATGTGGCTCCATTCATGATATTATTAACACACCATGCCTTTCTTTCTAGGAAAAGGTAGGGGGCATATGCAAGACCATGAACCTCATACTTTTTGCTAAACAGACAAATGAACAACAACAGACTATAAAAGTTTTTGGTATTAATGCTACAAATTCAGAATTGTCAAACTCCAGCCCATGGGTCAAGTTGGCCCATTGTCTGTTTTTGTAAATAGAGTTTTATTGAGACAGAGGCAGCCTTGTTAGTTTGTGTATTATGTAGGACTGCTTTCAAGCTACAACTGAGCAGTTGTGACCCTGACTAGTGGCCTCAAAGCCTAAAAGATTCACTATCTGGCCCTTTGTAAAGATAAAAACGACCTCTTAATTTGTTTGTTTGTCAGGTGTTTGTTTACAAATTAGCAGCCACACCTTAATAGAAAGACCAGGCTAATACCCTATATTCCAGAAGCAGCTGCTTCCCCAAAGCCTTACATGTGCTAAACACACTCACACCATTTCTGTGGCATAGATTTTGCCTGTATGATGAAAAGTGTATTCTAGTTTATGCTGCCACCCACCCCCTGTTCTGAATGCTGACGAAGCTTGAAAATCCAGTAAGTTGTTCCCATTAAAGCCACTCATTGTCGAGGTGAATGTTGATGACTCTTTGGGAAACCTTTTAGTACAATACAACTGCCCCAGTCCATAATCGATTTCATATGGTGAGCTTTTCCAAAGCCCATTTCCCTCACTGTGAATGGTCTTCCCCGCTGGGCATCAAATTTCACAGAGCTCTACCATATGAGAGAGGTGAATCAGCGGGGGAAAAAAAAACAAAAAACAGTGCTTGTTAAAAATGCAGATTTCTGGGACCCACCCCAGATCGGTTCCACCTTTTGGAGCAAGCCAGAAAATCTGTCTGGGGAGGACCCAAACCTGTGAGAATGATGTGGATCTCTAATCCATTTTTTGAGAAACACTGATCCATAGAATTATTTTCAGCCATGATGCTTCACAGCTCTGTGAACACTTGGCTTGCTTTGCATTCCATTTCTCAAATCATTCTCTATGCTTCTATTTCTCTGTCTTTCAAAGCTGGAGAGCATTCAAGCAGTGTGAGATTCAGTGTTGAAAAGGGTTTATACCAGTTGAAATTTGTGTTATTATATTTGTTTCATGCATTTAATTCCTGTTGAGACTTTAAGTACGGGCAGCTGGATCCCTATTCCAGGTGCTATGCTTCACAAATTGTTGACATCTTTCCTCTCTGTTAGATACCAGAGCCCAGCTGCACCAGAACGAACAGATCTGCCGCCTACATTAGCCTCTCACTTGCCTGGGTGACCGCCACTGAAGATGTGGAAGCACAAAGGTGGGGGAGAGTTTTCTGTCCTGGCCTCCAGGCAAGCATTCTTTGTAGCTTGGCTAACTGAAGTATATGGGTAGTGGTTTCTTCTAGATTAGACACGTTTAAGCTTTGAAAATTGTTTCTTGGGAAAAAGAAGAGGCAACACTCAAGTTTAATGATTCATAAAAGTCCCTGTCAAGAAGCTGTTGAGGCTTTATATGAGCATGGATACCCCGCCCCACGTAGCTTTGCCAGCAGGGATCTTATACAGCATTTAAAGCCCACCTCAGTTACTACTGACCCCGGAGAAATTTCTATAATATCTGTCCCACCTAATTAATTGCTCTCAGTTCTATGTTCCATTGCTTTAGTACCTCCAACCTTAATGTAACCAATATTGATTAACTGTATTTTAGTATATAGGATAGCAGAGTCAGCAGACAGGGGCTTCAAAAATTAAAACATGATCCTTGCTTTCCAGGAGCTTGTGAGTATAAACAAGCACTTAAAGGGCAAAGAGCTGATTACACTGTGTTCAGTGGGACAGGGGCATGCATTTCAGTCTCCCTCCTGGACTGAAACCCAGGGATGAGGAAACACCTGTGTCTTTGTATTTTTGTTTCTAGCATGGCCTTTGTCATCAACCCTAGTCATGAACATGTGCACAGCACACCCTGTCTTGAGTTGACTCTAATTTAATCTTTTCTTTTTAAAAGATTGGAGAATAGCCATAAACATCTAGGTTTTCCCATTAGAAAATCAGCTCTTTTAGGTAAGTCTTGTTGTTCATGATTCTCAGTGTTGTAAGTATGTTTTGCCACCTCGGAACTCAAGCTCAGCTCCAGATAAAAATGGAAAGGAATATTGGTGAATTCCCTCCCCACAGCAATGCTCTCAGACTTTCATGCTGCCCACTGAGAACACTTGTACTCCAGCATGCTCTACCCTTCCCAATGTTTCCTCTCTCTCTCACTTCCTCTTCACCAATCACTTGGCCTGTGACCTATTTTCCCAGAACTCAGTGAATGGTCAGGGAATATGATAAATTATAGGAAAATCTAATGAGAGGGTATAGTCTTCTCACATAATAGATTTGCATTTTGATAGGAACCTTGGAAAACAAAAGGCCTTTAGCAAATTAACAGTGAAAAAAAATAAAAGGGCTACGTTTCAGGAAGGGAAGAAAAACATTTTCAGATAGTTATGTTTTTGGTGCACATTTTATACCAATCTGTCTGTTCCTATCTGGGATTAGAATATCTTAACACCTGCTTTTAAAGGGAGAAACTAGTCAACATTTTAAAAATTAAGTTTAGCTTTTTTTTTAATATCCATAGCTTTTTATCCTGAGGGCTTTCCTTATCCATAATGTAGTATTATGCCCCTTAATAAAAATAATGTAGTCTTAAAAGACTCTAAGTCAAACTTATAAATCAGATCATGTTTTTCTATTGTTTTGTCATTTGGTTTTAGAAATAAATTTTCCTCAGAAATAAATCTTGCTCTAAATACACAATATTTTTAAATATAGTAAATAGTACATACTACTTAGTTGATTAAAAATAATAAATAGTAAAAATTTAATTTACAGTACATTCAATAAATAGCATCCCATTCTCTCCCCCCTTTTTTTAACATTCCTATCTGATGCCATGGAATGCATTTTTAGAACTGGAAGAACCTCCTTGAATTTCAGATAGAATCAAATTTTTATAGGTGAGCAGCCTCACATTCTTAGATGTGAAGAGATTTCCCAAGGAAGTGCTGGAATAGACTCCAGGTCTCCTGGCTCATGATTCAATCTTGAAGCTCCCAGGAGGGCAAGAAAATGTTTCAAGTTGGCAGAGTCAGGCCTGAACAAGGACATGGTATGGAACAGAGAGGAAAGCTAAGTGTGAGAAGTAGGCTTCCTAGAAACCAGGTGTGGGCTGCCATTTACCAGCTCCATTACCTTAGAAATGACTTAGACTCCCTCCACCTCCACTTCCTTCTCTATAAATACAGATAATACATGCATAGTTGCTCTGGAAACCACTGAAGTGTTGGGCAGGTGAAAGCTATCCTATTCCTATTTTAATTATTATGTATATTTAATATTAATTAGGAGTTTGCTGGACCCGGTGGACATTGTTACATATCTTCTCCGAGTAGGCAAAGCTCTCAGCAGATATCATCTCTGTCATGCTCACACATTCTTTTCAGGAGTAATGGTTGCAAGAGATTATCAATCTCATTTTACAGATGGAGAAACCAGAGCTTCACCTTTCCACTCGGCTGTGCTGACTCATCAGCTTATTAATGCCCGGGTCAATGCCTCTGCCTTTAAATCACAGAGGGAGAGCCAGGGAGCCCCTAAGTGATCATGCCATTTTTTACAACCACTATGGAACTGTGTGCTCATGAAAGTTCTGAAGACATGAAGCTTAATTCATGAAGGAGTGAGAAATTATATTTCTATATCATATATCAAATCAAAACTGTTTTTTGGAGGAATCCTGGTAAAGGCACAGCATTCTCATTAAGTAAGAATTCAGTGGACTAGGGAATAGATAATAATATATTCTTTAAATAGCAAGGCAATTGGTTCCGAGAATAAGATCATCTTACCAAGAGCAAGCTTGTCTTTACCTATGTGCAGATTCAAACTAAACATTGCATGGACGCAAGTGTGTATAACTTTCTCTTCGTAAAAATCCATGATGTTTATTTGCACTGACTTTTCTCTGGTTCCAGCATGTTTACATGGATTCTCTCCATGAGTATTGTGGCTCAGGCAGGGCAGCATCTAGTTCATCTGAGGAATGAAAGGGAGGGGCAGGGTGGTGAGGAGCTTTCTCCAAGGCCATATGCCTAGTTAGTGCCAGAGAGAGACATCCTGCACTCCCTACCTCCATGCTTCTGGTTTTCCCACAGACTATGCAGCTTGAACCCCGATCAGCTCCCAAATAAAGACCCAGAAGGGCTCCTGAACATGGGGGACATCTTCTGTCACTTGGTATAACTGACATGGCCCTCTTGCCTGCAGCATCACTGGGAGCCCACATCCCTTAGGTGTACCACTCCATGTGCTCATCAGGAAATAGAATGGTGAGGGTGGCCTCTCCTTTTCAAACTGCATTTTGAACCCTTGGTAATCAAGATTGGAATGAGTTGCAGGGGGTTTGGCTAGTCCCTGAGGGGGTGCTTTCCACATCATAAACCCTCAGCACATCCTTCATTAAAACCCGGCACTGCTCTCCAGAAGGGATGCCCATGTGAGCCATTCAAGGGGCTGACTAATCACTGGCTCATTAGTGCAGGTGGCCTCCCCACATCAGAAGTGAGGCTCCCATTCAGCCTGTATGAGGGCCGCTGGTGTTGAACCGCTTTATAGCACAGCTGGTCTGGAATGGACCCGTGGCTTAATTTCAGAGCTTTTCTCATCTCTTCCATTTACACAGACCCCAGCTGCCCAGATGGGAGTGTCACCCAAAAGAGAACATAAAACTAAACATTCTCTGGATTCTGACTATAAGTAATATTTCTATTAGCTGTATGCTCTGTGTTCTCTGTGTTCGATCTTCACTTCTATTTATTTCCTTATTCCCAAGGAATAATCATTATGAGACTCTTCAACACAATAGAACTCAAAGAGCCAGGCAGAGGCAGATTTAATTCTGGGGAAATATAGAAAAGACCAGTTATCATGAAAACCCTCAATTTGCATTTTGCTCTCCTTGGAAGTCATAATACCAGGAAGCTAATGCAGTCCCCTGAAAGAAGCTCTTTATATCTAATGACAAGTCTATATGCCTCCAGGGTGGTGAGATTATCTATTTTTCATCATTCATCTGAAATGTTCAAGCTCCTTCTCTGCTTCGTACTCTCACGAGGAGTGGAGACCGTTTCCCGGGGAAGCAACCCAGTCATGGGATCTGCCTGGCAGAAACACCTATGATGGGTGTTCCCAAATGTCTCATGGCAAGGGACATGCTCAGCCATGTTTCCAGGCTATGAGCCCAGGTGATGGAGAGTACCTGCAAAGGTGCGCACAGCCTCACACCTGCAGCCGGAGACTGCTACCTTCCAGGGGACCAGTGACTCGGGGGCCTGGGCGCTGTGCACTTGGGCACCAGTGTACCACGCCTTCCCAGTCTGCACATAAATCAGCTCAGTATTCAAATGGATTCTGGGGAGCATCCCCAAGTATTCTGAGTTGCCTGCATTGCTCTCCTGCTTTGAGGCCAGCCATGTCATTATTGTACCGTCTCCCCAAGCAGCCAAGTAAACGGGGGGGCCTGCCGCAGTTCTAGACTCAGGCAGACTACCAACAGCTGCACGGTTAATTATGGCTCTCTCCCTCTTTCTCCCTCTCTCTTTAAAATTTCAGCTTTAGCAATAAAAGATAAGAAATTCTTTAGAGTAATTAGAGACTGCTGAGCGCTTATGGTAATAATGAAGGAAAACATTCTGACTGATTTACAGCAGGAAGAGGCAGTGAGGAGCTATGCAGGTTGCAAAAAAAATAATTAAAATCAGCTTTGCCACTATCTTGACTGAGCTGCCAGTCAGCCTCAGAGAGAAAAGAAATGCTAATGAAATATTAATATGCTGCCTTGGATTTTATGTAACCGTCTTTGTTCCCAGGTACTGTTCCAGCTCGTCAGTCAGAAGGGTCAGGTGTGAGGGATGCAGGGACCCGGGTGGGAAGGGGAAATGAGAAGCCAGCTTGTTGGACGCTTGGCCTCAGGAAGAGTTTACTGGAGCGTCAAGGCGGACAAGATGGAGAGCCCTTCCCTGACAGCCAGGGCCTCAGCCCCGCCAGCTGGAGAAATCCTAGTGGGGGGCAAAGCCTTTTCTTTCCTTTTTCTTTTCTTATTCTTTTTTTCCCCCTGGCTGACAGACAGTAAATGTCAGCAATCATCATGACACAATCAGAGCTGGTTTTATAATATCTATAAGTGGTTTCAAAGTCGGCTGATGGTAGACAGTTTCAAAATCTCAGGGAAATTGTGTCTCATAGGTAGTGTTCAGACGAGACAGAGCCCCACATGATTTTTATTTCATCTAATCAATCACGGCAGCTAGGTTGCAAAATAGATGACATGGCTTGGAAGCAATGTGTATGCATCTGTGTGTGCATGTGTGAGCTGCATGCGTGTGCATTCACGTGCATGTGTGCACAACTCTGTGTATGTGGGCGCTGTGTGAGCTGTGTGTGTGTATGTGAATGCCTGTGTGGGGATGTGCTGTGTGAGTGGTGTGTGCTCTGTATGAGCTGTGTGTGAGGACGTGTGTGCACGTGTGTATGAGGGCACACGTGTGAGCTGTGTGTGCTTTGTGTATGCATGCCTGAAATCACGCAAGTCTTAAAATGTTTCTGAGTACCTTGTGCACACCCTCTCTGGAATGGTTTGGACCCAAGAGTTCTAGATCCTAATTCAGCAGTGGTGAAAGGAAGTGTAAAGGCAATGGTCAAGAGGAGCCCACAGGAGACACTAGCAGAGGATTTATGCAAAGTCCTGTGGCCTCACTGTATGAGTCACTTTCTGCAGTGACTCATTGAAAGTTTGGAGTCTCAGGACAGGTGGACAGAGAACAAACCTCAGGTGAGCAAACCCAGGGTCAGGAATGAGGCAGATGAGTGGGAGCAAGAGGGGAGAGCAGAGAGGCATCTGAAGGAAGAGTCCCAGCAACGCAGCTTAGTCCTGACACTAACGGGAACTCACTGGGCGATTCTGTGCAAGACACACAGACCCTGTGACCTCACTTCCTGAAGCTGAGAAATGAGGAAGGTCTAGGGTCCCCATGGTCCCCTTTGGGTCTATAATTGGTTTAGAAAGCATTAAGAAGGGGACGTAGGGTAAGAGTCATGAGACTTTCCATCTGGGATAGGGTTTCTGGCTTTTGTAAGATAACTCACTCATCTTCCATGATTCAAAACTTAATCATAGCTGGAGTGAGAATGGATTGAGATGTGTTACCTTTTTTTTTTAAGGATAAAATAGAATAGTAGCTATTTAATTTTGCAGAGATCTGCTATATATAAAGAACTTGCATTATTTTGGATTATATTAAAGTACCTATGGGCTAGATATCATCATCCGTCAGTGGCAAAGAAAGCAAGAAAGACTCAAGTTTTCAAGTGAGCAGAGGGCAGTGAGCTAGGTGCCCCTGGGTCCATGCTCTGAAGTCTGTATTCTCTTGGTTCCAAGCTGGGACGGCTGGAGATCGGAGGGATTCATGTGGTAACTTTTTTTTTTTTTAATTTAATCCCCAAATCAGTCCTATGAAGGTCAGGGAGCTTTGGAACTTTCCCAGGTAGCCCAGTGAGTAGGTGGGACCACCAGGGCCCTCTCACCACATACCTGAGTCCACGGCATGGCAGCCCCTTCCCTGCTCCAGCTGTGTTCATGTGAGGAGTGAAGCCGGGAGAACCCGGCCTGTGGAGCTGACACACGAGTTTCAGCTGCAGTTCCAGAGCAATAGGGTCTGCGGATGGTTGAACAAATCCCATGCCCTCCCTGGACCTTGAAGTCCTCCCCTGAAATAGAATAATGTTGCACAGCATTGGATAAAAATGTTGTGAGGCTGACATAAAAATAACAACACAGAGCACCTAACATACGGTCTCATTGACTGTAATGGAAATAGCACCTCTGCAAAGCCACATTCAGGACTCATTGTGTCCACGAGGGATCTACGCACTCAGCTGCGTCTATGCCATTTTGCCAGAATGTGAGTGTGAATCCCACGCATGGGCCTGGTGCCCATCTCTCCTGTCTGCAGTCTCCAGACAGTTCTGATCACGCAGCTCAAGGCATGAACACAGGAAAAGCATATGTTCCTAATATGTAAATGTATTCCTTCATTCTTTTCCTACCTATACTTTTTCAATCTGTACACAAACTCTCAGTAAGCCTGATACGTCTTCACTTGTTGGATGAAAGTATGTATAGAGCTTCTGTTGTTTCCTTCCAGCGGTACACTGGGGGGAATCTCATGCATTTTATTTCAAAATCCACTCCTTGGGTAGTGAAGAAACCTACTTGATGCAATAGCATGCTTATCTCAACCTGATTCGTGTTGTTTTCTGCTCCTTTTCATCTCTCCATGTGATAGAACAGGTCATTTCTTCATGTTTAACGACTATAAAAAAACTAAGCATAGATGCTAATCGGAGAAAAAAGAAGTAAATGAATATAAGGAGGTGTAAAAAAGCAGTAAGTCTTCTTTTCTTTTTTTTTTTTTTTTTTAAAGATTTTATTTATTTGAGAGCGAGAAGGAGAGAGAGAGAGCATGAGACGGGGGAAGGCAGAGGGAGAAGCAGGCTCCCCACTGAACAAGGAGCCCGATGCGGGACTCGATCCCGGGACTCCAGGATCATGACCTGAGCCGAAGGCAGTCGCTTAACCAACTGAGCCACCCAGGCGCCCCAGTAAGTCTTCTTTTCTAAAACAAATTATTACAGAGCTAATGCTTATTCAGTGCTTTAAGGCAAACATAGAGTTCTTAGAGCAACTATTTATTACAGTCCATGATATTCTGGGTGTTGTGCTAAATTATTTTTGTATGGTTATTCATATAGTGTCACAACCATGTGAAGTCGGTTCTGTTGCCCGGGTGGCAGGTGTAAGGAACCCCACTTTACAGATGAGAAAATCAAGGCAGGGAAAGATTAAGTATATGTCTAGTACACAGTTAAGCAAGTTAGGGGAAGGAATCACTCCAGATAAATAATGTCGAAGGTGGCAAAATCATGAATTCATGACAAATGAACTCTCCTGGAATAACACAAAGAGCCAAGGATAAACACTTGGTCAATAATTTCTGCGAGTACTCTGAGTTATAATTGGCCTCATAAACTTAGCTATTTGGCTTTCCGTGATGAAGCAGATGAAAAAGCAACATCTGTTTGCTGTTGGGTCAACTTGGCATGCTACCTGATGTCTCTGTGCTTTAGCCGCGTGCATTGGGAAGCAGACATAGTAACACTGCTTTGTATTTTATCTTCCAGAGACACTTGACTTTTTAAATGTAGTGCCTTGAGGATAGCAAAAATCCTCTTCACATCCAAAAGAAAGCCATTTAAAAACCTGAGTGGCCACATAATGAATAATTATTTATTGAGTACTACACTATGGCTAGCAAAGAGGCCAAGAACAGAATTCAAGAAAAATCTGCAATCGTGGGAGTATCTGCTTAAACTCCTTATCTCACTGAGGAGAAGACGTAAATATGTGTAGTAATTAGAGAGCAGGTCCTTAATCAAGCTTTAAAATCAGTGCACTGATGGTAATCACCACAGGGACCCACCGACAAGGCCCTTTGGCGGTCTCAGCCAAGCACAGAGGAGCTGGCCTGCATGCTGGTGCTGGACACAGGGAGTTCTGAACCCCACCTCCACCCCTTGCTCCAGGTTATGCTGAAAGACTCAGTTCACCGTGTTGAGCCTGTTTCCGACCTCTGAACTGAGATACTCAGTTTGCTTCCATTGAAGGGATGTGGTAAGGACTTAAGGATAGGAGGTACCAAAGCACGCTGCCTGGCAGACTGCGCTTCTCTCTTCTGTAGGCTGGGCACAACACACCAGTGAAGGTGGAACCAGGGCTTGAGGAAGCGGAAGTCCTCACAAGAGTTGGCTTTGCAAGACCTATGGGACTCCCGAATGAGGAGACGGACAGGGGTAGGGTGCCATGGCGGGACAAGGCTACTTGGGGATTCAAGAGTCATGGGCTCAGACAAGGTTGGAAACAGGAGACAGAGTGCTCTTAGAGCAAGTTACAACGGGGTCTTCCCTCAGTGGCTTCACCCCAAGAGTGTCCACCCAGGTCTTGAGAGGGCCTGGCAAGGGTGGGGCAGGTGGTGACCAAATTTCCTCCAGCCTTTCTGATGTCTGATGGCCTCACTCCTCAAGCTCAGGTGAGGCCCAGGTGAGGCCCCGATGGAGATGAATACCTGCCACAGAATTAGAATTTGAATGCGAAGAATTTAAGGTTCATGGAGTCCAAGTGCTTGTGTGACTAACCTGTGACCTCGTGTGTGGAATCCACATCTCCCTGCCTTCCCCACAACCCTATAACCATTCACTCTCACCCCACAAGGCACATGTAGAAGCACTTCTTTGGGGCTATAACCACTTTGTTCATGCTATAAGCTTAATTGTGTCCCCCCAGATTCATATGCTGTAGTCCCTTCCCCTGTACCTCAGAATGTGATGTGACCTTACTCGGGAACAGGGTCTTTAAAGAGGTAATTAAGGCAAAGTGAGGCCATTAGGGTGTGCACCAATCTAATATGCCTGTCTCCTCATAAGAATAGATTAAAACACAGACACACACAGGGGGACAACCGCGTGAGGACATGAGGAGAAGACGACCATCTGCAAGCCAAGGAGACAAGCTTCCCTCAGGGAGGTTCCCCTGCTGACGCTGCAATCTAGGACTTCCGGCCTCCAGAAATGGGAGATGATACATTTCTGTTGTTTAAGCCCCCAGTCTATGGCACTTTGTTATGGCACCCCTAGCAAGCTAATACACCATCTATCTCTGTCTTTGTCTCTCTCTGTCTCTGCCCTTCTCCCCAACCCCCGGTGGCTCCTTCCCTTCAATCTTCAAACCTGCTCGTATTATTCAAAACCCCTGTGTCTGGGCCTCTCCTTAGCTCTCACTGAACCTTGGGATCCTCCTCCATTGCTGTCTGGCCTCCACCCTCCAAAGGCCAGTGAAACCATTCTAGCTAAAGCCTAGCTTTGTTTGTCTAAACCCAAAGATCACGTCTGCACCCATTGTACTTGATGTCTGGTGTTATGGCAGACTTGAGCCCTGTCTCCCTATGAAGTCTGTGGGCAGAATAAAACATTTGGAAAAAACCTGTTACAAGGATGGTTGTCTCATCCATAGTGTCTCTAGCACTGCTGAGCCTCCTGAATATTCTTTGACTCAAGATTGTCTGAAACAATTTGGTGGGAAAATCTCTCAAATAAAGGGGATAGGTAATAAAGATCTTTTTCTAAAAAGACCATGGATTTTGGACCCAAGGGGTTTGAATCTTTTCTTTCTAATATATTAAATAAATATAAATATATAACTTTGGGCAAGCTGAAATTAGCCTTGATTTCCTTGTCTAGTTTCTATATCATGAGCATCATATCTCCTTGGTCACAAAGACAAAATGAGACAATATGAGTAAAGTATCTGGCACTTTGCCTGCCACATAGAGATTCAATATATATTGAAAGATTGGCTCATGCATGTCTTGAAGGATAGAATGGATCTGGATATAAATGATCTACAGTAAACTTATGGAACAACATATATATAGAGATCAGAGTTGATTCTGTCAACTGACTTCAAAAGTTGCTTTTCAAGGGGAGCCGGTATTTTGTTATTTTAGTAGAGAAATATGGAGGACTTCACTGTAGGATTCTTACTGCAAAACATGGTTGTGAAAGAAAGGTTGCACTGCTATATTTCCTTTAAATCAAATTGAACCTGCCTAGGAACCCAATCCTGCCTGGCATGTGGATAGTCAGCCTCCATTGTTTTGGGGGTTCCTCTATCTTACAAAGAGAATCAACTAAGCATGTGGGCAGCTTGCACAGCCCTGAGAATGTTGACAGGTGTCCTGTCTCCCCCCATGGAGATCACTGCTGATATCTTCCTCGTATTGGCTTGAACAACCCCTTGAAGGCAGCTGGCTGTGCTCTGACAGGTCAGGGTGCGGGCAAGTGCTCCATGAGGAAGCTGCTGTTCTAGAATACAGCCACCCAGAGGGCACTGCCTGGGCACCCCAGCAAGTCCTCCATCTCCCCACAGATGGATGAGGTAGGTGTTGTGGTTGTCCCTACATCCTCACTGAGACATTAAGTAACTTACCTAAGGCTATACAGCCAAAGAGCCAGGAATTGAATCAAGCCCGGTGGCCATGTCCAGAGCCCGGATCTGTGCTCTGCCAAAGAAGACACAGCCTCTGCCCCTAAGCAGGAAGGGGCACGAGACAAGGTGGGCATAAGGAAAGGCAAACTCTTAGGCTTCTGATGAATGCCTCTACCTTCAATTGCAAAATAAGGAAGAAAGTCTAGAGCTCAAGTGTCCATTTGGATTCAGTGTCAGAAAACTGTAGTTTACATCCTGGCTCGGCTACTTGTCAGCTTCATGATGAAAAGAAACAATAAACAACCAATAAAACAAACAAAAAATAGTCCCAAACCAACAAAAACCAACAAAGGAAATGAAAGGAAAGGGACAACTTTGGAAGCAAACAGATCTGAGTTTGAATGTTTGCTTATCTCCAAGGGAACTTGAGCAGCCCCTTACCCGTACTGGGTCTTGATCTCCTTATCAGTGAAATGGCTATATAAATACCTGCTGAGGCCACTGGCTTTGTGCAAGATGGCTGCCTATCCTTCCCCCGGCTCTTCTACATTGTGGGGTCTGCACCCCAGCCTGGACCATGCCCTCAAAGGCATAGAGTGAATGGAGCCTTCCAGTTGCCCCAGCTGGACCAACTGGAAGGAGACCAGCTGCCTTGCTCAGCCCTGTCCATGGCATAGATGTGTGAGCCAGATAAGCATGTCCTAAGCCACTACCCTTTGTGGGATTTTTCTCTCCTTCCTCAGCTCTAAGAGTTGAGACTCTCCAATGAGATGATATGAAAGATGTTTACAAATGGTGGGAGCCCCACTTCACATGCATTAGTGCCAGCATCATGAGAGCCAGACAGGTGCTTGCAACATGGAGACTGTGCACAGGAGTTGTGAGTGTGATTGGAGAGTCGGTCACTAGTGCTGGCTCAGAGGAGAGAGACATCGCCTGGTTGGGGGGTGGCCGAGGCAGTCCATAGCCACGCAGGCACATGGAAAGACATCCATGTGAGCCTGAGCTTCTGCGTGAAACCCTCCAGCAGGTGTCCGAGGGGGCCTGACTACTAGGTCTAGGGGAGATCCGTGCAGAATACCTGCCCTGCCCACCCCAATTTCCAGAGGGCTTTCTTTTTAACCAATTTTCTGAAATTAAAAAAAAAAAACACTGCTACAAGACAAATGCTATGTGATATAGTTTTAAGAGTTGGTAACTACAACACGGAAATAAGAGAAAACAAACCAAACAACCAAGAAAAAGCAAGGTGGCGTCTGCTGGCAGTGACCCTGAGCAGGAATTTTTACTGTGCTTGAACTCAGATGCATTTTCAGAGTCATGTTTATCTCTTACCTTTCCAGAGCCCGAGTTTGTTTGAGCCTGGCCTAATTTCTCAGAAAGACCCTGGGCCTAGGGGCCTGTACTAATTTCTATAGTTGTCCTACATTTCTTTTTTTCTTCCACTGAACCATTGTCTGCTTTGAATACTAAGCTAGATATAAACTTTAAAAAAATTAAAATCATATTATGGGTAATTGGAATGCAGAGCTCTGTGAACGTTAATGCCCTGAAAATGAAGCTCAACCTTTCTCCACATTTTCGTCTTTGGTTGGATTAATTTCCCACTATCATTACTACTACTTTTGATAACTAGAGAAGTTCAAGATTTAAATAAACTAATTAAATGAGGGGCTTAAGGTCTCTGCAGACCAAAGGCAAGCCCAAACCTCCAAAAAAAGCACTTGAAGAATCACAGGGAGGTTGTGTCTGGAGACAGCGCCCCCATTCAGGCAGCCCGTCTGGGTCCTGGTGGGGCCTGGTGGGGCTTCCAGAACAGGCTACCCACAGGGATGACAGCAGAGGGGCCATGGTGCAGATCTGTCAGTTGGCAGAGGAGCCCTGTTGCCTTTGCACATTAGTCAGGGAGTGCCTCCTGGTGACAGCAAAGGTCGAGATGACATTTTGTAGTTTTCTGTCATGTGCTAGCCAACAGCTACAAGATTCTGTTGGGGTCTGCCACACGTGCAAGCAAGGGCAAGACTCAGACCATTTTGGTTCCTGGCTCCCGGTGCCCTGAGCAGCTAACCTGCCAACTGCTGGAGCCTGTGAAGCTCAGAGCAAGCATCCAGGGATAAGAGAAGGCTCTTCTCACAGGCCAGGCACAAACCACCCCTAAGAGCTTCCTAGAGCTTTCAACAGAGAGGAGGCAAATTCGTGAATACACCCCCTCCTGCCGCCAGCCAAATCACAGATAATTGCAATAGTTAATGAATCCTCTGAAATGCTAACTTGATTACTAAGTCTGAACTCAGGGAGGCAAAATCATCAAAACAGTTGTCCAGATAAGAACCTCCTGAAAATGTGTTTTGGGGGCCAGGTGAGGAGACACCATGCTCTTTCCAATCAGGCTATGTTTGCATTGCAGTGTCTAGGGGCAGTCCCCAGTAGGCTGGGACACTTGGCTGAATGAAAACATGGCGCAACAATGGTTGGTCTGGGGGGGGTAGCATCCACAGGGAAGAAAACAGCCTTCTTGGTCTGCAGCCAACATAGTGTTTTCCAGGGCTCTCTGCCTCAGGGCCATCTTCAGAAAGTGCCCTGTTCTCTAGCTGAGAGGGGTATGTTCACTGAAGCCATCTGAGCTTTGCCATCTTGAGCAAGGACAGAAAACACAGTTCTGTCATTGGTCACCTCCCATCATTGTTTTGAATTTTGAGCTGCCTGATCTGCTGGGGATGAATTAGAGATAGAAGTTAACTCTAATGAAATAGAACTCATTAGAAATTTAAAAAAAAATGGTATTTCCTCTGGTGCCTACCATGCACTCAGTTCCAGCTATTTGCTACAGCAGATCTTCCTAGATCTGCACTTTCATCCGTTGTCCACACTTTCTGAAGTTCACAAATATACAATATATCTAGAGAAGCTGTGTTTTTTTTTTTTTTTTTTTAATTTGTTTTGTCTTCTTTTTGGTTTTGTTTTCTGGTGCAGTCACACAGAGTCAAACCAAGATGAGTGCATGGAGCAGACTGTCAGAGGGAGGTGAGTTCTGTCTCCCACATGCTATGGAATAGAGCAGATCCCTGCTAATCTAATGGCTCTAGAAGTTGCGTAAGGCTGGCCTCTGCTCCTGAGGCCAGGTGAGTGACTGGTAGACGTGTTATGTGTCCTAGTCTCCTGTGGGCTGGGGGAAGGAGAACTCACGTTTCTAAAGCATTTACACAGGGTCAGGAGCCCCACAGACTTTCATTTAATTCACAGTTATCCTGTACAGGAGGTAAACCCTGCAAGGAAAATATTTACAAATGGGAAAGCAGCCCAGGACGGTGAGGAGAGCAGCCCTCCCCTCTTAGGCAGAAATCGGTAGAGCAACGGCATCAAGGAAATCCAAATCAAAACCTCAATGAGATACCACCTCACACCAGTCAGAATGGCTAAAATTAACAAGTCAGGAAATGAAAGATGTTGGCGGGGATGTGGAGCAAGGGGAACCTTCCTACACTCTTGGTGGGAATGCAAGCTGGTGCAACCACTCTGGAAAACAGTATGGAGGTTCCTCAAAAAGTTGAAAATAGAGCTACCATATGATCCAGCAATTGCACTACTGGGTATTTACCCCAAAGACACAAATGTAGGGATCCGAAGGGGTACGTGCACCCCGATGTTTATAGCAGCAATGTCCACAATAGCCAAACTGTAGAAAGAGCCAAGATGTCCATCGACAGATGAATGGCTAAAGAAGAAGTGGTATATATATACATATACAATGGAATATTATGCAGCCATCAAAAGGAATGAGATCTTGCCATTTGCAATGACATGGATGGAACTGGAGGGTGTTATGCTGAGCGAAATAAGTCAAACAGAGAAAGACATGTATCATATGACCTCACTGATATGAGGAATTCTGAATCTCAGGAAACAAACTGAGGGTTGCTGGCGTGGGGGGTGGGGTGGGAGGGATGGGGTGACTGGGTGATAGACACTGGGGAGGGTATGTGCTATGGTGAGCGCTGTGAATTGCGCAAGACTGTTGAATCACACATCTGTACCTCTGAAACAAATAATGCAATATATGTTAAAAAAAAAAAAGAAGAAGATAGCAGGAGGTGAAGAATGAAGGGGGGGGAATCGGAGGGGGAGACAAACCATGAGAGATGATGGACTCTGAAAAACAAACTGAGGGTTCTAGAGCGGAGGGGGGTGGGAGGATGGGTTAGCCTGGTGATGGGTATTAAAGAGGGCATGGAGCACTGGGTGTCATGCACAAACAATGAATCATGGAACATTACATCAAAAACTAATTATGTAATGTATGGTGATTAACATAACAATAAAAAAGTTAAAAAAAAAAGAAATCGGTAGAGCTAGAATTTGATCCCAGGTCATATTTAGCTGAACAGTGTCCTCCTGTCTGAAACATTTCCTGGACCTATAGGTAAAACTGAACGTGTTTCTACCATCATGCTTGAAACACAGGTGCTTCTATGGCAACACAGTTTGCCTTACCGAAAAACTGCAAAACTGTACAGTAAAAACAACAGGGTTTATGTCACTTTGGGTGTTCCAACACCCAATACCAATGCAACTTCAAACCAAAGAGCTAAAAAAAAGCAACTCCAGCAATCTTAGTACACACACACACACACACACACACACACACACACACACACACACTGTGTCTCCCCTGGGATTTTCATGACTTTTTAAACAATGTGTGAAATGTCTTCGCAGCTTTACTAGGGAGTTTAACAACGTGGAAAACAGAGCAGTTCTTGAAACCAGTCAAGCACATGCTGCTTGCACCAAAGGGAGACAATTCTAGACCATTTTGAGCATGTTTCTTAGTCTCCATGTTTGCTAAGCTTCTTTCTCTAATTGTAAGTTTGCCCCTCCCACTCTGCATCACCGCAAACATTAGTTATATACAAATTAAAGGAAGTTCTGATTTATGCTGATAATATTCTCCCCCTTACCAACTGTACACGAGCTAATGCACAGCACAGAGATGCATGTTGTCTTAGCACACGTATGTTATGCTCATGTGTTTACATGTTTTTTCTCTCCCACTGAACCTGTGTTGTCCTGTAGAGTAGCCACTGGCCACACAGAGCCCTTCAATGTGGATAACTCAGATTGAGAGTCTAAAATACAAACCACATTTTAAAGACTTGGCATGAAAAAATAATGTAAAATATCTCATTGATAATTTTATATTGATATGACATTGAAGTGTTATTTGAGATCTATTTGGTTAAATAAGGTACATTAATAAAATGATTGGACTTGCTTTTTACTTTTTTATTGTAGGTACTAGTATACACTTAAAATTGCATGTGTGGCTTGCTTTCCAGTTCTACTGGACAGTGCTGGGCTTGACCTCAAGCTTATGGAAAGCAGGGATGATGAGTTATTGATTTCACAGCAATGGAACCAACATGCTACCTGGTCCATGGTTGGCCCATGAACATCGATCTTTGACAAGAGAATTACGTGTGTCTAACTCAAAACTAATGTTCTTTCTACTGCTCGTGGCAGTTCCAAAGAGAAGGAGCCAGCTGGGCCAAACAAAGCAAAGCCAGGGGCCTGCCAGAGGGTTGATTTATGGTGTCCATGTGGTCGGGCTCCCGGGGTAGAGAGCAATGTGGAGGTGGACAGAGAGAGTCTGAAGGGAGCAAGATATCTCGCACATGATCCCTTTCCTGGACATTTTTGGAGAAGGGTTTCTCAGCCCCATGCTTTTCCTGTTTTCAGTCATTCAATCAGTTTGCTTACTGAACATCTATGATGAATTCACCATTATGCTGGATGTCATTTTCTGAATGCAAAGATTTTTGACAATATAGTAACAGGCCTACACTAATGAGTAGAAAACAATAGAAAATGTCATGTGATGCATCAGAGACTGCATTATGGAACGGTGGTGTCTGAATTTTGGTTTCGCTACGTAATAGTCTCGTGACTTTTGGAACCTATCCTTCCCTCATGGAGCTGCAGTTTTCCTGTCTGGAAATTGTGGGAAAATGCCATTTTCACAGTATTTCCTTGGGGTTCAATGAGATTCCTATTTGTATGTGGAAGTGTCTGGCACAAAATAAAATCAAACTTGACACAAGAGAAGATATTTAATCAATGAAAGTACTGTTGGATTAGAGACAGCTTGACAAAATGCAAAGAGAATGGGTTTTATAGTCAAATCCATTTGGCTTCAAATCCTTGCCCTGCCATTGGGCAAGCTAGTTAACTTTTCTAAACTTCAATTTCTTCACCTGTAATACTGTGATGATATCATTTACCTTGCTATTTCTAGGAATCAATTACATAAAGCCTGAAAATCCTTAGTACAGTGCCTGGTATCTAGTAGAGACTCAATAAGTAGTGATTTTATTTTATTTTTAAAAGATTTTATTTATTTGACAGAGAGACACAGCGAGAGAAGGAACACAAGCAGGGGGAGTGGGAGAGGGAGAAGCAGGTTTCCTGCTGAGCAGGGAGCCCGATGCAGGGCTCGATCCCAGGACCCTGGGATCATGACCTGAGCCGAAGGCAGATGCTTAACAACTGAGCCACCCAGGCACCCCAATAGTGATTTTAAAACATTACTTATAATTCTCAATGAGACCTGTGGTTTCTAGCTTCAAGTTTGCCACTGAGCTAGGAATAATACTTTTAGTAAGTCACTTAACTACGAAAAAGACTTAACGTTGGGTGGTAATAATATGTATCTCACTTAAATTTGTGATTATAGATAAAATTTTAGCTAATGCTCATAAAGGGCCTTGGTGAATTGCACAATAGATAGAAATGCAGTAGTTGCTGGGGAGCCTGGGTTACACTTGGTCACAAACATGGAGTATGTAAATGCTGAAATTTATATAACATCTATGACTGGGTTCCTGAATGGGTTGTTAAGTTCTTAGCACCAATGGGAAAATGATAAAAGACATTAAACATTTTTGCCTTTGACTTAAGTTATATTAATTTAATGTAGCAATGCTAACTCTCAGAAACACAAAAAATAACACAAAATAATTGTGGTATTTGTTTGGTAGAAAAAAAATATTCTGCAATATGATTTCTGTGTGGAGAAGAAAGAAAGGATTCATGTTTATGGAACTATGGGTCTTGCTACCCCTCTAATTTTTAGACAGTTACTAAAGACAGAGAAATTATTTGCCCAATATCATACTTACATTTAGTTAACACCTGAAGCAAGGCACAATTCCAGCTCTCCCCTGTGTCCAGGCCACCACTGCTCCCTATTGCCTCTCCCCCTTGTGCCCGACTGAGTGTCATGGGAGGTGGTCATGCTGCAGCTTTCATGGACGACTGTTCCCTTCCACCACATTTGCTGATGGGACAGCCTAAACTGTCACACACAGCTGTGATTTTATACACTTGTAACACTGCTAACTTTGCCTTGGTCCTCATCAGAGCATCAAGATAAGACAAAATAGAAAGTGTATACTAAAACAGAGGGAGTGCCCTCATGTGTGCATGGACACTGAGGAAATGCAGAAGGGCATTTATGAAAGGGGGCAGAGAGAATGTAGGGTAAATAAGCTGAGCAGAAAATATAGGGCAAGTGTAATTGGTGGTTTATTTATAGCATAAATTGTGTAATGCTAGGATGCTCTTGCATGTCCACCACAGCTCGACTGCAGTGTCTGCTTGGTATCAACTGTGTACTTATTTTGCCTATAACACCCTGATCCACAAACTGTATTTACTAGTTAGGCATGCCTTCAGGTGAAATGTATAATAGTGTTTTATCAACTTTGTTAATCTTGTTACTTGTGGAAGAATTTATTTAAAAGAACCAATTTCTTTCTGCATGCACCCATTGTTATTTCAATGACAGGATTTATATATGGAAACATTTATCTACTCATCCATCATTCTGTTTTTTAACTCAGTAGACATTAACAGAGAATGTCTTCCACACAAAGCATTCCAATGTAGTCATTACATCATAGGATCTGGAATCAGACTATCTTAATGCAACCACAGAACTTTCTAGCAGACAAAGAAGTGTAAGTTACCTAATGTTTCTGTCTCATGGTAACTGTACCTACATTGACTGACGGTGAGGCTACAAGCTTTTCCTGTCTCTGGCCCTACTGTGGTCGATCTGAGACCGAGAGGAGTCCTCCAAGTATAAAACAACTAGACATTGGATCAAACATGCTTTTAAATAGATTGTTGGGCTTTCAGGAAGTAAGAAATAATTTTAAGGATTTCCCCTCCCCTTGGGTAAAAATGAACGTAGGGCAAATGTAGACCCTCTCTAGGGAGAAGCATTGAGCAAAATGGGGAACAGATTATACTGAAAGCAAATGCCAGTATTAGAACTCTGGTTGTGACTGGAATATTGGCCCATAGATAGATGTGTTGAATTTAGGATTCTTACATTGAGTCTGGGACCCTAGAAGTAGAGTAGGCTATGTGACCTAGGTGAGTAGCACCTCTGGTACAAAAATTTCTTTTTGGAAGAAGGCTCTCTCAGTTTAAGACCTTGGGAATTTTAGATATTCTATTCAGTCAAATATGAACTTACAATCAGAGACTACCAAATGCACAAAAAGAGCTAGAAACAATAATTGACAGCATATACTATTTTTAGATCACAGATAATATAGGTGTTGAAATTATAAGATATAGAATAACAATATTTATGTGTGCAATGCAAAATAATAAAAGATGGTCATAAAAGCAAGTACACAAGAGACTACCCACAAGTACTAGGAAGGATCTTCTACCTCTAACCACCATGAAGTTAACTGTTACTTCCACTGTAAACAACCATATAACTGGGGAAAAAATATATGTATACGAGGCAACTGTTTTAGATTTTGGGTAACAGGCAGCACAGGACTGTGATCTCTGAGGGTGAAGAAGTACAGACAGTGAGCCCAACAGTCAGGATTTCTGCCTGGAAGCACTTGTCTGATCATTCAAAGGAAGAGGCCCAAGCAGAACAGAGAGGTCTCAGTGAGCTAAAAAGGCAGAGTCTGGGGCTAGAATATGGAGAGGTAGGTACCCTTCAGGGGTGGGGCAGAAGACTTTATGGTGTTTCTCTGGATAAAGGAGGTAAATGGAGAGGTTTCAGGTAGCCAAGATTTGTTTCACGAAAGGATTAATAAAATAGAGTCTAATTGAGATTGATGGATAAAAAAGTAAAGAAAAAAACTAACATCAGGAATAAAATACAGGATGGCACTAGAAATTCTACAAAATTTAAAGGACAAAAATATTATAATTAATATATAATATTAATCTAAAACTGGAGAGAAATAAATTCCTTAAGAAGCATGATTTATCAAAACTGACACAAGAAGAAACTAAAAGCCTGAATACTCCTATGTCTGTTAACAAAAATGTAACTCTAAATCAAAATCACACAAGGCACTCAAAAACTCAAGGCATGGATGGTCTCTTTAGTAAATTATTTCAAACATTTAAGGAAGAAATATTAAAATTTGAACACAAACTCAGATAATAGAGGCAGATACAGCATTTTTGAATATATTTTAAAAAGTATTGTAACTCAGAACCAACATTTGTCAAAAACATTAAAGGAAAACTAAAGACCAATATCCTTTATGAAAATACAAACAAAAAATAAATCTCTAAAAACTAGCAAATTAAATCCAGTAATATAGTAAAAAGATAATACATCTTAGCCAAATTTATCCATTATAGAAATCAAGGTTAGTTTAATATCTGTAAATCAATTAATGCAATTCTCCACAAAGGAGAAAAAAAAAAAAAAACAACACTATCAATAGCTGGAAAAAAAGCACTTGATGAAATTTGAAAAAAGGACATAATTTACTCATGAAATTCACATTTAAGGAAGATAAAATATAAAACACTACATAAGAATTATAATTCTATAGAGTTTTCATTTGAGTAATTATGTAATTGCTTATCTATAGTGAAACCAAATCAGAGAAAATTTGAAACCACTTATGGAGACAAAAATTATTGCTATGTTTCTAGGTCAATAGAAATATTGTTAAATATCAATAGCAAAAATGCAATATTTACACTCTCTAGAGATAAAACCAACCCATTTTACTAAAAAGATGCACATTTACACAATGAACATTTACAAAACACTATTCTAAAATATTTCCATTTGAGATATTGTATAATCATTTAAATAATAGCAATAAAACTGAAACAGAAAAAGATCAAAATTATTTTATAAGAAATACAAAGTAAAAATCTTGCTATGTTTTCAGATTATCTTAGTGGACTTGTTGACCACAATAAAAATACCATGTATACTTACCGAAATAAAGAATAAATAAATGAAAACAACTTATAAGAGTCACATTTAAATAACCTAGTTTAAAACATTATCTAATAAATATAATCCTTTCATATTTCCATGTGAGCCATTATAATCACTTTAAGCAACAAAACTGAAAGAAAAGAATCTAATTAATTTTAGTAGTGAGAGGGAAAAAGCGCTTTGCTATGGTTCTGGATCTTCAGAAGTAGGTTCTTTGGGAGGTGGATCAATGTGAAGATGGCTCACTTCTGTTTTCAGAGTGTGTGAACAGTGCTTGGTGTAGACATTTCATCTGACCAGTGGAAGATGTGCAGAGCCAAGCAAGTCCCTCAGTGAGGGCATGCTCAGAGATATTATGTCTCACTTTCCAGAATAGGGAAATGGAGAGAGGTCCTGCTCTCAGGAGCTGATCCCTGGGGGCCCTCTGACATATCTGATAAGGGGATGAGGGGAGGACCTGAGCCTGGCCAGCAGCACCCTGTTCAGGTGGGAGGGTTGAACTGAAAGAAAGACCCAAGTTCTTGCCATTTCCAGGTGCACCAGAACAAATTCTTTTTTGCTCCTTGTGGGCAAGTTGATGCATCAGGATGGGGTTGACCCAACAGAGGTTCTGGGTAGGTGATGCCTGGTCCACATGGGGAGCAGGACACTGGATTCAGAAACCATCACAGCCTGAGGCTCCTCTTTCCTGGGGATCTCATCAAACTAAGGATTTCCTTGCTGCTAAATACCTGATTTGTAATATCAAGTTTATGGATACTATTTGAGATTTTTTCACTCTTTTTCAATATTACCTCGTTTGATGTATTTTTTCTTTAATTACATTTTTAATTTTTTTTTAAAGATTTATTTATTTTAGAGAGAGAGCATGCTTGAGTGTGGGGAGGGACAGAAGGAGAGGGAGAGAAAGAGAGAGAAAGGGAGAGAGAGAAAGAGAGAGAGAGAGAGAGAAGCAGACTCTCTGCCAGGTGTGGAGCCTGATGCGGGGCTGGATCTCACAACCCCAATACCTTTACCTGAGCTGAAATCAAGAGTGGGATGCATAAAGGACTGAGCCACCCAGGAACCTCTCTTTAATTAACTTAAGATAACTGAGATACCTCTCAATTAACAGAGCACTCAACACATTATCATAAATTTTTCTCCCATGGGAAGTAAGCTGCCTTTGGTACAAGTCAGGGAGGCTTTCAAGAATTTCTGAGTTTATTTTGGCCTGTATTTTATGGATATCCAGATCTTTGCATACACTGCTATTTCACTGACTTTGGACATCTTTTCCTTTATCTTTACAGGGTAAATTCTCCTAAGTCAGATATGTTGAAACTTCACTTTGTCTTCTTGATGCATTTCTGAGAAGATTCGAAGTCTCCAGTAGAGTGGTTGCTTCTACTTTCCGTTTATTTATTTATTTATTTTTCTAACTATAGTGATGTTTTTTCAGTTTGGAGACTTTTCATGTGATCTTTAAGTGCATTGGTGATTTCCTCTTTTTTAGTTAACTTGGTATACATTTGGTTTCTTTCTTCTTCCAAAGTTTTAAAATAAATATTTAATTCAGCTGCATCAATCAGTTTCTTTGAAATTCCTTTGATTCATCTTCTTGGAGGGCTCTCTTTTCTGGAGCACTGATTACATCTATTTTCAGGTTCCCACTATCCATGTTGTCTTTTCCAAGAACGGGAGCCCAAACTAATTTTTTGCAAGTATCCATCCAAAGGCTCAATCTGACTTTCCTCAGAGTTTTATAACTTTTTTTTTTTTCAGTATAATAACTTCATTCACTCTCCTTTTTCCATCCTCCAGCTTCTTGTGAAAGCAGCTTTAGACTCTGTAGAACATTGGGATTTTCCTCCAAAGCCTCTTTCAGTGCTGCTGGAAACTATTCCTCATTGATCTGATGGATTTTGGAGGATATTTTCATCGCAGCTATTTGAAATTGGATGCATTCTGATGCATCTTGTAAAGGCTGAAACTTCCCTTTAATGTCAGTCATCTACTCAACATGTTCAAAGTATTGAGATTTGTCTCCTTTTAGTCCTTTTCAAAGGGTTTTTATACTAAACCCAAGTAAAGAGTTGGAGATTTCTAGCTCCTTATTGATGTTTTAGGTGTTTCTAATGAGTTGTTCTCTGGTCTAGTTTGCATTGAAGTTAACTCACAGTTTCCAAATATGCTTTTTTTTTCTTTAAAATTAGTAAACCTATTTCTTAGAACAGCTTTAGTTTTATAGGAGGATTAAGCAGAGAGTACAGAGAGTTCCCATGCACTCCCTGCACCCCCTTACCCTCCACCACATACACACACTCTCTCAGATTATTATCTTACATCAGTATGGTGCATTTATTACAATTGATGAACCTCAATATTGATAAATTATTATTAAGTAAGTTCATAGTTACATTGGAGTTCACTCTTTGTGTTGTATATTCTTTAGGTTTGTCAAATGTATAATATCATGTGTCCACCATTATAGCATTATACAGAAGAGTGTCACTGCCCAAAAAAATCCCCTGGGTTCCATTTACTCATTTCTTCCTTTTCCACCCCCATCCCTAAACCTCTGGCAACCACTGATCTTTTTATGGTCTCCACATTTTTGCCTTTTCCAGAATGTCATGTAGTTGTAATCACACAGTGTATAGTCTTTTCTGATTGGCTTTTCTTGCTTGCAATATATATTTAAGTTTACTCCATTTCTTTTCTTGCCTTGGTAGCTCATTTCTTTTTACTGCTGAATAGTATTCCATTGTCTGGCTACACCATAGTTTAATTATCCATCCATCTATTTTTTTTTAAGATTTATTTATTTATTTATTTTAGGGAGAGAGAGAGTACAAGGGTGGAGGGGCAGAGGGAGAGGGAGAGAGAGAATCTCAAGCATACTCCATGCTGAGCATGGGACCCAATGGGTGGCTTGATCCCACAACCCTGAGATCATGACCTGAACTGAAATCAAGAGTCAGACACTTAATCGACTGCACCACCCACGCGCCCCCATTCATCTATTAAAAGACATCTTGGTTGCTTCCAAGTTTTAACAATTATGAATAAAGCTCTATAAACATTTGTGTGCAGGTTTTTGCATGCATATACATTTTCAACTCCTTTGGATACCAAATATGTTTTCAATAAACATTGAACTTTTAAAAAAATTGTTGCTTTTCACGTTCTGAATGAAAAAAAAAATTGTTGCTTTTCTTCCAGGAAGGTAGAAATTCTATAGCTAGTTTGCCTCTTCTTGATTAAAGTCTCTTAATAATTAAAAACATGAGTATGACTATCAACACCCCTATATCCCATAACAATCCATGGGGATACAGGCCTGATGTAAGATCCCTTGGCCATGCTGCCCGCCCCCCCAACTTAGCCCAGCAGCTCCTGAAAAGGTGCAACATGGAGCATCACAGACACCAGCAGATCCTCCAATGCTGTGCCACCTTAGGTTGCTAGGACCCTGCCAAGTACAACAGATGCTAGACAACATAGGTGAGTATTCCACCTAAAAACAAATTAGTTCCTGCCATCCTGCACTGACCCCAGGGGATGTTGGGGAGGGACAGGTGCAATAACACTGCTTGTGGGGCCCTGAAGGCCTCATCTTGCCCACAAACATCACAGAAAACTCCAACTCTCAGCCTCCTCCGTTATGTGTGTCCAATGACCTAGACTACGTGGGGAGGGATGCAGGTGGATTTGGAAAGCCCTCCAAAAGATTCCAAGTTAATCCACTAGTTTCACATTAAAGGCTAAGGAAGAACAATAGGGAAGAGATCCCAATGACCCAAGATAGAACAACTTTGGCAACAAAATAATAGCAGAATTGGATTATAGATGAAAGTATAAGCTAAATAATGAGTACATAGATGTATAAATAAATGATTGCTTACATGGAGGGGGAAGAGACAAATCTTCCTAACTGAATAACTGCAGAAATCATGTGGAGATCAGAACTGGTCCCTATGCTTAAGAATGCCCCACACTTGGTTTAATGCTCCTCTGGCATGGTCTCAAAATTCTTAATTTTGAACAAAGGACAGCTCTTCATTTTCATTTGTACTGGGTCCCACAAGTTATGTAGCTTGCTTGGAGAAACTCTAAAAACATGGGTTTCTGGGTCCATTGTGAAATTCTGTTTCACTAGGTCTGTCTGGGGACTGAAAGCTTGTGTCCCTAAAAACTCCCAGGTAGTGTTGATAAAGTGAGTCCAGGAACCAAACTGGAAATGGCCTGGAGACCCTTCAAGAAGAAGAGGAAGCACTCAGATGAAGGTCTTGAGATAGAAGAGGTGGGTTGCAAAGAAATGGGGGCAATGTTGTATAAAACAAAACTAAAAATGGGTTGCAAAGAAATTGGGGCAATGTATAAAACAAAACTAAAAATGAGTATAACATGACAATAATATTATGCACCTTTGTGGTTGCAAACATAATAAAAATACACAACAATAATAGACGTCAGGAAGAGGGAGACAGAATCAGATTACTCTAAGTTTCTTTTTTAGGGTATACATAAATTTGGATAATGTTAAGTAAAACATTAAGAGCATTAAGAGTAAAAATTTAAGAGTAACCAGGAGAAAAATAGATGTGAAGTACATAAATATCAAATCGTTAATAAGGGAAACATGGAATAAGGAAATAAGAAAGATAAAATAACAAAACAAAACAAAATAGAAACAATACTTTGAAAAATAAGCAAGCTACAATAACTAAAAACAAAAGTAGAAAGCAAAAGTGAAGAAGATAGAAACAAATTTAAAATGTTAATACTTGTAATTTTATTAATAAACATAAATTGACTAAGTTTACTGGTTAAATTATATTTTTAGACTTCAAGTTATGTAAGACATCCAATATTTTTCTGCTTATGAGAAAAACTACATGGAAAGTTTGAAAGAAAAATAATAAAAAAGTTTATATCAGAAAATAAAAACAAAAGAAATTCAGGATAACTTTATTAAAATCAAACCATATAAGTCTTAGTTTATATATATACACATATATGTATATAGATAGATAGTTTATATAGTTTATAGATATAGATAGACTGATATATAAATATGTATGTATCTATCTATATAAGTTGAGGGCATAATAAGTTACTGTATTATAATAATAGAAGATTCTTTTAATTAGGAAGATATAATAATGCTAAACTTGAATGTACTTCAGAAAAGGCTCAAATATATTCTTTAATTGATAATACTATAATAATTATTTGACAGAACCATATTTAGAAATTTGCATGCTAAGTTTGATTTATGAGTCAAGCAGGTAAAATATTAGTAATATTATGGAAGATATGAACAATGTAGTTATCAAACTGGATTGAATGGGCATATACAAAACTCTATATATCTCAAACTAAATGCATGGAACAAATAATCTTTTAGGGCATATACATAAATACATCCATAAAGATATTTTAAAACTTTAAGAGACAAAGATACAGATGTCATGACATAAGTCCCCTCTGGAGGAACTCATGAACATTTGAAATAGAGGAATGTGCAAGTAAAGGCACCTGTATTAATATTTCCCTAGATTTAATTTGTGTGGTGGGTTTTAGAGGGCTCAGCTTATTATAACTTATACATGCTAGATATCTCATTTTGTATGTGTCCCACATAAGAAAAGAAAAAGAAAGAGAAGAAAAAAAATTACCTGCTAAATAGACATTACCAAGAAATGATACTTGGAGAGAACATGGTAAATAATAAGAATTTCAAAAAAAGTCAGCTTCGAATGTTTAGCTACCAAATCCCATAGGTCATCTTTGCTTTTAGTCGATTGAGGAAGATGAACCAGAAAGCAATACTGTAAATAAGTCTCTAAATCTAATTTGAGTCATCTGCTCTAATGACTACTGTCCCTTCTGTGCCGACAACCTCCCTTTGTTTGGACCGTATTCTCACTGAATCTGTTGGTCACACGGTACATGAACTCAGGGCAACTCAAAAACAATGGCGCTTTAGGTGGGAAGTTTAGTGTTCACCACTGAGTACCTGTGTACATGTGAATCAAAATCTAGAGGATCTGAGGGACTTGTGGTCCTGGCTGCTCTCATTATCTCTCATGGTTTCCCCAGTCTTCTCGTGGAGGAGTAGTTAGCTTCCAAGATGGCACCACATGATTCTTGGTTCTTGGTACTCATGCCCTTGCATATTCCCATCCCACAGTGAATAGACCCAACCTGTGAAACCACAAGAACATTGTGGAAATAATGGAATAAGGTTTGCAAGGCAAGGTCACAAAGGAAATTGTGGCTTCTGCTTTGTGCTCTCTCCATCACTCTTTCTGGGGGAAGTCAGTTGCCATACCATATCATAGCATAAGGATAGCTAGCCCTATGGAGAGGCGCGTGCAGTGAGGAACCAAGATTCCTGCCAATAGTCAGCACCAGCTTGACATTCGTGTGAACAAGCCCTCCTGCAACAGCTCCTCCAGCCCTCATCAAGTGACTGTAGCCATGGCCAACATCCTGACTTTAATTTCATGAAAGACTGAGTCACAACTACCCAAAAAAGCAACTCCCAAATTCCTGATCCACAGAAAGTTGCACGTCTGTAAATGTTTGTTATAGGTTTAACCAATAAGGCTGGGAGTATTGAAATCATTATGAGGCAATGGATAACTGATATTAGTTAAACCTGACTAAGTCATGCTTTTTCTTCTTCCAACAGAGTTTAATTTTCACCTTTTCCCCAAATTGGGAAATGGTGTTTTTGTTGTTGTTGTTTGTTTTTGACTTGATCCCAGCTTAAAGTATTTCAAATACCAGTGAAAGTGTGAGATACTCTGTAACGTATTTTGATATAGTGTAAAAAGTGTGGGCTTTAGAGTCTTTGTACTATGACCTGGATGGCAATAGCCAACTTGCATAATATCTTAGCCTCAGCTGTCCCAGTTCTAATACTGGGATGAGGAAGAGTTCTTGTAAAGTCACTGTGAGGATGTGATCAAGTATACTGAAGCAAAACAAGCAGTGTCCTTCACACTGATGATTTTCAGTATGTCGCCTTATTCTTTCACACAAATATTTATGGAATACCTCCCACAGAGATGGGGCTGTTACAGGAATATGGGAGAAACACTATGACAGTCACTCCCCTTAAGGAGTTCAGTTTCTAATGAGATGTTTAGTAAATTAAAAAAATACACTGTGTACAATAGAAGGAAAGCAGAGGGAGTACCAAAGAAACCTGTGAAACAGGTGGCAGCGTGACAAGGAGGACCTGGGGAGAGGGCTGATTCCTGAGGTCGATCTTGAGTAGAAGTTTGCCAGACAGTGGTGGGGCGGGGGGGATGATGCACAAAACAGAAGGAAGACTATGCTGAGGCATAGAGTATGACAGAGGCCAGAGGTAAGGCCAGGCAAACAAGGCTCAGATCAGGAAGGGCTTGTCTGGCTGCTCAGGATTTTGGATTCTCTTGAAGATAAAAGGGAAACTTTGTAAGGCTTAAACAAGTGAATGATAGGATTAAGTTTGAGTTTTAGAAATATGACTGTCAGCAAAAGAGAGAACGGATTTCTTGAGGTTGAGTAAAGAGGATGATAAATATATGTCTTGGGTACAAGTACAGTAAGTAATTACTGAGAAAGAAAAGGGGCCTGAATTGGGGGAGGAAGCATGCAAAGGAGAAGCAGGAGAGATTATGTCAAATATTGAAGAAGTGAAGTCCCAAAGACTTACCATCTGCCAGCGATGAAGGAAAGGCCAGGATGATGCCCACGGCAACTGAGTGGATGGTGGAGCTGTACCCTGGGAGGTGGCCCCTTGGAGGCTGAATTCTGGGACGCTGTCCAGGAGTCTGACTCGGTGCCATGCAAGGCCAAGGAGAGTCCCGGCCTACAGGGGTGGAGAAGCTGCCTAGACCATGCATATAAGACAACTGTTTCTTCCCAAATCTAGGAGAGAGTTGCTG
Source organism: Phoca vitulina (assembly GCF_004348235.1). Lineage (NCBI taxonomy): Eukaryota > Metazoa > Chordata > Mammalia > Carnivora > Phocidae > Phoca > Phoca vitulina. The sequence continues at coordinate 4,269,318 of NW_022589745.1, read as the reverse complement.
AAGAATGTGAGGGACCATGCCTTAGGTAGAAACGTGGTCATCTCCAAGCCCGAGTGGCCCACGAATGTCTCTCCCTGGCCACCCCAGGCTTCTACCCAAAGTAGATCGTGTTCTTTGAATAGTTGTATTTGGTATTTAAACAGACAACATTTCTTGATTTTGTGCCTCAGTTTAATATTTCCCAAACAGCATCCTACTCACTAAAAACAAAAGGGTGGTGGTGGGATGGAGCTCCCATTCTAGAACAGTCTCTCATTTGGAAACGGAAGGCATTCCCCATCTACTGAGTGACTTGTGTTTATAAAATTTGAAGTAGGTAAACAAAGGATGCAAGCCACTGAAATTTCAAAATACATCAAGTCAAATGAACAAAGAAGAAAACAAAGGAATCATTAAACCAAAGGAGAATTATTGGCATAATGGAGCAAATTAGAGAGACTAGCAGTGATTTAAATCAACACCTGAACATAAAACTCAACGCACTTAAATAACAATACTCATTAATGTGATAAATAGACTCCAACTCCTGTTTTAGTTCTCTTGGAAACAACCACCTCCTACTTTTCAATCACCTAAAATCCTTTCATACCCGACTGCCCAACAAACAGACTGAGTCTGGAGTCAAATTCTGATTAAAAAGACTTTCCTCCTGCAGGAGAGAGAGGCGGGCATAGCTGGTAGCCGGGCAGACTTCCTGAGTAGCAGATGATGGAGCAAAAGGAGACCTAGTGTCTGAAGCAGGTGTGCACGGAGGGTTCTGAGTACATCATCCCATCTCTGCCTCCAGGGCAGGTGGTTGCTGCCCGCTTTACAAGGAGTGAAATGGAGGTTCAGAGAAGTCTGAACTAGACTAGGACAAGCAGCAGAGGGGCCAGGCCTGTAAGCGGGGGTGGGGGTGGAGGTGGGGGTGGGGGGGTGGGGGGGGGGGGGGGGTGTCTCTGACTTCCCAGAGGAGAGGTTCTGAATAGGGCCGGCCTGCAGGATAGAGACATTGAGCTGGACAGTGACCTTGAGCAGGGATGGGGGCACATCCCGGATGCATCCAACCCTGCTACAGAAGGCAGGTTCCCAGCTGTGCTTAGGAAAAAATTCCTTTTTTTTTGCCTTTTGTTTTTAACGCAGAGATGGGGGCACGAGTGCCTCCATAGCTCCCTGTGCCCAGCCAAGGGTCAGAAGTCTGCCCTGGCCTCCGGCCGCCCTCCCTGATCCCCTCGGAGAGCAGGCGTGGACACCAGGCATCCCCACACCCTCCACTCCGACGACCAACAACAGAGACTGCCTATGAAAATTTCATGCCTCCAGGTGCTGCATGGATTATTCATGAAGACTTCCGAGCTGTCGCCATGGGAGCCGATTGGCTGCGGCATTTTTAGCATATTAATGACCTATCCTGATTTAGTGCAGGGCGGGGATGCCACCTGGATTGTCAGTCACTGGGCCTGGATCAGCTTTTCCATTTGCAGAACACGTTGTTTGTTATTTCTTTCCAGACGGGCCCAGGAGTAATATTTACCTAATTGACTAATCCAAGCAAGTAGGAGGCCCTCCTGGAGCCTCAAAAGCCTCCAGCCACCCCCCGCCCCCTGGTTGGCCTCTGGGGAGGTCTGCCTCGGGTCATGGCCTCCTCCCTTCCCCTCTCCCTGGCTGGGCTGCCAGGCCAGCAGGCGCCCTGAGCGCTGAGACATTACCTCAGAACCACTGAGCAGGCAAGCCCAGCTTGGGAGTCCCGCCTGGCGGTGGGCGGCAGCTCCTCCGCAGCACCGGGCATGGCCCTAGAGGCTGCAGAGATGCCCGGGTGAGCCGCCCAGGAGTGCTCAACGGGCTTCTGGCCGCACCCTCCAGGGGGGTCCCGGAAACTAGTGCTAGTGCGCACCAGTGAGCGCTAAGAAATGCACCCGGAATTGCAGGGCCCAGCACAGCGCGCTCTCAGCCCGGGGCGGGGCTCTGGGCATCGCTCAGCTCGTCCCAGCAAGCCTGCCGCCCCGGGGGGTAGCTGAGCGCCAACAGAGCACAGAGGAGGACTGCAGTCAGGAGGCTCAGATAGCACCTATGGAGGAAGTGGGGTTCCCATGCTTCCAGAAAGAAGAAAACGGACATTGTTAGCCCGGGGACGACCAAGACCGTCCAGAGCAGGGGTAAACATACCCCCCTGTGTGGAGAGGGCCAGCAGGGCAGTGGCAAGGGCCAGGGCTCAAAGTGGAGAGAGGAGGGGTCACAGCCGGCTGGCAGGAGCAGATTTGAATCTCTCCGAAGGCTTTGAGTACCGTGCCACAGAGTTTCGTGGTCCTTCAGCAGGCTGGAAGGAAGTATCTTTCCTTTTGAATAAGAAGGTGATGTATGTAGATTTGCATTTCAGGAATATAAGCGGTAGATGGTCGGATGCCGTTACAGAGCCTGCTCCAGAGGGATAAGTAGCAGGGGTCAGCATTCCAGTGTAGCTAAACACCTGGACCCTTCCATGGGCTGGGAGGGGAGGAGAAGGTGGATGGAGGCAGCTGGGCCTCTGCCCTTGTGCACTATGCTGATAATGCTCAGGATGTTGGGTGACAGACCCAGTGATCCATCCCTGAAGTAGCTGGGTTCCTATGTCTCAGCATACCGTGAGAACAGAAACTGGGCAATATGACGAAGTGAAGCACTTCCCATCACTTGGAATGTACAAAACGAGCCCACGTTCCACCTGCCTGTGCATGACAAGAGTGATGTCCTGTGAGCAGGGCGGCAGGATCGTGAAGGGGGCTTCAGTCAGCGAGGACAAGGAGAGAGAGCCCTTTCTTCTCAGATGGCTGTGGACATCTCTGATAATGTTGTGAATCCAAAGGGAGCGTTTGGTGGAGGAACAGGAGAGTGGAATGGCATGAACAATGCTTAGACCAGCCTGACATTTTTTTTTTTAAGGATTTATTTATTTGAGAGAGATAAAGAGAGAGAGAGAGATCCCAAGAAGGGGGAGAGGCAGAGGAGAAGGGACAAGCAGACTCCCCACTGAGCAGGGACCCCGACTCGGGGCTCGATCCCAGGACCCTGAGATCATGACTTGAGCCGAAGACAGTCGCCTAACTGATGGAGCCACCCAGGCGCCCCAGCCTGTCATTTTTAAATATTTGACAGCAAATATATAGATTTACATGAATGAGCTAAAGTTGCTGCCATGCTTTTTTGATCCTGTGAAAAATAGAAGTCCTTTGGATGTTTTGTGTCACCCAGGAAACTACATGAAGAGGCCTAAATAATTTTAGGTCACCTGCCTACCCTCCAGCCTCTGAAACCAGCCTCAGGCCAGTAGCCTTGGGTCTTCATTAAGTCTCACAAGGTGGTAGGTCAAACGCATATCAGAAAGTAAGGAAAAAAGCAGAGTTAGACGATGTTTTCCACAACTGAAGATTGGTCTGGAAGTAAAGCTTTTAAGCCAGTGGGGGGAAAATCATGAAATGTCTAAAATTGTCCACCATTTTTCATTGTAGCCATGGCACCAGGCTTCTTTCGAAAACCATGCCAAGGTCCTGCTCCCAATATCACCCACTCCTCCCTCCAAGCTTCACAGAAGTCATCTTTACTAGACTCAGTATGATACATCCCCTTCAGGTAGAGTGAGCTTTTGCCACTCTTTTAATAAAGCAATTTGGAACAGATATAGGCACAAAGGCAATATCTATATGGTAAATATATACATACGTAATTAGATGGCTGCAAATTATAAAGGATGGTGTTTAAAGAAGCAAAGAGTTCAAAATTGAAATGGAAGCCTGGTAAATAACCCATTATATCCAAAGAAATCCTGATTGCCTATTCATAGTTGAAATTTACATGAACCCTTGTTCATTAAAGAATGAATAGCTGCTAATTTGCAGCATTACCAAAGCAAAGTTCAGATGACAGAATAAAAAAAAAAAATCCTCTCAAATCAGAACTCTACCAGCTGTCCCACATAAACACCACTGCAACTTTCTTAATATACTGGAGACCCTATTTTTAAATTCTACTATCTAATTAAAATACCCAGGGGAAAAATGATGCAGATTGCAGAAATCAAAATTTATTAATAAAAAAGAAAATGGGAGGAAGAAAATCAATCCATTTGTTAAAGCAATTTGTTTAATTGCTTTAGTATTTATTATTTATTTATTTATTTATTTATTTATTTATTTGCAGAAGAAGCTACCTGACTGTTTTTTGGGGGAAACAGGCTAAGGTTTCCACTCAGATGTATATGTTAAGCGTTAAAGCAAGGAGTGGGAGGGTGACAGGAGTATCAAGACATTGTTCTCCCCCTAAACCAGTGGCCCACAACTGAGTGAAATCATGGGATATTTGTCCTTCTCTGTGAGACTGATTTCACTTAGCACTAGCCTCTCTAGGTCCATCTATGCTGTTTAAAGACAAATACCACATGATTTCATTCATATTTAAGAACAGAACAAATGAACATACAAAGGAAAAAAGAGACAAACAAAAAACCAGACTTGAATACAGAGAAGAAACTGGTGGTCGCTAGAAGAGAGGTGGGGGATGGGTAACATAAGTGAAGGGGACCAAGAGTATACTTATTGTGATGAGCTCTGAGTAAAGTATAGAAATTTTGAATTCTTGTACTCTATACTGGAAACTAAGATAACACTGTATGTTAATTATACTTCCATAAAAAATAAATAAAAAATAAAAAGTTCAGTACTAACAGCAAGAAACTGGTAGTCCTGGAGAGGAATCAGACACCGCAGGGAGGTTGGGCGTGGTGAGGGCTCAGTGATCATGGGATGCCCAGCTCTGCATGGCTGTCATCCCACCTTCACAGCTGACAGGTAGTCAGGATGGTGGAGATGCACTCCTTCTTTCTCTGGATGAGAAACCGAGGGCAAGGACACGGTCAGTGTCTAAGCTGGGACCTGATCCACAGCGGATGATGCTGAGATGTTTGCATTTCACTTACAGATAATAAACTTCTCACAGTTTATCATTCAGAGGCTAAAAGGTGAAGAATGTACCTCCGGCCCCTCCTTCATCAGCACCATATGCAGCTGGTGAAGGGTCGATGACTGCCATATAATGAGCTTCCACAAATCAACATGAGGGGTGTGAGTACCAGAAGAAAGCATGTATGGCTCTTTTGAGTGCCGAATAACGAACGATTGAAAACGGCTGGCAAATTATGAAAAATGTTTATTGCTCTCAAGAAAATGTAAATCCAAATACAAGTTAAGGACCGTTTGCCACTTGTGAATTTGGCAAAAGTTAAAAGTGAATAATAATCACGAATGTGAGGGAAATTGAGCAGAAAACAGATACTTTTCAACCTTGCTTGTGGGAAGGGAACTCTCATCTGCTTCTCTGAAGGTCAGTATGGGAATATATATGAAAAACGTGAAGGAATATTCATTTACTCAACCAATTCCATTTGGTATAAATTTATTGAAGAAAAGAGTAAGGCAACAAAACAGAGATGTGTGCATAAAAATGTTTATGATACTGGAAACTGGAAACAACCTACTTGTCCAGAAATAAAGATCAATTACTTAACTATAGAAATACACAATTAATACACTCTAGATGGTTTTCTTATGATCCTGCATCTTATTGTGCCTCACGGGGGGAGCTCTGGAGTTTGATCAAACCCTGGCTCATGAGTTACTAGTTAGGTAGTCCTGGGTTAGTTACCATTTCTCTACCCTGGTGTCCTCATGTGTAAAATGAGGAAAATACTATTACTGACTTTAGTGTTAAATGTGTCAACATTCCTCTGCTGTAAAATACTTAAGTTACACTCTGCTATATCATATGTGTAGTAGTCAAGATTCAACAGAGAAACAGAACTGATAGGATAGATGATACATAGATAGGTAGGTAGATAGATAGACAGATAAGTGAATGGATGGATGGATAGATGGATGGATGATAGATGGATAGATAAATCAATGGTAGATGGATGGATGAATGGATGGATGGATGGATAGATGGATGGATGATAGATGATAGATGGATAGATGGATGGACAGATTATAGATGGATAGATAGATACATGGTAGATGGATAGATAGATAGATAGATAGATAGATGATGGATGGATAGACGGATGGATGGATGGATAGATAGATAGATAGATAGATAGACAGATAGATAGATAATACATTTATTATAGGAATATGCATACTTGGTTAGGGAGGCTGAGAAGTCCCAGGATCTGCCATCTGCCAGCTGGAGAACCAAGAAATCTAAAGGTGAGTCCAAAGGTCCAAGAACCAGGAGCACCAATATCTGAGGGTAGGGAAAATTGGACTTTCCAATGCAAGCAAAGAAAGCAAATTTGCCCTTCTTCTGCCTTATTATTCTGTCCATACCATCAGCTGATTGGATGATGCCCACCTTCATGGGGAGGATGGTCTTTACTCAGTCTGCTGATTCAAATGCTGAACTCTTCCCGAAACACCCTCACAGACACATCCAGAAATAATGATTTACCAGCTCTCTGGACATCCCTTCACCCAGTCAACCTGACACATAAAACTAGCCAACATGATGTGTTCAAAAATATTATTATTGTAACTATTTTTAATATTTTTTTCATGCAGTCTCAAGGAATGATACTGTCAGAGTGTATTTTATTTTTAAGATGTTTTCAAGTTTAAACGCTTAAGGAAATAGGCCACCATATAAAAATATTTATATCTTTTTATACTTAACTATATTTTCTATCTGTATATTATTAATATGTGCTATTTGTATAAATTGTAGTTTATTATTTATTATTCAATGATGTGCTCTTTCTTTCGATGGTTGATGGTAGTGGGAGGTTCGGCTTGGTCAACACCGACGTGACCATTCCTAAAGCAGATTCTTTTTGTGAATCTGAAAGATAAATATAATGGAACAGACTTGGATATTAATTCAAAAACTGACACCATTGTTTAGGGATTTTTTTTCTTTTCTACCACCTACTAAATCTGTATTTATCTTCCAATCTTTATTTTTTTTTTTTAATTTTTTTTATTGTTATGTTAATCCCCATACATTACATCATTAGTTTTAGATATAGTGTTCCATGATTCATTGTTTGTGCATAACACCCAGTGCTCCATGCAGAACGTGCCCTCCTCAATACCCATCACCAGGCTAACCCATCCTCCCAACCCCCTCCCCTCTAGAACCCTCAGTTTGTTTTTCAGAGTCCATCGTCTCTCATGGTTCTTCTCCCCCTCCGATTTCCCCCCCTTCATTCTTCCCCTCCTGCTACATTCTTCTTCTTCTTTTTTTCTTTCTTAACATATATTGCATTATTTGTTTCAGAGGTACAGATCTGAGATTCAACAGTCTTGCACAATTCACAGCGCTTACCAGAACACATACCCTCCCCAGTGTCCATCACCCAGTCACCCCATCCCCCCCGCCCCCCCCCCCCCCCCCCCAACCCCCCCTTTTTTTTCTCAGATTAAGAATTCCTCATATCAGTGAGGTCATATGATACATGTCTTTCTCTGTTTGACTTATTTTGCTCAGCATAATACCCTCCAGTTCCATCCACGTCGTTGCAAATGGCATATCTTCCAATCTTTAAATAGAACATTTTTTTTTCTGCCTTTGAAGTTTTACTATTTTAAGGCAGAATCAGTTCTGACTCTTGCTACCCGGACCTAGTCCCACCCACCTGTGGGAGACAGTTTCTTAGTTTCCTGGCTCTGTAGAATGCATCTTTCTTGAGAAAGATTCTTAGGGAATATTACATGAGTAGGGTGGAATCTTTCTCAGGCAAGTGTTGGCCAACAGCCGTTTAAAAATCATACCTTTCTCCATTTCCCCCTACACACACACACACACACACACGCACCCACGCACTCTCATCCCCACACCCCTTCCATGTGTTTTTTTTTTTTTTTAGTTCTGAAAGCCTACCCTTTGGCTGACCATCATAATGGGTTTGTTAGGAAGCAATGGCGAAACCTGTCTTCGTTGTGTCACTCTATATTTTGATAGAGAGGTTGCCTTAAAGGCTAATGTAGTATCTACTGTGCTAATGTAGAAATGGTCTGAATATGATCTTTTAATGAATAGAGTACTTACTTGTCTGAAAATGCATGCAGGACCAGAGGTTGTATATTGCTCATGCTTTGCTACTCCTCTCATGTGGTATTCAAGCTGACTTCAAAGAGATCTCTTGTGGTTGTTTTGTGGGTTTCTAGGCTGGAATGTGGACAGTGGTGCTGAGTGACTCATTGCTTTGATTGTGATTGGTGTCTTGCGTATGGAAAGAAAAATCAAGTGTTCCTATCAAAGGAAAACAGAAGAGCTTGGATTTAATGTAAGACGTCCTCCTCTCCACCCCAAAAATGTATGCTCTATCTTGAAAACATAAGCAACATTTCATTATGTGACTCAAAAGATGGTTGAAAATGTCATTTTGATTCAAAAAAAGGCTTTGGACTTTTTTTTTTTCCTCAATAAATGAGTTATGCTGAAGAAAGGTTATAACAAGGAAATTATATTCTGAGTTGGGAAATGAGCTGCAATTCTTATAAATAAGCACTTATTTGGTAAATTGATACACTGGTCACTTGTACCTACTATATAAATTTATAAGGATACCAAATAATGACAGTAAGTGCTGCTAAGATCTGGATCCCGAGAAAATGAGCTAAATGGAATGGGGATGGTAGCCCCTTTAGCAGGATGCTGCCATGGCCTTGCTCTGATGCCTCCCCCACCACTTCAGTGCACAGCAGCCAAGCTCCAACCGCCATCCCTTTGGGAGGCTGTCATCCTCCCCTGGGAGCCCTAAGGAGGAGTCAGCACCAATTCGGAAAGTGGCGGGTGATCAGACAGAGAGGAGCTTGAAGCCGGTGTACTGGCCCTGTTCCAATCAGCGTCTGCTTGGAGAAGGACAGGACAGAGGGCGGTGAATGCAAATGTGAGTAGTGAGCAATATGGGAGAGAAACTGCTGGAAGCAGCTCTGGCTGGGAGGTTGGGGGACCAAAGGGCAAGTGGAGGATGTCAGGTGCTTGGAAGAGACCCCCACGGAGCTGGGGTTCAGACTTTTGAGGAGTGGCCATTTCCCTGTAGTCTGTGTAGGTGTGTGAAAGTTCTGGAAACTGGAACCCAGTGCTATTGGAACAAACTGCCTCGTCAAGAAGGATGAGATTTTGTGGGGACAATGTTGGCCGGAAGAACAAGCAGACAGGAGGAAGCAGTCTCCTCTCTCGTCTCTAACATCCCATGGAGGCAGGACCCAACGGGAAGCCCACAGGAGGATGAAACCGTCCACAGTGTCCAGCCCCCATGGCACAGAATGGGACAGAGACGAGTGGCTTGAGAGCTGAGAGACCCTAACTCTTAAAACGGCTGATATGAGGACATCACTAACCCACAGGTAATTTGCCAGCACAAATTCGAGGTAGAGAAAAAATACAAATTATGAAAAGCCAATTCACATTCAACTTTTCAAGAATATTTCTATTCTGTGTAATAAGTCATGTCCATCCATCATATAATTCACCTGAAATTCCTTATGAAAAGCATTTAATTCACTGGAAATTTATTTTAATTTTAATTTCAATTTAATATTTTAACTAGTTGCATCCACAGCAACCTCATCTAAATATTATATTAATACATGATTATTTTTTCCATGTGAGAGAGATGAGTTTCTTGTGTCTTTCCTTGTGTGAAATTCCATTTTTCCGTGGGTAAATTTTAAAGAGTAGCTTATTTTGCTTTTTCTTTCTGGGTGAACCCTTGAGAATAGGGACTATATTTTCTTCTTAACTGGTTGGAGTGGCATTATATAATGAGTAGAATATTAGTAAATGAATAATAATTCTGGATTTCCATGTTTCTAACAATAATTTATTTCTTCCAATTATTTATTTGTATTTTAATTATTTATTTTCCAAGAGCCAGTGGGTTGTAGTTCCAAACCAAGTTATAAATTCTTTAATTGTAGGATGCAAATTGTACACTGAATCATAAAATATTAGCAATAGAGGAAATTGAAATAAAAAACAAAATATCTTAAAAGGTCAGGTGGACAATGTAAATAAATAAAATTAATCTGTTTTAAATAATAAAGAGTGGATTGTGATCAATATGAAAGTTTTTTTCTCTCTCTTTTTTTGTATTTGCTGCCTAAAGGGAACACTTGCCAGCTTAGGAAAATTTATTTTCCTCATGTTCTTTTCTCACTTCATCCAAATTCTTGGCTGTCAAAAAAAAAAAAACCTCATGGGGCGCCTGGGTGGCTCAGTTGTTAAGTGTCTGCCTTCAGCTCAGGTCATGATCCCAGGGTCCTGGGATCGAGCCCCGCATTGGGCTCCCTGCTCCAAGGGAGGCCTGCTTCTCCATCGCCCACTCCCCCTGCTTGTGTTCCTGCCCTCGCTGTGTCTCTCTCTGTCAAATAGATAACTAAAAAAATCTTTAAAAAAAAACCCATATATATGTCTATATATATGTGTGTGTATACATATAGATATGTACATATATAGATATTTATCTATCATCTATTTATCATCTATCTATCTATCATCTATCTATCTATCATTATCGATCTATCTATCTTCAGGGAAAACTAGAATAAAAATTTGGGCTATTTTAAAATTCTTATTAAATAATGTTTCTAATAAGGTTGATTTTTACTATCCCTTTGTTCTCACTTCTATAAATTATTTGTAAATTGACTTACAATATTATTTTTAAAGCCGGAAAATAAAAAAAGGTCCTATTGGGTCAGAGGACTGTTTTCACTAGTATTTGACTGATAACGGTCTACTAGGTGAAGGGTGTGGATACTGAGAGTAAGATGCAGTTGGAGGACTGTTTTGTTGATCAGAGCCGGCGGAGTAGCGATGCCAGGGCTAGGAGTGTTCTGAGCAGGGCGGCTGCCTGCGAGTCAGTGTATTTGAAGTACGGGGTGCATACCTGCACTCTGAGAGCTGGTCCTTTTGTCCTGACCTCTGTCATTGATTTGCTTTTTAATAGGAAATCACTTAATCTCCCTGGGCCCATTTCTTCAACTATAAAATAAGGATTTATACTAGAATCTGTGATTACCAACAGGCAGCCTGAAGGCTGAATTTTTAATAAGCATGCTTTGTTCTTAAGATTAATGTATATAAGTAGATAGCACACTTACAAAAATGAAAACAAGCTTCCCCCAGAAGGAAACTGACATTAAGAGTCATATATGTGTTTTAATCAATAACAAAGCTTCTGAGTATGAGGTAGAAAAATTTGCCACTAATTCACTCTTACCTTCTTTGGTTTTCTTCCTTAGGATGGGACCTGACAGAAGGCAGATACAGATGGCAAGTAAGGGTACTGGTTCTGAAGTCAGAAAAAAATATTCTACAAATTGGTCTTACCGTAGAGGAAATCCCCCTAAAATCCTACAGAATACTCTAAGGGGAAGATAACACATAATTCCTTACTTGTGTGAGTTTCCATTGGAATACAACCAAAACTTAACAGTGCTTTAGAACATAATTATTTATACCATATAGGATTCTACCATAATGAGATTTCCATCCATATAGAGTGGATTATTGGGTCAAATGGTCTATAAAAAGCCTAGAAATTTCTTCAAAAGGCAAGCCTTAATACAAATTTTCAGGTATGCATTAAAATATGTGGGCCTGGTTATGTTTAGAGATTTATTATTGAGGTGGATAACAGGCAGTATCTTCCACTAGTGATATGCAAAGTTACTATTTTCATACAAGAAGTTCCTTTCAATGTAGATCTGTGGATAATGAAAATAAAAACACATTTACTCTATCAGGTATCAAATACCTTAGTGGATGTTTTGTTGTATTTGTGAGTAAAAGATATTTTCAAGTTCTCTTGAAACAAAGCTGTTTGGATTATAATCCATTTAGATATATTTTTTTCTATGGATATTGGAACTGTTTTCCTAAGCAAAGGTTCTAGCTATTTCTGCTTGTTAAATATGCTCTTTCTTATTGTTAAAGACAATATTATCTATCTCTCTCTCTCTCTGTCTATCTATCATCTATCTATCTATCTATCATCTATCTATCATCTATCATCTTTGAAGTTTTCCTACATTCAAAAAATAATTTGGGGTAATTCATGTTAAAAGACACATGTGCTATAGTAAATTCAAAAATATAAATTTTACTTGGGACAATTGCAGGTAAAAGATAATAGATAAAAAAAACCACATTAAGTAGCCCCACTACTTTGAAAATTCCATTAAATTGAGAGCAAAGACATTATTTTGGTTTTTAAAAATAATTTTATTCAATTTATTTAAGCTAAAAAAAAAAGGACATAATTTTAAAGACACAAGTCCATAAAGACAAAAAGTTTAAGGAAGAAGACAAGTACAGAAGGCTGTGAAGATGGCGTTAGCCCACTGGTACAAAATATAAAAGAGGTCCCTAGGAAACTCAAGTCATAATAAGAGAAAATTTAAAACTCAATAGAAAGGTTACAAGGTAAAGTTAAAGAACTGTCCCCGAATGAGAAGGACAAAGAGATGAAAAGCAAGGAAGGATACAAGAATGACAGGAGGCAGTCAGGAGGTGTAACACCCAGATGACAGAATTCTAGAAAGAGAGAACAGAGAAAAGAGAGTGAGGAAACCATCACTAAATCCTCAGTGACATTAATAAATAATGAAACACAGTGCGCTAGAATGAAAAGTGTTTCTAGATTGAAGGGCCCATCGTAGGCATAATAAAATGAATGAGGATAAACTTAACTAATATCCTTGAGAAATTTGTTAGCCCTGAACCCAAAAAGAAAATCATATACATTGCTGAAGGGAAAGAAAGTCACACTTAGAGACCCAGATTGGATTTAGCCACTCTCCAGAAATTAGGAAAGCTGAAGGCTAGAAGGAAATAGAGCAGGTTCTAAAAATTCTGAAGGAATTGTGATGATTTCTTTTAAAAAAGTAAAGAAAATATAGGATTGGGGATGATTCCTGACAGTAGGTGTAGACTTGAGAGTTTGACTTTGAATTGGTAGTGAGTACATAGAAAATTAAGCAAACGACGAAGCAAGACAAGCATTACTAGGGAAACTAAAGGCAAATGAAAGCAAACAGAGGACACCACTTGGCTCCATGTGACAAGCACCCTCAGTGTTCTGGGAGTGGGAGCATTGAATGCTGATGGGAAGGCATCAGGCAGTGTGATAGGGGTGGGATGGGAAAACCGGGGGTGTGCTCCAGCATGCTGGGCAGGAGATGAGCGGCTTAGTGAGGGTTAAGTCCTCATCTAAAAAAATTTTTTTCAATTTTTTTTTTAGAGAGAGCAATTGAGTAGTAGGGGAAGGGCAGAAGGAGAGGGAGAAAGAGAATCTCAAGCATAATCTGCACTGAGCACAGAGCCCGACGTGGGGCTCGATCCCACGACCTTGAGATTATGACCTAACACAAAATCAAGAGTTGGACCAATTGAGCCACCCAGGCACCATGCTAACTCCTCATTTTAACTGGGGATACTAATTGATAGTGTCAAAAACTGAAAAATTAAGAAATAACAATAGAAGCATATTATTTGGAGATAACAGAAGTGAACACAAAAGAATCAGCAGAAAAATTTGAAAGCTTTGGGATTTGCTATTCTGCACAAGAATATGCTGGTTCAGTGCTTCAGAGTTGTGCTACCTAATTTTAGGGAATTTTGTGTATCAAATTATAATTTTACTGGTTACCCTTGATGTGACCCAGGTTTCACCATACATGAGCCAACGTTCTTTATAGTCTGTGGTTAGCATGTTTGGATAAAGGCTGAATTTCTTTCTCATTGAAGATAGTTTTTTTTTTTTTTCCTAATGTTTTTTAACTTTTTGGTCAATTTCAATGGTCTGCAAACAGGAGAATGGAGTAGAAATATGGTAATCCCACCACTCCAAATGGGGATTTTTTTTTTTCTTTTTTTTTTAGTGGCTTTCTCTCTTGGTTCATGATAATGTGGAAGGCTGTCACCATCAATATGTAGGAATACAAGAGTTCTTTCCTCTTCCACCTTTTTTCTGCTTCTCATTTTTTATAGATTGGAAACCAATTAAAATCATCTAATATCAATAAACAGGTTTTGAGTAAGATCTGAGGGAATATCGTATATAAATGTTTGTGCTATGGAAAATGGATTTTGTGACATTTATTTTCACTGCTCTGGAACCATTATGGTCTGATTATGCGCTTGCTCTTTTGATGTCACAGGAGGCTTTTGGACCAAGATGCTGCAGACAAATATGCTGGGCTTCCATGTGTTTTCATATGTTTCTGTCTGTGAGTGGAGAATGAATACACCTTGCTCAATGTTTGCCTTCCTTATATGAACACCCAGGGCCCCTCATCATCAAAGAGTGTTTCTAGTCATTGAGTTGTTGCTATGACAATAATCTTTCAAATACAACCCAGTTGGATGAGAAGGGTATGAGACATTTGTTTTAATCTTGTAACCAAAATTAATGAGAGATGGTATGCAAGCTAAGATGAAATTTGAAACAGTTTGTAACAGAGACTTTTATTTGAATAATTGCTTACAAATTATAAATAATTTTAGGAAGATAATCCAAATATGATTTTGATTAAAAATGACAAACACATTTCAAAACTCTTTCTTGGTATTGCCTGACTCATAGCAGATACAGGAAACTTACTTTGAAGCACTTGTTGAGGGTATCCATGGCTCAGTAATCAACTAGTGATGTCTGCCATGTCACAGGATTGGTTTCTTCTTTGGCAGTATATTGCCTTTACTTGGTTTTGTTTGTTTGTTTGTTTGTTTGTTTCTTTTGGTCCCATAACTTTTGTTGAAGAGATAACTTGTGTAGTCCAGTAGAGATTGAGGCAAGTAGTTTTTGTGCCTAGAGACTGGCATGCTAGCTCTTTCCAGGACTTTAAGATGGAGTGGGCAGTCAGTCTCATCAAGACTTGAAGAGTTTTACTTGTAGTTATTGCTGTGGTTCTCTTGGGCTTCACAGACTTCTCTAAGATTACCTTCTGTTTAGTTAGGAGCTGTTTTTTCCAGAGGTTTTTCTCAGTATCTGCTCCACCCTCAGCTTTAGGTCTTCCCTTTACACCTGCCCTCAGAGGTGGCTCCTCAAGCTCCTGACCTCTGCCAGCAAGAGCTGTGGCCAGCTGTGATGTGCTGCTCCATCCTGGCTGGTGTCATTGGCAGGGCTCTTGTCTGCTTCTTGCTTCAGCTTCAGGCTTAGGCAGGAGCTGTGGACCCAGCTCAGGGGTCCTGCCTCACTCCTGCTGTAGAGGCTTCTGTGGCTTCCGTCTAGGACCTCTTCCTGGCCTCTTCCAGGGGGTAAGATGTTTTGTTTGTTATGATATATATATATTTAAATAATATATATATATATATATATATATATGATATATATATATTTTAAACATCTTTTAAAAGCTTCCAAGTTGGCATGGAAATAGAATAGGAAAAGTTTATAAATTAAATATGTTCAAATTGGATTTTGAGACCAAAAAGTGAAACAACATGCTCTATAGTGTTTCCAGGTGGGATTCTGCTCACAAACTTATTTAAAATTAATAACCACATGATATAGGATATCACAAAACATTAATGGGCTATCAATGCACAATACATATTTCTCCTAAGAGTTGAACTTGCTAGCTAAGCACAGTAATACAGAGTAAGAATCCTTCCCAAGCCAAATGACCTTTATGAATTGCCTGCAAAATCCCCCAGTGTGTCTACTATACTTGAATACTTCATAAGAGGTGGCTTCCTTTTCAAGTGTATTTAACACAGTGTTATACATTATTTGATTCTGTGATTGAACACAACACTGAAAAATAATACTGTCCCCTAGAAGTGAGCATCTGTTGAACGGTACCTCACTGAGGATGGGCATTTGATTATTTCTGTTATCAGCTTGTAGCAGCAATGCTATCTTGTCTTCTCTCATTCTGTGACTGTTGTGGAAATGACATTGAGAAAATGAGAATTATTATGTAGAATCCCATATATTGAAATTTAAAATACCCCAAATAGTTCAATCCATCTAAAATGTTCAGTCTCTAACTATTGTATTTGATAAAGCATTTTACTCTCAAACCACGATCTTCTCCCTAAAGACCCAGAATTAACAATTCTTCAACATCCCAGGACCTTCACATCCACCGAGCCTGCCAGGATCTCAGTCTCTCCCTTCCTCCTGTCTTATGTCCTGGTTATCCAGCTCTCATGCTACAGTCCATTACATCCTCTTCCTTATACCCCTTTTCTCTCAATCCAGCTTTCCCAGCAAAATCTAAATATTGGTTTAACCCCACCTTCTGAGTACCCTCAGCCTGCTCTGTGCAGCTGAGTGATTGAGAGAAGGAGAGAAGGGGGTCTCACTTTAATCGTCCCTAATTTAAGTGAGCTCATAGGGCCACCATGATCATTCCTACACCTCCTGACTCACTCCCTTTTCCACTCTCCTAGATGTCTGGGACTAACCTTTCCCTTCTCAAACTTTTAACACTTTGTCCTCATGCTCAGCTGATAACTTGATTTCCTATCTCACTGAGAAAATACCAGTCGAAAGGACAGAACTCCAATGGACCCCTCCTCCAATGCACCACTGGCCTACTGTGCCCAAGTCCACACTTTCCTTCCCACCTGTCACTGTGGGCACCTGCTCCTAAAGCCAGTGCTTGGATCCTATATTTTCTCCCCTACATGTTACTGACACTGTAGCAACTCTCCCATCTTTTCTGTATCATCAACCTCTCTTGCTAAAGCATATAAACATGCATTTGTAGGTCGGGTCTAAATAAAACAAAATAGGAAGAAAACAACAAAAGCAGCCTCTTCTGCACTCTTTTCTATGCTTTCCAGCAGATTCCATGGTTGAATCATCTATGTTCAGTCTTCTGTCTTCTTCTCTCTTTTGCTTGAACAGATTCCAATAAGGATTTCATCTCAACTGATCCATCAAGCCCTCCAATGACATCATGATATTAAATTAAAGAATAATTCTCAGTTCTTATCTCAAATGACTTCTGACATGGTTGAGTACATCTTCCTTGAAATGCCTCTCCCTATAGCTTCCAGGATGATTCTTTCTTTGTTTTTCTATTATTTAATTTTTTCCAGCATTATTAAGGTTTTTTTTTTTTTAAAGATTTTATTTATTTATTTGACAGAGAGAGACACAGCGAGAGAAGGAACACAAGCAAGGGGAGTGGGAGAGGGAGAAGCAGGCTTCCCTCGGAGCAGGGAGCCCAATGTGGGACTTGATCCCAGGAGCCTGGGATCATGACCTGAGCCGAAGGCAGACGCTTAACGACTGAGCCACCCAGGCGTCCCAGCATTATTAAGGTTTACCTGATAAAGAAAACTTGTCTTCATTTTTCTTTTAACTTCCTAGTTGTTCCTTTTTCCTTTTTTTTTTTTTTTTTTTTGATGGAATGTCTCGTATCTCCAACTTCTGAGTGCTGGAATATCCTACTGCTTAGGTTTTAACTTTGTTTTTATATACACTGAGTCTCAAGGAGATCTCAGCCTCCTTGAATATCACCCATCAGCTGATGAAATGTACATTTGTATCTTCAGCCCAGACATTTCCCCGAATTCCAGACTCATACATCTGACTGCCTTCTTAACATTCTACCTGGACATCCAATATATATTGGAAATTTTGGAATTTAGTTTGTGGTACATCAATTCCTTTTCTACTAACAAACAACAGCAACAACATCCTCCCTCTCCCAAAACAACAACAACAACAACAAAAATAAATAAATAAATAAAACCCCCTATTTCTACCAGATTCTTCCACATCTTTGTAAGTAGCAACACTATTTATGTCTGTCTCATTTATGTCTGTCATGCCCACATGCAGTCTACCAGCAAAAGCCTTACTGCCCCCCATACACATAGCTTGCTTCCTTTAAGACGATGTTTAAGTATCACACTATTTGAGAGCCTTTCCTGACCTTCCTCTTTTAAAACAAGCCCTCACTTCCAACCCAATATTCCCTTTCTGTGTTTTATAGATTCACCTGTTTCTTGTCCATCTTCCCTGCAACATTGTTTAAGCTCTACAAAGTCAGGCCGTTGATCCATTTCATTCATGAGTTCCCTGTGTCTTGAAGAGAGTCTGGTACTTAGCAGGGATGCCACCGAGATAAAGAAGTGGTTAGATTAGTGTGTGATTTCATTTCAAATTTAAATATACAGTCTGTG
>NW_022589745.1:4215195-4251152 GCF_004348235.1 Phoca vitulina | reverse complement strand
TTAGATTAGTGTGTGATTTCATTTCAAATTTAAATATACAGTCTGTGTTGTAATCTTAATAAACCTATGATTGAACAAACCTACCAAAATACATGTTGTAGAAGTGTTGAGCATATGTCCATTTTTGGAACTAGTAATTAAAACATCTTACAGAGGGATAATAATTTTCACATTTTAATGTCCAAAATTACCTGATTAATCTTCAAAGACATAATAAAACAGTGTTGACTATCTCGAGTAGACTCAGCTGAAATGCAAAAGCACTTCTTTCTTGGTAGTATGCTGTGTTTATGAACTTGGTCAGTTGGTCTTAGAACCCTTCTTAGCCATATTTCCAGAAATCACTTTTGAGGCGATTCTCATGCTGTTTTGTGGCACTATTCTGAATGTGGGAGAAGTCACCAGCAATGATGTAAAATATTGCTTGCTTTAGGAGGTCATTGTCTAAGAAAATAGGCAAACATATAAATATGAATATTTATAACTCTTTGTGATACATAGAACAAGGGTGGGCTGAAGAAAATGCTGTTGAAACACAGAGTTATCTTAGGAAATTAGAGAAGACCTCACAGCAGATGCTGCACAGAAACTGGGTTCACAGAGACAGGGCCTTTGCTGTCAGGAGGGTACATGGAAGGCCACCCAGAAGGTTGGACCACCATGTGCAAAGTGCATGGAGGGAGTACTTTGCTGTGAATGCAGTCCGAGGTGACTGGGTCCAGGTGTAAAGCAGACTCAACTTGGAGACAACTGATGAGATAAATTTAGGGCTTTGGTTTTGCTTTTTATCCCTTAGCATTTGGTATGTACATAACAAATAATTGCTAAGTGAAGAATAAGACAGCACAGTTTTCTACCTCTATCCAAATACTTGCAGAGAGAAGGATGTAGGCACAAAAAAAAAGTATGATTGTAAAGAAAGGGTGTATGTGCTTTATGTATTCCCTGTGCCCTGTGAACCTCTATTCAGTTTTGGCCTGCGCCATTTGCTTTCCTGCCAAGCAGAAACATGGCTTTCTTCATCAGTCACCTGGGTGTGAAAGCTCTAGGTTATGACTTATTCCTCACTTCTGTTCCCCCCACCTATTTAGTTATTATAGTTTGTTTACACTTGCTGTGATGTCTTTCTAATCTGTCACGCATTGCCCTCAATATTCCCCAATTGGATCTCTTTGCTAGCTTCTCTTCTCCTTCTGTTCTGCTCCAACCATTATCCTAGGTTCCTAGTGTGAATCTCCTAAAGCCCTACTCAGCTACACTTCCACTCAACATCTTTCTAACATGAACAGAATTAAATCCAGATTCTTCTAATAATCTTTGTAACAGGGCTAACATGTATTGGGCACTCATTGGACTGTAGGCACCTAAGGAAACCTGTGCAAGTTCATGCCCTCTGAATGTCAGAGCTGGGACCCTAGCCTAGTGCCCTGGGCAACAAAACCTAAATGATGGTTACCAAACACACACAGTCATCTGAACTGGGATTCAGTTATATTCTTCTCCTTTCCATGCTTCCACTTCTGTCAAAGGACCCACATTTTTAAAAGCTTATGTCAGGTGGCTACTTCTTCCATTTTCTTTTCTGTGAATCCTAGAACTGAAATTGAGTGTTCCCTCACTGAGATTCACATAGAATTTTGCATTTCTGTATTAAAGTTCAGCATCTTCTGCAAAGCATTACAGTTATTTAAGTATATGTTTTATGCATCTAAAAAACACATAAAGTGATATTTTACAAGCATTGAGAGAATTGTGTGTGATTGAGCACAGGTCCTAAAGTAGACTGCCTGACCTTGAATATTGTTCTGCCACTCACTATATAAATGACCTAAAATAAATTACTTAACCTCTCTGTTTCATTTTTCTCAGATGCAAAATTGAGATGATAATAAGACCTATCTCCTAGGTTGTGTGGATTCAATAAGTGGATACATACAAATTCAAAATCGTGCTTGAAATTCAGTTAACACTCAATAAATGGAACTATTATGTTCAAGTTCGCAATATCTAGAAAGTAGCACTTAGCCTCTCGTGGGGATCATCCCAGTACATCACTGTCAGGTGACTGTGGGGGAAATTGGAAAATAAACTCTCATTGTCATTTCCACCAGGCAGATTCAAACAGGATTTGTGATTAAATATTATATAGGAGTGATGCTTTTCTCTACATTTGGCTATACATTTATTCAGTGCGCATCGTTTGCATGTTAGATATTCAGGATTCTGATTTGAAAGCTGCATCCTGCCCTCCAGGAGCTT
Organism: Phoca vitulina; assembly: GCF_004348235.1. Taxonomy (NCBI): domain Eukaryota; kingdom Metazoa; phylum Chordata; class Mammalia; order Carnivora; family Phocidae; genus Phoca; species Phoca vitulina. Next base: position 4,248,893 of record NW_022589745.1, on the reverse strand, counting down.
ACAGTCTAGCGGAGGAGAGTATAGACCATGCTTTCCACTGGGTACATTGAAGGCTAAGACAGAAAGGATGGCTGCAGGGCAGGGGAGGTGGGGGGTTAACCTTTTCAGTTCATGGGAGTCTGTTAGGTGAGGTAAGAGTGTAGACTACCTCCCAAGAATTCTGCTTTAGCAAAAAACTTAGAATTAAGGATGCCAAGGAAAACTGATCTTCCCCTAAGACAGAAATCAGAAGTTTAACATAAGATAACATTGTAAGCACCAAGAACCACTTTCTTGACAAAGACTGTATTATTATTTAGGCACAGAGTTTGCTGTACCTAAATAATATTAAATGTTACTTATAATTAATATTTAGTAGTAATTATCTTACTCAAGACAGAGTAGAAGAACTGATAATATAGACATTTTGAATTACACCCTGCAAGATTTCATGGAATTCTTAGGCCCAGGAGAAGCACCAGGGCAACGTTTTCTATATCTGGGGAAAACAAGGCATTTTTTTACCAGTGTCAGCTCAATATATCTATTATAGATAATACTTAATAAATAATAATGGATTATTATGATTAATATAATATATTCTAATAAAACATATTTAGTAAAATGTGTTTAATATGATAATGTGTGATATAATATAATACAATACATATAATAAACATTCACTTAATGAATATGAATTAATGATCTGAATTAATGCTTATAATCCCAGTATTATTGACTTATTATACTTCCTTCCATTTGCAGAGAGAGAAACTGATTTGAGAGGTTTTTTTCTTTTTTTTTAAAAGATTTTATTTCTTATTTGTCAGAAAGAGAGAGAAAGGGAGAGAGCACAAGCAGGGGGAGCAGCAGAGAGAGGGAGAAGCAGGCTCCCCTCTGAGCAGGGAGCCCGATGCAGGACTCGATCCCAGGACCCTGGGACCATGACTTGAGCTGAAGGCAGACGCAGAACGGATTGAGCCACCCAGGTGTCCCTTTTTGTGCTTTTTTAAAGGCTACTAAATGATCGAACTGCCTTTCAATCACCCGATGATTCCACATCCTCTTCTCTGAGGAGGTATTCATGGCCTGTTTCTGAAGGGAGATTATCTATGCGGAGACCTCTTGTCACAGGGAAGGCTGTGTATCCTCCAGGCCTGCAAGACACATGGGTGGGGAGAGCCTTTCCCCAGAGGTGACAAGGACCCAAGTCCAGAGGACACAGAGGAAAGGAGGAGAGGGCCCAGGCTAAAGCATGAAGCATGTGCACACAGGCTCTGGAAGTGTGTGTTGCTCGGGGCCACTGACTAGGCTTATTTTTGATGCCAGGGGTACCGATCTCATTTTGAATTCGATAGTCAGTGAAGGGCAATAATCCGTAAAGGGAAAGGCCCTGACTTATGTTTTCAAAGATGAGCTTCACATTCTTTGTGAAGGATGGTTTAAATGTGCAAATTGGAGGCTTCTCCAGTATTATGGGTACATTCCTACTGATTCTCAGTTCTATAAACTGAAGTATTTCCCCTTGAAAGGGTTGTTCACTTGGCTTCTTGGACTTGAAAACAAAATATATGAAAATCAAACACACCCTGTACTAGGGAACTAACTTTTAAAAAATTAATAAACATATTACTTGTATTGAAGTTACCTAGGGCCGCCATAACAGATTATCACAAAGCAGGGGGCTTAGAAAAATGGGAATTTATTCCCTCACAGCTCTGGAGGCTGGGGGTGTGGAGTCAAGGTGTCAGGAGGATGATGTTCCCACAGAAGACTCGAGAAAGAACGCTTACTTGGCTTTTTCTAGCTTCCGGTAGTTGTGAGCAATCTTGGCGTCCCTTGGTTTGCAGAGACACCAATCAATCCTCTCTCCTTCTGTCATCACATGGGCTTCTTCCCTCCTTGTATGTCTGCATGGCCTTCTGAGCGGGGCAGCAGTCAACTGGGCATAAGGTCCTCCTTAATGCAGTGTGACTTCACCATAACTAATTACATGAGCAAAGACCCTCTTTCCAAATAAGGTCACACTCTGAATTTCTGGGATTGGGGTGTGAATTTTGGAGTGAACACTAGCCCAGCTCAAACATTAAATCTCATTGTTAAAAGTAAGGTGGAGGGAGGAGGAGCAAGCTGGCGGAGGATTAGGAGACCTGGATTTCGTCTCCTCTCAGGAATTCAGCTGGATAGAGATCAAACCATTCTGAACACCTACAAACTCAACAGGAGATCGAAGAAAAGAACAGCAACAACTCTCTGAACAGAAAAGCGACCACTTTCTGGAAGGTAGGACGTGTGGAGAAGTGAATCTGAGGCGATATTCGGGAGGATAGATGGCGGGGCAGGGGCCTCCGTCGGCTGCTTCTGGCAAGTGATAGAGCCGCGGAGCACAAAATCGGGACTTTTAGAATCTGCTCCGCTGAGGGACGTCACTCTGGTGGCTAAGCGGGGGGTGGAACCCTCGCGGGACAGTGTGGTCTCAGGACCCTCGGGGTCACAGAAAGACCGGGGGTGCCTGAGTGCGGCAGAGCTCCCAGGGATCGGAGCGGGGAAGCCGGCTGCAGAGACAGAGCCCAGGCGCGGGCTCTCAGCTCGGGGTTGCCATAAACCGTGATCCGCGGCACAGTCGGGCCACTGCTCCTCCAGCAGGGACCCAACAAGCAGCAGATCCGGGGAGACTCACCCTCTTCCCCCGGGAGGAGCGGCGTGGGAGCGCACTGCGGGGATCTGCTGGGTTTGGAGGCTCCACCCGGGGTCGGGTGCCAGAGATAGAAACGCGCGGTCACAGGCCGGGTGAGCACGGAGTGCGGCCGGAGACCGGGGAGGCGGGAGTGACTGCTTTTCTCTGGGGGCTCGCTGAGGAGCGGGACCCCGAGTTCTCCGCTCCTCTGGGGCAGAGATTGGGAGGCTGCCACTTTCACTCTTGGCGTCCAAAGCTGTACGAAGAGCTTGCAGGGAACAAAAGCCCCCGAGAGCAAACCCGGGGAGATGACTTAGCCCGGACCGGCAAGGGCGGGGCAATTCCACCTCCGGCAAAGACATTTGGGAACCATGGCAACAGGCCCCTCCCCCAGATGATCAGCAAGAACAGTCAACCAAGACCAAGTTTACTGATCAATGAGAATAGCAGAACTCCAGTGCTAGAGGAATACCGCACATAGAATTCATGGCTTTTTTCCCATGATTCTTTAGTCTTTCAAAGTTAATTTTTTTTTTAACTTTTTTTTTTGAATTTTTCTTTTTCCCTTTTTCAACCAACATCTTATCAATCCCTTTTTTAAAAAATATTTTTTATTTTTCATTTTTAGAGTAATATTTTATCCCTTCATAGTAGTTAACTTTATTTTTGGTATATATATATAAGTTGTTCTCTCTTTAAAATTTTGAGATACAGTTTCTTCTAACAGATCAAAATATACCCTAAATCTCTAGTGTATGGCTTTGTTCTAGTCTCCTGCCTGATCACATTCTCTCCTTTTTTTTTTTTAAATCCTCTTCTTTCTTTTTTCAACCAAATTCTTATCAATTCCTTTTATAAAATCTTTTATAATTTTTTTTTAAAGATTTTATTTATTTATTTGACAGAGAAAGACACAGCGAGAGAGGGAACACAAGCAGGGGGGTGGGAGAAGGAGAAGCAGGCTTCCCGCTGAGCAGGGAGCACGATGCAGGGCTCGATCCCAGGACGTCGGGATCATGACCTGAACCGAAGGCAGACGCTTAACGACTGAGCCACCCAGGCGCCCCTCTTTTATAATTTTCATCTTTACAGTCATATTCCATCCCTTCATCATATTTACCATTATTTTTGTACATATATAAGTTTTTCTTTCTTTCTTTAAAATTTTGGAAGGCACTTTCTTCTAACCAAAATACACCCAAAATCTAGTGTGTGGCACTGACCTATGCACCAGCCTGATCATATTTGATCATATTCTGGGTTTTTTTTTTTTGGTTGTTTGTTTTTATCTTTTTCTTTTTCTTTCTTTTTTTTTCTTTTTTCTTTCTTTCCCTTTCTTTTGCCCCGGTTTCAGGTCTTTTCTGATTTGTTTAGTGTATATTTTCTGGGGACATTTTTACTCTGTTGGCATTTTGTTCTCTCATTCATCTATTCTCCTCTGGACAAAATGACAAGACAGAAAAAATCACCTCAACAAAAAGAACAAGAGGCATTACCGACTGCCAGGGACCTAATCAATATGGAGATTAGTAAGATTTTGGACCTAGAGTTCAGAATGATGATTTTAAAGATACTAGCTGGGCTTGAAAAAAGCATGGAAGTTATTAGAGAAACACTTTCTGGAGAAATAAAAGAACTAAAATCTAACCAAGTCGAAATCAAAAAGGCTATTAATGAGGTGCAATAAAAAATGGAGGCTCTAACTCCTAGGATAAATGAGGCAGAAGAGTGAATCAGTGATATAGAAGACCAAATGATGGAAAATAAAGAAGCTGAGAAAAAGAGAGATAAACAACTACTGGATCACGAGGGCAGAATTTGAGAGATAAGCAATACCATAAGACGAAACAACATTAGAATAATTGGGGTCCCAGAAGAAGAAGAAAGAGAGAGAGGGGCAGAGGGTATATTGGAGCAAATTATAGCAGAGAACTTCCCTAATTTGGAGAAGGAAACAGGCATCAAAATTCAGGAGGCACAGAGAACCCCTCTCAAAATCAATAAAAATAGGTCAACACCCCGACATCTAATAGTAAAATTTACGAGTCTCAGAGACAAAGAGAAAATCCTGAAAGCAGCTTGGGAGAAGAGATCTGTAACCTACAATGGTAGAAACATTAGCCTGGCAACAGACCTATCCACAGAGACCTGGCAGGCCAGAAAGGACTGGCGGGATATATTCAGAGCACTAAATGAGAAAAATATGCAGCCAAGAATACTATATCCAGCTAGGCTGTCATTGAAAACAGAAGGAGAGATAAAAAGCTTCCAGGACAAACAAAAACTAAAGGAATTTGCAAACACAAAACCAGCCCTACAAGAAATATTGAAAGGGGTCCTCTAAGCAAAGAGAGAGCCTAAAAGCAACATAGACCAGAAAGGAACACAGACAATATACAGTAACAGTCACCTTACACGCAATACAATGGCACTAAATTCCTATCTTTCAATAGTTACTCTGAATGTAAATGGGCTAAATGCCCCAATCGAAAGACACAGGCTATCAGATTGGATAAAAAAAACAAGACCCATCGATAGCTTTCTGCAAAAGACTCATTTTAGACCAAAAGACACCCCCAGATTGAAAGTGAGGGGGTGGAAAACCATTTACCATGCTAATGGACACCAAAAGAAAGCTGGGGTGGCAATCCTTATATCAGACAAATTAGATTTTAAACCAAAGACTGTAATAAGAGATGAGGAAGGACACTATATCCTACTTAAAGGGTCTATCCAACAAGAAGATCTAACAATTGTAAATATCTATGCCCCTAACATGGGAGCAGCCAATTATATAAGGCAATTAATAACAAAAACAAAGAAACACATCAACAACAAAACAATAATAGTGGGGGACTTTAACACCCCCCTCACTGAAATGGACAGATCATCTAAGCAAAAGATCAACAAAGAAATAAAGACTTTAAATGACACACTGGACCAAATGGACTTCACAGATATATTTAGAACATTCCATCCCAAAGCAACGGAATGCACATTCTTCTCCAGTGCCCATGGAACATTCTCCAGAATAGATCACATCCTAGGTCACAAATCAGGTCTCAACTGGTACCAAAAGATTGGGATCATTCCCTGCCTATTTTCAGACCACAATGCTTTGAATCTAGAGCTCAATCACAAGAGGAAAGTTAGAAAGAACTCAAGTACATGGAGGCTAAAGAGCATCCTACTAAAGAATGAGTGGGTCAACCAGGAAATTAAAGAAGAATTTTAAAAAGTCATGGAAACCAATGAAAATGAAAACACAACTGTTCAAAATCTTTGGGTTGCAGCAAAGGCAGTCCTAAGAGGAAAGTATATAGCAATATAAGCCTTTCTCAAGAAACGAGAAAGGTTTCAAATACACAACCTAACCCTCCACCTAAAGGAGCTGGAGAAAGAACAGCAAATGAAGCCTAAACCCAGCAGGAGAAGAGAAATAATAAAGATCAGAGCAGAAATCAATGAAATAGATACCAAAAGAACAGTAGAACAGATCAATGAAACTAGGAGCTGGTTCTTTGAAAGAGTTAACAAGATTAATAAACCCCTGGCCAGACTTATCAAAAAGAAAAGAGAAATGACCCAAATAAATAAAGTCATGAATGAAAGAGGAGAGATCACAACCAACACCAAAGAAATATAAACAATTATAAGAACATATCATGAGCAACTATATGCCAGCAAATTAGATAATCTGGAAGCAATGGATGCATTCCTAGAGATGTATCAACTACCAAAACTGAACCAGGAAGAAATAGAAAACCTGAACAGACCTATAACCACTAAGGAAATTGAAGCAGTCATCAAAAATCTCCCAAAAAACAAAAGCCCAGGGCCGGATGACTTCCCAGGGGAATTCTACCAAACATTTCAAGAAGAATTAATACCTATTCTTCTGAAACTGTCCCAAAAAATAGAAATGGAAGGAAAACTTCCAAACTCGTCTTTGGTTTAAAATCTAATTTGTCTGATATAAGGATTGCCACCCCAGCTTTCTTTTGGTGTCCATTAGCATGGTAAATGGTTTTCCACTATTACCTTGATCCCAAAACCAAAGACCCCATCTAAAAGGAGAATTACAGGGCGCCTGGGTGGCTCAGTTGGTTAAGCCACTGCCTTCGGCTCAGGTCATGATCCTGGAGTCCCGGGATCGAGTCCCGCATCGGGCTCCCTGCTCCGCGGGGAGTCTGCTTCTCCCTCTGACCCTCCCCCTTCTCATGCTCTATCTCATTCTCTCTCTCAAATAAATAAATAAAATCTTTAAAAAAAAAAAATAAAAATAAAAGGAGAATTACAGACCAATATCCTTGATGAACATGGATGCAAACATTCTCAGCAAAATACTAGCCAATAGGATCCAACAGTACATTAAAAAGATTATTCACCACAACCAAGTGGGATTTATCCCTGGGCTGCAAGGTTGGTTCAACATCCGCAAATCAATCAACGTGATACAATACATTAACAAAAGAAAGAACAAGAACCATATGATCCTCTCAATAGATGCAGAAAAAGCATTTGACAAAGTACAGCATCCTTTCTTGATCAAAACTCTTCAGAGTATAGGGATAGAGGATACATACCTCAATATCATAAAAGCCATCTATGAAAAACCTACTGCGAATATCATTCTCAATGGGGAAAAACTGAGAGCTTTCCCCCTAAGGTCAGGAACACGGCAGGGATGTCCACCATCACCACTGCTATTCAACATAGTATTAGAAGTCCTAGCCACAGCAATCAGACAACAAAAAGAAATAAAAGGCATCCAAATTGGCAAAGAAGAAGTCAAAGTCTCACTCTTTGCAGATGATATGATACTTTATGTCAAAACCCAAAAGTCTCCCCCCAAAACTGCTAGAACTCATACAGGAGTTCAGTAAAGTGGCAGGATATAAAATCAATGCACAGAAATCAGTGGCATTCCTATACACCAACAACAAGACAGAAGAAAGAGAAATTAAGGAGTCGATCCCATTTACAATTGCACCCAAAACCATAAGATACCTAGGAATAAATCTAACCAAAGAGGCAAAGGATCTGTACTCAAAAAACTATAAAATACTCATGAAAGAAATGGAGGAAGACACAAAGAAATGGAAAAACGTTCCATGCTCATGGATTGGAAGAACAAATATTGTGAAGATGTCAATGCTACCTAGAGCAATCTACACATTCACAGCAATCCTTATCAAAATACCATCCACTTTTTACAAAGAAATGGAACAAATAATCCTAAAATTTGTATGGAACCAGAAAAGACCCCGAATAGCCAGAGGAATGTTGAAAAAGAAAAGCAAAGCTGGCGCCATCACAATTCCGGACTTCAAGCTCTACTACAAAGCTGTCATCATCAAGACAGTATGGTACTGGCACAAAAACAGACACATAGATCAATGGAACAGAATAGAGAGCCCAGAAATGGACCCTCAACTCTATGGTCAACTCATCTTTGACAAAGCAGGAAAGAATATTCAATGGAAAAAAGACAGTCTCTTCAACAAATGGTGTTGGGAAAATTGGACAGCCACATGCAGAAGAATGAAACTGGACCATTTCCTTACACCACACACAAAAATAGACTCCAAATGGTTGAAAGACCTCAATGTGAGACAGGAGTCCATCAAAATCCTAAAGGAGAACACAGGCAGCAACCTCTTCGACCTCAGGTGCATCAACTTCTTCCTAGAAACATCGCCAAAGGCAAGGGAAGCAAGGGCAAAAATGAACTCTTGGGACTTCATCAAGATAAAAAGCTTTTGCACAGCAAAAGAAACAGTCCACAAAACCAAAAGACAACCGACAGAATGGGAGAAGATATTTGCAAATGACTTATCAGATCAAGGGCTAGTATCCAAAATCTATAAAGAACTTCTTAAACTCAACACCCAAAGAACAAATGATCCAGTCAAGAAATGGGCAGAAGACATGAACAGAGATTTTTCCAAAGAAGACATCCAAGCGGCCAACAAGACACATGAAAAAGTACTCAACATCCCTTGGCATCAGGGAAATCCAAATCAAAATCTCAGTGAGATACCACCTCACACCAGTCAGAATGGCTAAAATTAACAATTCAGGAAACAACAGATGTTGGAGGGGATGAGGAGAAAGGGGAACCCCCCTCACTGTTGGTGGGAATGCCAAGCTGGTGCAGCCACTCTGAAAAACAGTATGGAGGTTCCTCAAAAAGTTGAAAATAGAGCTATCAGACGACCCAGGAATTGCACTACTGGGTATTTACCCCAAAGATATAAATGTAGGAATCCAAAGGGGCACATGCACCCTGATGTTTATAGCATCAATGTCCACAATAGCCAAACTGTGGAAAGAGCCAAGATGTCCATTGACAGATGAATGGATAAAGAAGGTGTGGTATATATATACAATGGAATATTGTGCAGCCATCAAAAGGAATGAAATCTTGCCATTTGCAATGACGTGGTTGGAACTGGAGGGTATTATGCTGAACAAAATAAATCAGTTAGAGAAAGACATGTATCATATGACCTCACTGATATGAGGAATTCTTAACCTCAGGAAACAGACTGAGGGTTGCTGGAGTAGTGGGGGGTGGGAGGGATGGGGTGGCTGGGTGATAGACATTGGGGAGGGTATGTGCTATGGTGAGCACTGTGAATTGTATAAGACTGTTGAATCATAGACCTGTACCTCTGAAACAAATAATACATCATATTTAAAAAAAAAAAAAAAAGAAGATATCAGGAGGGGAAGGATGAAGGGGAGGAAATCGGAGGGGGAGATGAACCACGAGAGACTATGGACTCTGAGAAACAGACTGAGGCTTCTAGAGTGGAGGGGGGTGGGAGGATGGGTTAGCCTGGTGATGAGTATTAAAGAGGGCACGTTCTGCATGGAGCCCTGGGTGTTATATGCAAACAATGAATCATGGAACACTACATCAAAAACTAATGATGTAATGTATGATGATTAACATAACATAATAATAATAAAAAAAGGAAGGTGGAAAATCAGTTCAAATAGACAAATATTTTAAGTGGACAGTGGAAAGCAAATAAATTGAACTGATAATGTTCCTAAGAATTAGGTCTCTTCTTCCTCAGGGTACTTCACACCAAGTCCTGTGTGTGTGTGTGTGTGTGTGTGTTTTCTTTTCGACATCCAAGGATGTTTCTGATTCCAGTGTTGTCGTTTATGTCATAATCTGTCACTGTAATTCACAGAGTGGATATTCACAGCCAAATTTTCTCAGGTTTGCGAACACAATTTTTCACAGCTACATTTTCTGTCTTTTTCACCATAGCCTCGTAAAGTGCAGCTGCAATTGCCAAGTGTATTTTTATGGAAGACACATTTGACCATGCGGTATGTGTTCTCTCCTATATCATCTTGTCTGGAAAAATCAGGACAAATAGTTGTACAAAGAGGATATGACCAACACGAGAGTCAAAAGCCTGGCATTACATGCACAAGCTGAGAGGTGATGTGAACACGTTGGAAGCCTTAAGTCTCAGTTTGGAAGTTGTTTCACCTGTAAGAGGCAACAGTGAAAAATTAATTAAACAAGGGCCCTCATGAGTGAAGCCCGTTGATATGAAGACTTATTCACAAAATAGGCATTGAGTAACAATATGGGGAGGCTGGGGTGGGCTCTCAGCACTGTGGTAAAGGAGGTGTGCATTGAGCTCAAGGTGTGCATTGAGTCTTCTATGTCTTTCTCTGCACCCTTCTTTAAAGAGTAGGTTACTTTTTTTCTTGCATCCCACATTCTTTAGTGTCTGGAAGAGATGGAAAATCCCTGCTTGCTTCCCATTACGTCTTGCAGTCACTCTTCTTTCCTACTTCAGAAATCCTATCTTCTTTAAAGCCAGTGCTCCCATTGGGTGGCTATTCATTGGCCTTTCTCACTGGAGACCCTACTGCCGAGCCAGCAGTGTGGCTTTCCACCCCAACTCTTGCCAGGTTTCTGGGAGGCTTCATAAGTTACCTGGATGATCCAGTCAATGCCCCAGTCTCCCCAAGCTCCTCTTATCCAGTGAGCTCACTTTATTCATGCACACCCTTTAACACCCTGTGAATCTTGCCACCCCCAAACTAAACCACCATTAAATCCTGACCACCGGCTCTCATCCACTCAGATCATTTTCCTTACATGCTTAATTGGACACCACACAAAGAACTTTGTCACAGACTTATTTACCATAGTGAAATATTTGAAATGGTTCCATAAATCATGATCTCTCCATTTGGAAGATTAAAATCTATGACATGAAATTTTTACTGATACAGAGGTGCAAATAATAATGAGGTGTTAAATTTCAAGAAGTGAAAAATCAGAACTGTTTGCTGATTATGAAGGATGAGCTTGCAGAAGGAAATGATTGAAAGCAAAATATTAACAGTGTTTGTATCTAGCTCTTGGAGTTAGGACCTCATTTTATGTGAATTTAAATAAGTAAGTGTAATTATATAGTAAAATAAATGAAAATATTTGAATTCAGCAAACATTTATTTGGGAACTTTTATCTCTAAGCTCTCTGCTATTACTGGGGGCACAGAGATAAATGCATCACTTCCCTACGAAGTTCTCAGAGAGATAAAAATATAAGTAGACATCATTTTATATCATAAAAGAAATCCAACTTATCATTTTTTTTTAAGGGGGGATTAGGCAGGGAGGGGCAGAGGGAGAGAGAGAATCCCAAACAGGTTCCACACCCAGCACGGAGCCCAACCTCATGACCCTGAGATCATGACCTGAGCTGAAATCAAGAGCCAGATGCTTAGCTGACTGACCTACCCAGGTGCCCCATAACTTATCATTGTTTTTAAGCACCGGCTTGGTTTAAGAAAGAGTGAGGTTCAGAATCTGAAATACCCACATATCTAGGTATGCATGCATGGATTATATATATACACACACATGTAGTATTCTCCACAGTCAAAACTTGATTACTTCATGAATAAAGTGTAATGGATTTAACTCTTTCAAAGGGCTTGTAAGAAGAGTGGATTTGGGCATAAGCATTGAAGTCGAGACTGGCCACCTGATCTGGTCCGAATTTATTCTTGAAGAGCATTCATTGTAAATGGCGCCATTAACACAGAAAGTAGCCCGCAGGGGTTTCCTGTGTGTGTGCTGCTCCCTGACTACCTCGTGTCCAGCTCCAGCAAGCACTGGACTCAGATTCTTTCCATACCCAGTAGGATAAGTGTTCTCTTCTCTCTAGGAATTTGGGGAGACCTCTCAGAATGTCTTAACTACTTCCCTTCTGTAGGAAGAAAGGAAACACAACGTTCTCCTTTAGAAATATTTTACCATTTTTACTGCAAGTTTATATTAAAACTTGAGTGAAGATAAGTCTTTTGAAGGAGGTTTACTGTTATTTTTGAATATTCATGTCAATAAATAGCATGAATACCTCTATGAAGATAGTGATTTGGGATCTAATGAGTAAAATGATAACCAGTAAGTAAAGACATGATAAAAAGGGATGGAAATGAGAAACTGTGAGAAAAAGGTGAAACAAAGATAAGCCTGAAATTTGTCCTTATCTAACCAGAAATTCCCATTGCCCAGTTCTTGCTAATCCAGTATTTATTATAAATCCTAAATATGTCCTGTTGTAAGTGTGTGTCCTTCATTCATCCGTTGATTCCACAAATGCACTGAGCACCTTCCCTGTAGTATTCACAGTTGAGCTCCTAGAGAATCACAGGTTAAGGCAAAGCCCCGGCTCCTGGGGAAGTTAAGAATCTCCTATGGAGTGTATAAATCTGCATGCCCCATGGCCTATGAGTATAGTAAAAGACAGCAACACACACACACACACACACACACACACACACACACAAAGTAAAATAAAATAAAATTAAAGGGAAAAGAAAAAGTGGTGGTTGTGCTGTGGGGATATGTCTTAGTTCCTCTCCTGTGAGCTTCGGATTTACTCAACTGTCTATAGAGTCCACCTAGGAAGAATAATGGTTATAATCATAGTTCCCTCCTCCCACTGGTGCTGCAAGCATTAGCTGAGTTTGTGCATCTGAAATATTTAGGTGGCTCTTCCTGTGTCTTACTTACCATTATTAGGGAGGGGGATGTTGAGGGATGTAGCTTCTGGGGGTGGAGAATGAGAGCAGATTCCTGAAGGATCTCGATTGCCATCCTGATGGCTTTGAACATTTTCCTTTAAGAAATGGGGACTGTTGAAGTATGTTAAGAAGTGAAATATGAACAATTTTGTGTTTTTAAAAGATTAGTCCTACTGCATCATATTACCTAGAATTGATATAACTTTGATCAGGTATGTTTCCTTTGATTTTCAGCTAACAGTATATATTATAAAGTGTTGATGATATATTTATTGCTACCACTTGGTTTGTGAACAAGGAGGAGTCGGCTCTCCTGGCATCAGGCTAGATGACCTCAGAGTTCTCTGAATTAAAAAAAAAAAAAATTCTACGAGCAGAAATAATATAGTTGGGAGAACAGGATAGCATTACTCATTGAAACTTTCCTCTGTGTCATAAATTTTCTTGGTGCTTTACGTTTGATCTTTTTTATTCTGGTAGGTGGTAGGTATTAGTTACCTCATTTTATGATGATGGCCTCAGGGCAGTGTAATACTTAAACACCTGGACTCTACCAGCCAGTACCCGATGGTTGGCGGGCAAGTTCCCAAGTCTCCTGGTTCCCACTGTCTCCATCTGTGACATGAGGGTCATAATCTTGCCTGTCTGTATGTGGGTTTGAGGGTCATGGGAGTTAACGTGCAGGTAGCATGGGCATTTTGCTCTAAGCACTGTGTAAGCGTCAGCCCCTGATCACTGCCGCTGTGTAGTAACCACGGGCCGGGAGGTTAAGTACGTGTTGAAATTCCCTCAGCTCAGGTGTGTCAGGACTTGAACCCCAACCTCATCCAAAGCCTGTGCTCTCTCTCGCGCTCTGGCTCAGATATGCGGGAACATATGAAGGAAAAGATGGAAGCCACCTGCTTTCTGCTCCCTAAGGACTGGATGAAAGAAAGAGAATGGAAGAAGGGACAAGGGGAGAATTGGGTCAAGTGTGGCGATGAGCTTTCTGAGAAGTGATGGCTATTTACTACAACAGGATGCTACAAATTACTGGGCTTTTCTCAGGTGGTTTGAAGAGTGGGAGGGGACTGTTCAGGACGAGAGAGATGGGAACCTGCATGGGGGAGGGGGCTGTGGTCTAGGACACACAGTCTGGTATGTTTTATAGTGGGGGACAACTGCTCTCGAGCATAACAGCAGGATGCTGAAGTGGCTAGATATAACATTTCAGAAAGACCTTGAATAAAGGGCTGGAAAAGAATAATATTTTCTATTGATGTGGGGGAAAATATTTTGAAAAATTTCCCCTAGGTATACAAAGAGATTATTTTTTTTTTCTGATAATAAAGATCAAAATGGTCAAAAGAAAACCTGGAATATCAAAGTACAAAATAAGCTACTTTTATTCGGTTTAGATTTCCTTCACCCACCTCCTCCGCCTCAACACATGCACAGGCACATACATGAACATGCGTGTGTGTGAGCAAACCTCACATGCACACGAATGATAAAGACTCAAGCAAATGATAGACTCAAGCAAATAATTATCACCAGTAGGCTAATTGTTTTTTCTAATTAAAGGCTTGGAGGGCCAAAACCAAATGGCACAAATGTGCTGGGAAGAGGAAATGCTCATCAGTGCTTTTAATGTTAAAAGCCCGGGATCTGGCTAAATGAACGTGTGCCTTTGTAAGACAGAGGCAAATAAAGCCACGCATTTGCCATGAAGTGAGCGTCTTCATTTTGAAAGCTTCAAAGGGGAATATTAGGTGCTTTAAAAATTTCTTTGTTCTCTTCTAAGAAAATAATTATGGCACAATTTATCCTAATTCAGATTTTAAGCCTTGATTAGAGATGTGCAATCTTACCTCCGAATAAAATATATAATTTTCTGCAGTGCATGCGTTCATTCACTCATTCTTCCTTCTAAATTACAGCAAATTGCTCCAATTTTAGTGCCTTGTAGTGTGCATTTAGGCCACTCAGAAGCCTGTCTGCCCCTCCACCTAAGGGTGCTGTACAGTCACTAATAGAGAATGCCATTTTAATCAAGAGGAGTGAATTCTGTCATTCAGGACGACCATTTAACACAAGAATGCATTGCCACGGGAGGAGGTGGGAGGGTCTCACGGAGTCTTCTTGGGCGGCGGTTCTAGATCATTAGGATTTGCTGGTGGCTTTCTAGAGATCGTCCTTGTTTTACTCTGCTTTGTAACAGCTTTTTATCCAATAACACTTTATTTAATTTGATTTCAAGTCCACAAGTGTTGAATGTCTCTGAAAACAGGGTACTGTTTTTGGTGGTGGGAGAGGAGGCAGGTTGGCGGGGGCAGCAGGAGAGACAGGTGAGATGCTACCTGTGTTCATCGTGTGATACTGAGGGGAGAGCTGGCGTAGGAAGAAGAAATACGTTCCCGGCCCTGGGTTGAGGATGTGACATCATCAGCCCATCTGTTCATGGTCACAAGCGCATGGGACAGATACTGCTCCTACCGTGTTCACCTTCCCAATGAGGAAGCAGGCTTGGCTGATAGCTAAGTGGCAGATGTGGATTTGAACTTGGAACTCTGAAGTCAGAACCCATGGAAATAACCACCAAGCTCCACTGAAGGAAGAATTTATGAAAAATTGAATACTGATTAGTAGTGGGGCTTTTCTGACTTAAAACTGTACGTTTCCTGTTGTGTTGATTTCCTGCGAAAGACTTGGATTTATACTTGGAAGTTATTAATTCTTCCTTATTGTTATCGATACAGATGGAAGAAGTCACTAATTTTAGGGATGACAACCTTGATTAGTTTTATAAGCATCATTGTCCAGTGCATCCTTTTCAATGTTATAATACTAATTAATTCATGTATTTATTTATAGAATGAGTAACAGGTTTACATGGTTTAAAATTCCAAAAGTACAAAATTGCCATTAATAAAAATCCTCCCTTCCTGCTCCCTATCCTTTTGCAGCCACCCAGAATCTGTCCCTACAAAGCATCTACTTCATCCAAGTCCTGTGTGTACCCTACCCTCTGATATGCATATGTGGACAAACACATATATATTTTGCCTAGTTTTATGCAAACAGTAAAATAATAGACACATTGTTTGGGGCTATTCTTGACTTCACTTAGCGATAGACCTGGGAGTTCATTTGGTATTAGGACATAAATATTTTCCTTGGTCCTTCTTCTTTTTTTTTTTTTTTAAAGATTTTATTTATTTATTTATTTGACAGAGAGAGACACAGTGAGAGAGGGAACACAAGCAGGGGGAGTGGGAGAGTTCGGAGAAGCAGGCCTCCCGCCGAGTGGGGAGCCCGATGCGGGGCTCGATCCCAGGACCCTGGGATCATGACCTGAGCCGAAGGCAGATGCCCAGCGACTGAGCCACCCAGGCGCCTCTCCTTGGTCCTTCTTTTATGGCTTCATAGCCTCTCATTTTCTAGATTTACCGTAATCTACCCAACAAGTACATAGTGATGCTATTTAACTGGTTTACTCTCTCTTGCTATCAGGAAAATGATATAACAAATAACCTCCAACATGTAACATTTCATATACATGCAAATATATCCTTAGAATGTATTTCCAATAGTGGAATTGCTGGAGTAGGCTGTATTTTAACAATGATAAAATCATTAAATTACTATCTATAAAGGTTATGCCAACTATCTCCCCATTCACCGAGCGTGAGATTGTGGTGTCTCTCCCCTACCTTAGGAATGCATTGCATTAAACCCTAAGTTGTTTGCCAGTCTAAGATATAAACTTGACTTTTGAGTAGTGTTGATTTAATTTATTTGATTATGGGTGTTGAAACATCTCTTTATATGTTAAAAGTCACTTGTTTTTCTTTTCTTTGAATTATCTAGTTGTATTGTTTGACCAAATTTCTATTGGTTTGTTGACATTTTTCTTATTAGTTTTTACAAGTTCTGTGTACATTATGGACATTCACCTTTGTTTTGCTATTCTTTACATTTCCCCTTTATTTATTTTTCTTTTGACTTTGATTTCTTTTTTTAATTTAGAAAGTTTAATTTTTATACAATTATCAGTCTTTCATGATTTCTGGGGTTTGTGACATATATAGAAGGAGTTGTTCCACTAAACTTTCATAAAAGAATTCTGAAATGATTTCTTCTACATAGATTTATGGTTTGAATTTTTGTGTTTAAATCTTGGATCCGTTTGGAATTTATTCTGCATAAGCTGTGGGGTAGGAATTTTTTTTCCCTTAGATTGCTATCTTACTGACTTAAAATCAGTTTTATTCTTCCTTAAATTACATATCTTAAAAATAGAATATTTAAAATTATATTTTTTCCCCAATAATTTGATACGAAAACTTCATCATATACTAAATTTCCTTATTTATTTGGATCTATTTCTGAAATTTCTACTCTTTACATTGACTTTACCAACTCAAGTGCCACTAAAATAATATCTTATTTATCATAACTTAATGTTTTTTGATATCTGATAGGACTATTATCTTGGACTTCTTTTTTTTTTTTCTTTTTTTTAGTAGACTCCACATCCGACCTGTTTTTTCTTTTTTCTTTTTTTAAGTAGACTCCACATTCAACCTGAGGGTTGAACTCAGGACCCTGAGATCAAGAGTCACATGCTCTACCAACTGAGCCAGCCAGGCACCCCAGGACTGGGGCTACTATAACCAAATGCCACAGATTGTGGGGCTCAAACAACAGACGTTTATTTCTTACAGTTCTAGAGGCTGGAAGTCCAAGATCGAGATGCTGGTGGATTTTATTTCTGGTGAGGGTTCTCTTCCTGGTTTGTAGATGGCAGTCTTCCGACTGTGTCCTCATGTGGTGCGGGGAGATAGAGAACTCCAGGCTCTTCCTCTTCCTACAAGGACACTGATCCCATCATGAGGGCTCCACCCTCACGACCTCATCTAAACTTAATCACCACGAAGTTCTTTCTCAAATACCATCATATGGGGCATCAGGGCTTCAGCATATGAATTTGGAGGAGATACAGACATTCAGTCCATGACACCCTAGTTTCAATATGTTTTAATAGGTTTATTATTTTCCGTTTTTCTTTACTTATCATTACTTTTGTCTTTATTACTCTATCTCTTGCATTCCTTGTTTTATGAGAGGAGATGTTCTTGAATTGGAAATGTAATCAATTAATTTAGATTTCTTATAATTTTTATAAATGTTTGCCTTAAGACTACATATTCTACTGGACATTGCTTTATCTGTAGCTCAGAGATATTAAAATACATGGTGTTTAATATTGTTATATTCCAGATATTTTACAAACTCAATTGGATTTTCATTCTGACATAGGATTATTTCCCCACACCAGGAGTTAAGCACATTGTTGGTTTTTGGCTCTGTATTCAACTACTGGTTTTATTGTATTGTATTCAGAATAGTAGAGACTGAAATATATTTCTACTCCTTTGAACGTATGAGTGAGTGAGTGTGTGTGTATGTGTGCGTGTGTGGCTATATTTGAGTCAATTTTTGTGAATGGTCTATGTTACTTGAAATAAACATTTTCTCTTTTTACGCTATAGGTTTTTATGTATCTGTTAGATTTATCTTTTATTTAGATCGTTCATATTTATTATATTTCTTATTTGACAAAAATATAAATAAAAGTCCCAGTCTTGCAGTGTCCTTCTATTTCTCTTTTTAATCACCTATATTTTTACATAATGAATAATAATGGTAAGTTTTTGATGTGCAAATACCCATAGTGCTATAACTTTATGTTGAACGGTAACCTTCACTTAATTTAGAAAATATGTATTCTTATAAGAGAATTTATATGGTATATGACTTTGCTCTGTATTCAGCTGTGTGATATCAACACTACAATCTATTTATTTATTTATATATTTTTAAAATTTTATTTATTTTTGCAAGAGAGTGAGAGCCAGCATGGGGGGCGGGGCGCGCAGAGGGAGAAGCAGACTCCCCGTTGAGCAGGGAGCCCAACATGGGGCTTGATCCCAGGGTCCTGAGATCATGACCTGAGCCAAAGGCAGATGCTTAACTCACTGAACCACCCAGGTGCCCCATGACAATCTATTTTTATTTGAATTTTTCCTTATATACTTTCCTTATTTTTATATTTTTAAATATTTATAATTACTTGCTTTACTAGTATTTAATAGAGACTAAAGTTGAGTTTTACTTAGTGGTCCAATTTGAAGTCAGTTTTTCTGTTTATTAAAATGTGAGCTTAGCTTCTTAATACCTATTACACTTACTGCTGCAGCTGACACAAATGGTTTTATTTCTGCCATAATTTTGTATTTTCTGTCTTTAAAGATTTGATTAATATCTTCTCATTTTTAACATTGTTGAGGAATATAAAAATGTTCTCTCTGTTATGAAGCCATAATTTCTACAACTTGTTTTATTCTTATTCCCACAGTTACGTGCTCAATACTCAGAGCTAGTTTTTTTTCCCTAATTAACTTGTTATTAATTGAATTTGTTTTCTATTGTTGGGAATGGTATCACTGAGTTCTTACATGCTTAAAGTAGATTGCTGCCTTTTATTTATTTTATTTTATTTTATTATGTTATGTTAATCACCATACATTACATCTTTAGTTTTTGATGTAGTGTTCCATGATTCATTGTTTGCATATAACACCCAGTGCTCCATGCAGAACTTGCCCTCTTTAATACCCATCACCAGGCTAACCCATGCCCCCACCCCCTCCCCTCTAGAACCCCCAGTTTGTTTCTCAGAGTCCATAGTCTCTCATGGTTCATCTCTACCTCCGATTTCCCCCCCTTCATTTTCCCCTTCCTGCTATCTTCTTCTTCTTCTTTTTTTTTTTTTTAACATATAATGTATTATTTGTTTCAGAGGTACAGGTCTGTGATTCAACAGTCTTACACAATTCACAGTGCTCACCATAGCACATACCCTCCCCACTGTCCATCACCCAGCCACCCCATCCCTCCCACCCCCCACCATCTCGTCTGATCTCGGAAGCTAAGCAGGGTCTGGCCTGGTTAATACTTGGATGGGAGATTGCTGCCTTTTAATTGAATGAGACTGTAATAAGTAAAATTACTTGGACCACACGTTATTTTCTTGTGTAATATTTTTCTGCTCTTACACTGTCTTCCAACGTTGAAGGTCACAGCAGAGAGGATAGTCTGATGTCAGTTTTCCTTTACCAGTAATTGGCTATTTTTCCAGAATGCTTAATTAAAGCCATCTTGATTTTGGTTTCTAGCAATTTTATTAGCTTACACCTCGGTGTAGACTGTTTTATTGTTGTTGTTGTTCTGTTTTGTTTTGTTTTTTTTTTCAATGTTCTTGAAGGTACAGTGTGTCTTTGCAATACACAGCATTGACTGCTACTTTTTTTTTTTTAATTTCAAGGAAGTTGCTTCACTAGCTCCTCTACTTCAGAGATTTCAACTATGCGTGTCTTGTCTTACAAAACTTCCATTTTCTCTCAGATCCTGTAGTGCCCGAATACAGTAGCAACTAGACATGGATAGCTACTTAAATTAAATCTTAAGTTAACTGAAATTAAGAATTTGGTTCTATTGAATGATACTCTTGTTGACAGGATGCTCTGGTGGGCAGTGGAGTTACAGAACATCCTCAGCATCGGCAAGTTCTCTTGGATAACAGTGATAACCCTTAAGAGTTTTGCTTCTCACCTCTGCTTCTCCATTACTATGTTTCCACAGAATGAATTGGATCCTTGAAAATTTGAAATTAAAAACAAAGTACTGTGGGGTTTGTTGTTGTTGTTGTTTGTTTTTTTGAGAATGAGAATGCAAAGTTCAAAGTAGTTGCAGAGAAAATACCTTCCTTAAGGGTGTGTTGGAGAAAAAAGGATGTGGGCCCTGACACCTTGCTTTTACCATTAGGATTCCTGTCTTCTCTGGACTGCCGTGCCCAGCGTTGTCTCTGAGGAAACTGGGAAGTGATGTCTACTTGTCTCTGCAGTCCTCAGCTCTTTTCCGCCTATTTTTCTTTACATTATGCATGGTTTTTGTGCCTCTCTGGAACTTTCACCCCTCTCTTATTTCCTCTTAATATCAGGTTAGGATTTTCCCTCAGTCATCTACATCTCAGTGTGAGGGAGCACGGAGCATTTTAATTCTAAATCTCTTCTATGCCCTCTATGATAGTTAATTTTACGTACTGGATTGTGAGGATGCCCAGAAACCTGATTAAGCATCATTTTTTGCATGTGTCTGTGAAGGTGTTTCCAGAAAAGATTAGCATTTGAATTGGCAGACTGAATAAAGCAGATGCCCTCCCCAATGTGTGTGTGGGGGGCGGGGAGGGGGCCTCATCCAATCCCTTGAGGGTCTGAACAGAGCAAAAAAGCTGAGAGAGGCTGAATTCTTTCTCAGTCTGACTGCTTGATCTGAGACCTATTCCCCTGCCCTTGGTGTTCCTGCTTCTAAGGCCTGTGGACAGGGATTGAAATCCGTACCATCAGCCTCCTGCCCTTAGGCTGTCCAACTATATCACCGCCACCCCTGGGCCTTCCCTGCAGATGGCTGGTCGCAGGCCTACCCAGTCCCCATAATTGTGTGTGAGCCAATCCCCCCCTTCTCTCTCTCTCTCTCTCTCTCTCTCTCTCTATATATATATATATATATATATATATCTCCATCCTAATGGTTCTGTTTCTGTGGAAAGCCCTGGCTCATACACATGGGAAATTAAATTACTTCAATCATTGAGCAAATGAGGAAGTGGGGAATAGGATAAATATTACTCATAAAGGCCAATATACTGGTTCATTATTTATGTAAACTAAACATGTTAAAACCTCAGTAATAAAACAGAACACTTAGAGGAAGAATTGTAGTAATACCATATAATCTGAGTTTTCATTCAACAGTTGCAAAAAAAAAAAAAATTCATCAAAGTAAGCTTTATTCAGCATATACTTATTAGGAATCCCTGTGGGTCAAGCACTGGGTAGAGGTAAAAAAGATGAATGAGGTCCTCTCTGTGCTTGAAGGATTCATGGACCTTTAGAGGAAAACAACAAGTACCCCAGGAATTGATTCCTTAAGGTTCTTCTTACCTTTTTGATCAGGCTGCAAAAAAAGAGGGCCCACAAGCCATCAGCGACTGCAAAGTTTGATCTTTGGAAGTTTAGAAAGTACACGCAGACTTCTTTTTATTTTCCTTTTCTTTTGGCACGGATGTTCTGTAAACCTTTCCTAACTTGTTATAATCTACCTCCAATATTTAAAAGAATGTAACATCTTCTCTCTTTTATGTGGTACAGTTTATGTATCAAACAAGTTAGTCATAAGAACCTCTATTTCCTTAAAAATTCGGGGCTTAATTTCAAGGAGTTACCAAGATTTCCTGCAGAGAGCATGCTGCTTCATGTTTCTAGGAAGTAATCAGAGTATTTGAACCACCCTTGAGGAGAAATAATAATCTCAGTGCAGGTTTTTATAACCCAGACTATTCTCCAGTGTAGCAGGGAGATGGATAATGTTCAGAATATGGAGCTGAACTATGTGTTTCTCCTTGAGAAGCTGACTGTCGTGCACATTGTATTAATGATGGCTGCCATTTGTAAAGAACCCACTGTAGATAGTGTAACTCATTCTATGTATATTTCCTACTCTCCTGTGACACAGTGTAATATAGATTTTGTAACTATATTTAATAGATGAAGAAGCCAAAGCTGAGGGAATTAAGTGACTCACCCAAGGTCACCCAGTTGGTACGTACACAACTCCTCTCCGATCGAACCCACATCTTTGTACTCCTCCTCTGGACCTCTCTGAGTTGCAGCGAATGCGTTCAGGTCACCAGCTTTTCCTTTCCATATTGTCTCTTCAAAAAGGGAAGACATTGGGAGAGCAAAAATGTCTCCCTACTCCCCTTCAATCACCTTCTCCATGGTCAAAAGACGTGTTTGTGGCTATACCAGTGATCGGCTATGCCAACATGAATAAAACTCCCACCCCAGTAGAATGATCAGAACAATAAGGACATTTACATTTGGTACCTAGTGCTTCCTCAGACTTTTTCTTTCCTGAAAAAAAAAAAAAAAAAATAGGCGTGCATTTACTTGTTCTCTTAGCTTTCAGGATAGTTGTTAATAGTCATGAAAAATTTCTTTGTAAAGAATCAAAGACAAATGATTTTTAAGATGATAAAAATGATTAAAAAGTTTAAAAGGATATAATATGTAAAAATGATAAAAGCAAGGATGTGAGATTTTTGTTCTATGATGCCGACAATAATAAAACAGCAGACCATGTTCTGACACCGTTGCTTGTCGCACAATGTGGTCTGGGGGAAGGAGACTAGAACAGACACTGAAACTACAATTTCAGGCCCAACTGCCCACTAGGCTGTGTGGCCTTGGTTAATGGACACTTGCCACGTGTTGATATGCAGCATTGGAACCTCCTCATGTCGGGGGGATTCCCTTTGGCATGGCTCTCAACAAGAGGAAGAGTCCCTTCCCATTATTAAAGGGTCTCACAGATTCTGCCCCGTCCAGCCTGCCCTGAGACCCCTGTGCTGTGTCCCTGGGCTCCCCCGGTCACAAACGTGCACCTGGCTGTGCCGGCAGGAGGATTTCCCAGAGCAGATGTGCAGGAGATTGTGCTGGTAGCCAGCGCGTGAAGGTCACGGTCCCGGCTGATGCACCAGGCACGTGAACTGGAGGTCGGCTCTGTGCACCCCTCCCTCTACATACCTTCTCTGGGGCTGCTTTGGAGTACGATTCTTACCCGCATAGCTTTACGTCTGCTGCTTCAGGTCACCTGGCAATCCCATGACGAACCGATATCCTTTGAATAAACATGTTTTCTGCTCCGAACATTCACAGTCAGCTTCTATTGCAGGAAAACTAAAAACAAAATAGCAGCGACAAACGCTTGACGGATACCCTTGTATAAATCCTCATCTTCTCTGAGCCACATGTACAGTGGGATCAAACTACTAGCATCTTCGTTGTAGGGATCAAAAGAAGTCATTCTATGAAAGGAGCTATGTTGTGATGTTAGTGGAAACGAGGGTCTTTGGTTTCATTTCATTTAGCTTCTTTGTCTTTTGGAATTTTGTTGGTGTCTGATTTTGGAGAACTCCTGCTTTTCCTTCATCCGCCCACCACTTCCGGTCAGGCTCTGACTCGTGGCTGACGTGTTTGACTGAAGCGGGGTCCTCATAAAAGAGGACTCTTCTCAGCAGCTGCACCAAGTCACTGAAGTTTCCCAAGAGAAAATTCTGTTTGGATGTTTTTCCAAATCTCATCTCAATGCTCTAAGCTGGGAAAGAAATTATGAACTGTTGCTGTGAGGTTCCCGTGGAGGTCGCATGGCGGACACAGGCCCTGGAGTGCGTGACCAGGAGAGGAGAGAAGGACTGCCGGAGGTGGTGACATTTCCTGGGCTCTCCCTGGATTCCAGGCGCCGTGCTGGGGGCCTCGCACACACGATTTTATTTAATGGGCCGTGGAACTCTAAAGTCCACATGAGAAGGGCCTTGGCTACTCTGCCCACTGTCTAAATACTAGCAGGGATCCAGATGCTTATCAGAGAATTGGCACTCACCTATTTGCATGAATAAATGATTGAATAAATAAGTAAGCAGCATTTCATTGTCAGGATTCCAATCCCCAAGCTTCAGAGACTTGAAAGACAAAGTAATTCTTCCAAGATCACAAGCTAGAAAGTGCAAAGCAGGCTTGGAGATGAGGCCTGCCTAACGAGAAAATGCTGAAATCCCACAATATCAATCCAGAGACGTGTAAGTGGAAGAGCTCAGTGTGAAAGGCAAGGAGGTAATGAAGAAATGTCAACTTCCTTATACTCAAAATAAATGCACAGATTGAAGGGCATGCTTGCAGTTGCGGCTCTCCTGCAGGTCTGATGTGTTAAGTTGGAGGCCGGACATCCGACCTGCTCGCTCCCCGACACACTTCCCTCCCATCAGGGCGCAGCGCCAGCTCATTTGACTTTTATATCTCTCCCATGCCTTGTTGGGAGGTCATTTCATGCATTCATGCTTCTCTGCCTGAAAAATTTCTTCCAGGGTTTGGGGTGTGAGCATATTTTTCTCCCTTCTCAACAATTCCTGCTTTATTCTTTTATCTCATCTGGACAGAGATAAGATGATTAAGTAGATATTCACAGCACTTAAAAGTTTATGTAGCTGAATAGATCCCCTCTTGAACTGCTTTAAATTGTGTTTACTTTTATTGTAACTTAGCGGACGTATTCTGCAAGAATTTACTTTCAGTCTTTGTCTCAGATGGAGCCCCATGGCTACCATCATCCAGCCGAACTAACCCCAGACCCCAAAAAAGCCTCCAGAATCAGGGTCTCCCAGATCTAGAGACCGTGAGAAGTACTTCACAGACATTTCAGTGGTGGAAACAGAATTTGCAAAGGCAGAACATCATGAAAATTCACTGCTGTTCAGAAAAGATGAGGGATCCAGTTTGGTTTATGTACATGATGGAATAGAAGGTGCAGAATATTGGTTGATGAGATCGAGAACCAAGAAAACCTATGATTCTGGAGAGGTAGCTTGAGGTCGTCCTGTGATGTATCTTAAATGCAAAATCAAATATGTTTGTAGGCAAAATAATTTTTTTCTAGAAGTGTAAGGAATGATGGAGAAAATGGAACATGGAAAATACTAAACAGAATGTTACTGAAGTCTCTCTTAGCCAATCAGATGTTAGGAAATAAATCATGGCCTCACTAGAAATTAGCATACACCTTTGTTACCATTGTTACTATTATTATTATTATTATTATTATTAATTGTTACCACACCTTCCTTCCATCCACAGCCCATTGGCCAGTTGCAGACACGAGCACTGGCCACCTTCATGGGCGTGGGCATGCAGGCGGCCCATGGGGAACAGGGAAGAACCCAGCAGCGGGAGTTGTGCTTGCCTTCTAACAGATCTAAAAACTGAAATTCACACAGGCCAATAATGGATTTTTTCAAGAAAGACATTTAGAGAATTCTCAAAGACGTTAATTGCATTATGATTATATATGAGATTGTTTCATAGGACAGTTTTATTTTTAAAATTTGTGCCAATTGCAAGATACTGTGATGTATCCAAAGAGCGTTAAGCTAGCATGCAGTCTCCTGCTGGACGGAGGATTTGGTCCAAATCAGCACGCATGTTTTTTATCTAGCCATTAATAATGTCTAATATTTTATGAATCTAAGAAAAGCCCTGTGAATATCAAACTTATCTAATTTATAGAGACATCTTTAGCCATGATAATTCTAGGCTAACATTTCATTGGAAAAATTATAGAAATCTTATACTATACTTATGCATTTGCGACACTGTCAGAAATAAGTATAGGTTTAAAATATATGGTATTAAGTATGGAATTTGCAACACTCAAAAAGTGAGTTCACATAGGAATGGCCATGCAGATAACTTGGCCTCCTTGCTTTCATAAGGCATCATGGTGTTGTGGAATTAGCATGGGATCTGGAGTTCGAGAATACTGGGTTTACATCCTCACTTTTCCCCTCTGATAATGGGAAATTTCATTGATCTCTTTGAAATTCAGTTTATTCACTTATGCATTGAAGTAACATTATCGATTTTATCCTTTAGAACGGGGATTAAATATTAGGACCTCATAAAGAGCTGATCAGGACGATAACTGACTCTTCCCAGTCCCCCGTTAGGGGGATTTATCATGATAGGCACTTCTCACTCAGTTCCTCGGACGATGCTCACAACATCCCTGTGTGTATCACCTGCTGTTGCAGGAGTTTGAAGGTCCCATTGCTTCCAGCTGCGTTGTATCACTCCTCATATAAGGCCACAGCACGGGGCTTTGTCTCTTCCACCATAATGCAGGGTCCGTATTTAGGGAAGCTAATCAGCCTAGTATTACTTAAATATTTCATTTTTAAATTGATAACACCCTAGGAATAATAGAAAGGCCCGATGCTTCTCCTTTTCAAAATTCTATTCAAACCTTGACGCAAATATTAGCTGTCTGGAGTGAATCCAAAAGCCTTAAGAGCATCTCTCTCTCTTTTTTTTCTTCCTCTCTTTACGAAGCTTTTACTTCTTCCCCGTAATCAATCCACGGTGAGAGATGCTCCACTCTCCTACCTGAGTCCCAGAACGGAAGCTCCGGGAGGCGGGCAGGTGCAGTCATGGCCCCGGCCCCCCTCCCCTCTCCGGAGCCCTTTGGGGAAATGTTACCGGTCAGCTGGAGGGAAGTCCCGGCCTCCGCCGAGAAGCCCCGCAGACAGCTGGCACGCCGTGGAGGCCCGGACGGGCAGAGCGGTTGGCGGCTGTGCGTCTGGCCTGTGTGCACTCGGGGCCGCGCGAAGCTCAGGCCCATGCTGGGGGCATATGCTTGCCGGCCCGGCCCGCGCAGCCTGCCGCTCGCTGCTGTATTCTAATGGTAATTCCACAATCTGTTCTTTGGCAGCTCGGGGCCAGATGATGTGCCCGCCGCTGACAGGGAGCGTTGACTTCTGGGGCCCTGAATGTTGGAAAATCAGAGCGAGCCCACGCTCCACGACCTGGCGTCAGACCGAGACCTCGGTGGACCGAGCAGGTCGCCCGTCAGCACCCGGTGCACCTTGCGCCCAGCACCGCGGTGTGAATGGCGTTTTCCTGCAGGGGCGAAGCTTTCTGAATTCAACACCGAGGGCTTTCGGGAATGGTTTTCCCCTTCCTTGTTGGTCGTCCTGGAGGAAATCGCTCTGGGAAGCCTCTGTCTGTGGAAAAAAGCTCACGTTGTCCTTTTTCGGGTTGGCTCACGTCCAGTACTGGGTGTGAGCATGGAAGTGGCCGCGGGCGGGAGGGCGCGGAAACACTGGTTTCCAGGCCTGCCGTGAGAAACTTTCAACGCCCCCTACTCTGTGCATGTGCCCTTTCTTTCTGGTTCCTGAATTCTCTGTTCTGTTACTAGCTATTCAATTGCACCATTGAAGAAGAATGACTTACCTATAGAAGCGTGTGTGTATAAAATACGTACCAGAAGTAAATACGTATTTAGATACACACATACACACATACGTAATTTTTCTGCAATAATGCTTATCCTCAGTATATGCGTCCATATTTTGATTCTCATTTTTAAAAATCTGCAAAGCAGGCGTCCTCACCACCATTTTGCAAAGGAGGAAACGGAGGCTCAGGGAAGAAAATAAGGCCAATAAGTCGACGCAGTAGAAAGTGAACAGCCCCTGCTATCAATTCCTCGAAATCCCAGATAGAATGAACATTCTTTAGAATGCATCGTTAGCTAGTAGGAAAGACACACTTCCATGTGTTAGAAATGAATGAAGCTCAGAAAGCTGAGGTCTGAGAACACAGAAGGCGGGCAGGGGAGGGCTGTAGAGTGAGAACCTATGGTGTGAACTGCAGGTCAGCTGGACTGAACACCTCTGCCAGTGGGACGTTTAGAAGTGGAAATGAGAGCCGGGAAAAAGCCAGACCTTCTGAGGGACTTTACTCCATAGGAAAGGATGGCCTAGAAAAACATCCACTCCTAAGCCCAGTGGGATCTCAAGAAAGTTAACCTATTGCTTTCTGGGCACTGGGGGAAAACAAAAGTAAACAAAAAAGGAAAAAAAAAAATTTTCCCTGAGAAATCAAAACCCGCACTTTCATTGCACTGAGCTTTGGGTTAGAATTCATAATGTCCATATAGCGCTGAATCCTGAAGCTGATACATTCACATAACAGGTGTTCTCATGCTGCTCTGACCTGTGGTTACTGACAGAAGCACGTGCAAAACTGTCCCGAGGAGATGCTCCTGCCTGCTCCCTAGGGTGTGAGAAGCTTCCGGATGAAGACACACATGCCTTGGATGAACAAGGTCTGGGGCCTGAATGCTGCACCTGCAGCTGGGACCAGCTGGACACACACCCAGTGCCTCTCGGACAGGAGCACAGTCTGTTCTCTCTAGCCTGCGCTACGTCTTCAAGGATTTCCCACCACACCTCGCCGGTGCGGCATGCAGACCCTGCACCAGGGGCCCTCTCAGGCCTCAGGTCAGTCGTGTTGCTCTGCTCCACTGTGGACCACACGGAGCTCAGGACGAGGCGCGGCAGAGCCCCCTGGCGTGGGTCTCCCAGCCCACACCCCTCACTCTTCCTTCCCGACCTTCCCTGCTGTCTCCTTGGTGTCTGGGACATGAACTCGGATTCTCCTCCTTATCTTGGGTCTTCTTGATGTGCTCTTAGGCCCTGGATGCATAGGATATCCCCACCATCTGGACTGAGCTCACCATTTGGGAGGACCTGCCATCAGGGCCTCACCCCTTATGATCAGTTCCTGTTGCAGAAGCCACTAGGGTCTTGGACACAATCGTGAGGCCTCAGATGAGCTATATTCCCCTTCTCAGAGTGAGGTACACCAAGTGATGCCTCTCTTTCCTTGTCTGGCCTTGACGCAGGACTGAGTTGGCCCGGTAGACCACCAGGGCCTTCTGCGTTGGCCGAGGAGCCCTGCGCACGTCGGCTCTGCAGCCCAGGCTTTATATGTCTGCAGTGGAAAAGCCAGGTGTCGACACGAATGCGTGCTGTCCGGAGCAAAGTGGCTCGGAAGGACCAGAATGCTACTGTGAATTAGCTTCTGTTTGCAGAGGTCAGCAAAATATTGTAATACCACTGACTTTAGGTAAGAATTGGCTGTTACGTTCCCCGTTGTCTCCCGGGGCCATCATCAGTGTGCGAGAGAGGCTGGGAGAGCAGGTTTGGGAATCCTGCCTCGTCGGGGACCGGTGAGTTTGGACATGGACAGGTGGAACTAACTAGAGTCAGGGAGACGGGAAGCCTCCCTGTTTCTGAGGAAGCTGTGGCCACCGAGGAGCTCTGTAAGGATGGGAACCTTTTCCACTGGGGCATCCCAATGCCTTGAGCAGCTAATTATGTAATACTGTTTATCCTGTTATGAACACGTATATTTTTATCTACTTGTTGATGTATGTTCTTGCTTTTAAAATACTCACTTTAAAAAAAAAAGGAACATTCTTCAATTGTAAAGCCTGCTCATATTATTTTTCATATTTATAAGTCTTTGGTCTGTGTAGCTCTAATTGAATGAACACAAAAGGTCATTTTAGGATCTAGTTCTTGCCTACGTGTTCCGCCTTACCTTATTCCTCTCTACAAAATGTCCTATATTTTACCATAAAGAGCCACTTAATAATGATGCCATACTTGGGTGGGAGGAGGCCTCTGTGTGCCAGGATTCTGCTTAGGGCTTTATGGGCTTCATCAGATAGCATACCTAACAATTACAGAATGTTCCTTGCCCTTTTCCATCTCCATGTGCTTCACGCGCTGTTCCTTCCGCTAGGGGAGTGCAGTTACTTCTTTCTATATACGTGTCTCCTGCTGTTCAGTTAAAACTTGTGGAGGGCAGAGACTCTTTTCATTTCCTCCCAGAGTAGAGCAGCACTTGCCCTGTGGTATGTATCTAATAAATATTCATCACATGAACAGAGAGAAGAGGTCACGTTACATGAAAGTGTGGACCAAGCAGGGATTTGAACGTCGAATGTTTAAGAGGTAGCTCCGTCATTCAGGTTGTGGGGGGTCACCGAGCCTGATCCCTGAGGTCTTGGAGAGATCACTTATTTTTTCTAATGCCCGGATAGTGGACAACTCATTTAGCTTCACTGAGCCTAAACTTCTTCCTCCCCAAAGTAGATACAATAAATGAGTTCCAACTTTGTGCCAAATCTATTCTAAGAGCTAGAGATACAGCAGTGAACAAAACACAAATAAACACAAATAGTGCCCATCCTAATGGAGCTTGCCTTTCCGTTGGGGGCGGGGTAAGCAAGGAGATTAAACAGATATGTGTACATGAGTATGCTAGCCTGTGATGAAGGCCGTGAAGGGAATCACGTGAAGCAGGTGGACAAGCAGTAGCCGGGAGCGGTGGGGTGGGTGGAGATGTTTGCCACACTGGCTGGTGGGGAAGGCCTTCAGGTGTGGACACCAGGGTGGCATTGAAGCAGAGACCCGAGGAGCATGAACGCACGACCCTGAGGGGGTCCACTGTGGAAGAGCGTTTCGAGCGAGCCAGAGCAGGTGCAAAGATGAGAGAATGCACTTAAACTCCTAGACTGCCTGGAACAGAAGCCAATGTAAACTCACACTGGAAGGCACTCTTTCTCTTCTTTCTCTTCTGTCTTTTTTTTTGGGGGGGGGGTAATGAAAATGTTGTTTTCCGAGAATTCTGTGAATTTAATGTACAAAGTGCCCGGGATATAATTAGGCAATCAAACCTCGCTGCTTCTCCTTCATTTATAATGGATGTTCAAAGAATATGTGTGCCGAACCTTCCACCGTAAAGATGTGTCTTGTCTTGTGTGTTCTGGTCATGGGCAGTCGATGCAAGTGGACAGGAATGTGTGGTGATAGTGCAGTTCAGATTCCAGATGCATCATTTGGTTCTTCCCTTTCTAACTTCACATCCATAATATATTTCTGGGGACTATCCTCAAAATAGCTCACATGGCATTTTAAAGAATTTCAGCAGTTCACTTCCATCACCACTGGAAACAAAGACACTTTCAATGTGCAGATAATTTGTATGGCTAAAGCCCATTGCTTAAGTATTTGAGTGTGTCCGGGAGATATAAATATCGCTAGGCAGCACTCAATGCGTGCTGGGAAGTAAGAGCCTGATATATGGGGCAGCTGCTACTAATAAGCCACATCCCCGCCTCCCCTTCTGCCCGTGGCCTCAGGAGAAAGGAGAGATGAGTCTGTGGCCTTCCTTCCCTCGGGGAGAGGGCCCCTCAGCTGTTGGCTTGCAGAACAACAGCAGAGGGAGGGTCGACCAGCTGGCTGGGGACAGATTTTTTTTTTCTTTTCACATTAGTGCCCTCCCTCCTGGGAGGTGGGCTCAAATAGGAGTACAGAGGAGAGAGTCCGGTCTCTACAGACACAGTTGAGTGGTGCACAGAGCCGGGAAAGGACAGCATCGTGCCCCAGCAGGACAGTCTCGGGCCCGGTGAGCGACATGAGCTCTGGCATCAGTTATGGGACCCGAGCAAGTTACTTTCTCTCTCCTTCTGCTTTTCCTATCAAGAAACTAAAAATCACTGACCAATCTTTTTATAATCCCCTCCAGCTTTGAAAAATTTGTCTCCCTGCTTTTTTCTTTTTTCTTTTTTAATAAAATGAGGTAATGGGCATGATGGTGTGAAAGAGGAGCATCTCGTGACTATGTGGCAACCTTGCTGTCTCCCTCCATGGCCCCTGCCATGAGCAGTATCCGCACTGACACACGGTCCTTCACCCAGAGGTCATTGAGGTCTGAATGAAATAACCACCATACTATGATAGAAATAATAATAATACTCATAGAAAAGGAATACACAAGGGATTTTCTAAAAAGGAAATTACCAACCACATGCATTCCAATGTAATGTTGGAATCTGCTCAAAAGTAAAAAAGAGCTCTGAGTGAACCCAGATGAACCCAGATCTGGAGACACTCGAGCCTGGCATTCACCTCCACTCAACATCTAATGATGGGACCTTTGCTAGTTTCTTAAGCTGTTTGATTTTTTTCCTTATCTACAAAATTATAATGCATTGTGTCGATGGAGATAAATAACGGTAGTAGCTGGGCACATAGTGTGTCTCACTGATGGGATTCCCTCTTCCCTCTTCTTACTGGAATTGGGGTATGTATAATTTGTGATGACTGCTTTTTTCTTCTTACCAGAACACTACTGGATAGCGTATCTTTAGCTGCTCTTTTGTGTTTGAATCTCAAAGTCATTTCCAGGAGAAAATGCTATTGAAGACGCCTCCCTGAGCATCTTCCTGTGAGTGGGTTTTTGGTTTTGTTGCCATGCTAGCAAATGTCAAGGCCACCGCAGGGGACAGGAGTGACAGTTCTAGCACAGCTTCTCAGCCCTAGACACACCTGTTCTAAAACGACCCAACACGCCAACAGGCATGAACTACAACATGCCGTTCTTTTGCTTTTCATTTCTATTCTACTTCCTCACTATTTAGGCTAAACCGGTTTTGACATGAGCTTGTTTCTTATTTGTATGAAAGCAGATTGGAGAATTCTGTGTGGCATGGGCAGGGAGAAAAGGAAAGGGTGTGTGGAGTATCTTCTGTTTTCTCAGCCAACAAATTAATCCCCGGGAAAGGGACAAGCTCAGTCCCCCCTTGTTTGCAGGGAATCCACGGTGCTGTGGGAGTGGCAGAGATGGGCCTCTTGATGGCAGGCAGCGGTAGGAAGGGATTTCCAAGGACTAAAAATCAAATTCATGCTTCCTGGGGATTAATGACAGAGATAAGGTGTTTCAGCTGCTTTTTAGAAAGCTCCTTTTATATTGAGACTTTTTTTTAAAGGAAAATAATGCTGCACTATTTTAAATAATCAATAGTTCTTTTAACAAAATAATAATCATATGTAGAGAGATTCGGGATGAAAGGATCTCACAGTAAATATATGACAACTCTCAGCGCCAGGATACCCATTAACACCCCCATCTAATTCTAAGGAAGCAAAGTATCGGTTAAAAGCCGTATTTTTTTGCCCTGAATACATTCAGCACTTGTAAGGATATCATGTCTTCTCCCACGAATCTCAAAAAAATGCCCCGCTAGTCTGGAAAACAGTATGGAGGTTCCTCAAAAAGTTGAAAATAGAGCTACCATATGATCCAGCAATTGCACTACTGGGTATTTACCCCAAAGATACAAAAGTAGGGATCCGAAAGGGTACGTGCACCCCGATGTTTATAGCAGCAATCTCCACAATAGCCAAACTGTGGAAAGAGCCAAGATGTCCATCAACAGATGAATGGATAAAGAAGATGTGGTATATATATACAATGGAATATTATGCAGCCATCAAAAGGAATGAAATCTTGCCATTTGCAACGACGTGGATGGAACTGGAGGGTATTATGCTGAGCGAAATAAGTCAAACAGAGAAAGACATGTATCATATGACCTCACTGATATGAGGAATTCT
>NW_022589745.1:4066001-4215095 GCF_004348235.1 Phoca vitulina | reverse complement strand
AAGAAGAAGAAAATAGCAGGAGGGGAAGAATGAAGGGGGGGGAAATCAGAGGGGGAGACGAACCATGAGAGACGATGGACTCTGAAAAACAAACTGAGGGTTCTAGAGGGGAAGGGGGTGGGAGGATGGGTTAGCCTGGTGATGGGTATTGAGGAGGGCACGTTCTGCATGGAGCACTGGGTGTTATGCACAAACAATGAATCATGGAACACTACATCTAAAACTAATGATGTAATGTATGGGGATTAACATAACAATAAAAAATAATAAAAAAAAAATGCCCCGCTAGTTTGCCTCAAAGAACCTGACAAGAACTTTGGCATCTAATTGTGGGTGTCCTGGGCCACGCTGTGTCTGTGCTTGGGAGGACAATGGTATCCTCTTCTGACTCCTGGGGATTTACATTTATTAGTCATCACTGTTCTTTCTTTACTTTTTTAAAAAATATTTTTTATTAGCGGCCAGCCTCCAGCCCTTGCCAAGGAAGTGGGATGGCCAAGGGATCCCAGGCCTGAACCCGCCCGTCAGAGAAGGAACTGGAAGTTGAGGTGCACCGGGCGGGGGAGGAACAGGGTGAAGACCCAGCCCTCAGACTGGGGAGAAGCACACACACACAGCAGAATGGTTCCCACGGCTCTGGGGAAAGAGCCCAGTCGTGTGCGTTCTCCCTGAAACAACTCAGGCTTCTTCCCTGCACCGTCTTGGTGTTGCATGAGCCTGGCTAACCCCCACACTTGGAAGAACCCCACCTTCTTCTCTGCGCACACACGGGCTCACTGCTGCATGGCATTCCTCAATCTTGCTACCATCATCACTAAAATATCATCATCATGGAGATCAGAATGTTTGCATCAGCACATCTGATCTGCATGGGTTGATCCACTGGGGAAGCCAGATTATAATTAGGAGCAAGGGGAGTTCGTGGAATGGCCCAAACGTTTTGTAGCTCAGTAGATACTCTCCAAGGTAGAGTCACTCTTGTCTCAGCAACTAGAGCTCTAGGGTCTATGGACCTAGTGAGTGAGGCTCAGCTGATATTCCACTCTATTTTCCAGGCTTCTCATTAAACCCGACCCCGTACAGAGACACATTATTTCTTTAGATATGCAAATACTTCAGTCTGGTTGTGACCACGTTTTGACCTCTGTCTCTGGGTGACTTTGTGTGGCCCTGCGTGGTCCATTATATGTTGATTTACAGTTGCTGTCCCAGGGGACAGCCTCACAGGTCTGAGTTACTTGCCGCTGTGCCTGATTGTCACCCCCGGTTCTGCCTGCAAGAGCTTCAGAGCATCAACCGATATATCATTATCTGAAAAGGGGAGCTTGCATTCTGTCAGCACACCAGCCTCTGGGGAGGGTGAGCACCCAGACCTGCCATGCCCTCCATCTCCCAGCTGCACCACCAGGCAATGCTTGGGTCAGGTGGCAGATTTTCTAGGAAGTTCTGTCCGTGAACCTTCTCTGACCTACCTTCTGTCACTGTGTGTGCTCTGAGGGGTCTCACCCCTGACCAGAATTTATACTTAAAGTCAATCCTGCTGCCTCACGCTGTCTTGGGTGAAGGAGAAGAGGTGAAGAAGGTGGATAAAGGGTCACAAGTCATCCCCACAATTCAGCCACCCTGTCCACGCACAATGGAGACAAGTGTGGCCAAAGGGTTGTGGTCTCTCCGGAGGTCACGGAAGTGTGCAGGAAAGTGACAGACGTCACAGTCAGTAACTCCATGATGTGAGTCTCCGTGAGTCATGTTTCCTTGGAGACTTAGCGATTCAGCTAGCTGTTGGGTAAAAATATCTTTGGCCAGGAAGCACCTTTCTATGAAGGGACTTTGCCCCTCGAAAATGCTGGGAGATTGACAGGTCTCTTACCATGACACTTGATTGGCACAAGACCTATCATCCTCAGATAAACCGTGATGGAAAGAGGAGCTTTCTGGTGAACTCCTTTGTACCCAGAATTATGTGGAACAGTTTATAAAATTCTTTTAATTTTGTCTTTTCAATGTCCGTGGTCAGGAGTTATTTTGTGGCATTTCACACAGATGTTAAAAAGCAGATCAGGGGTTTGAACTCGTGCTGGTATTCCAAAAATCCTGTTCTGTCCTCAGCTGGTTGCTTAGTGAAACTTCACCTCCTGGAGGATGGGGATGTAGGAAGGAGGGAGGGAGGGAGGGAAGGAGGGATATAGGGAAGAAAAAGGGGGGAAAGAAGGGAGGATGGGAGCAAATGAAGGAAGGACAACATCTGGGCCCGGAGGCAGATCAGCAATGGACCTCTGGTCCCCGGATCTCTAACTGTGCACCTTGCGGGCACCCTCAGACGTGCTGGTCTCCAGGAGCCCCGAGCTCCGCTGCTTACACCCACTGTGTGGCAAGTGACCTAAGTTCCAGCCCGCATGCGCCATATGACTTGCCCCAAGAACATCCTCCCAGGCAGACCGTGCCGTCCCATCTGTCCTAAGTGAGAAGAATGCCTCCTTCCTCTCCTTCGTCGTGCCTTGTTGAACCAGGCATGCCGAGAATACCTGTTTCCACCACGTCCTCATTCACTGTGGCCCTAAGCTGAGCCTTGCATCACACACCGGAGATGGTAAGGACACGTCCCAGACACTCGACTTTGGCCGTAACACAGAGTCTCACTCTCAGGGACTGAGGTCTTATTAGTTGCTGGACTTTGAAAACATTTCCTCATGTTTCTGAGCTTCCTGTGTAAAAATGTACATAATAATTGCTGTCTGGCAGTTCTGCCCTGAAGAAAAAAAGATGATGCGTGAAACGTGTCTGATATTGTACATAGTGGGTCCTCATATAAAGGTAGCGGCTCTTATTTTTATTAATATCGATTATTTATCTTGGTAAAAAGGCCCACATATGTGAAAGAATAGTATAAAACGTTGCTCAGTGTGTAAGTTGGGAATTATGACCAGAATGCTCACACCAGAAACCACCATCTCCCGTTTCCTCTCTGCAGGTGAGCCTTCCCTGGCCCCGTCATTTCCACCCAGAGGGTCTTTGCGTCGGCCCCCACTCTCCTCCTCCAACCCCTGAGGAGCCCAGGTCCCTCCACCAGCCCAGGATCCAGGCTCCCTTATGCCTTGATTTCTCCCACCCGCCTGCCCCAGCACCAGGATTTTGTACCCTAGAGCCAACGTCTTCCCCTCCACCCTCCCTTCCTTCTTAGATGTGTGTGTAGATGTACAGGACGAGAGAATCTCAGGAGTTGTTTTAAACTTTGCTGATACATGATAGACACTTTGCGGAGCTGTGAGCTCTGGGATCAGAAACTCATTCTTTCATTCCCAGGAGTTACCAAACAACATCGTGAGTCCTTCCGGACTGGGCTCGGCTTGTCCTCACTCATCTCTGGTCTGTAGCTTCCATGTATTTCTGGAACTTTCTTAGTGCATTTTGTCAGTAGTTCCTAGTATGGTGTCCGGTTATGAGGTGAATTTGACCCCCTTGAACTTGATGAGAATAAGGCACAAAAATCCTTACCTGGGAGTTGCCAGAACGTTCTCCAGCCCGAATTCATGACCTGTAAAACAGCCTCTCCTTGCAGAATGGGAACACTGAGGTCATTCAGGGTTGGCTGCTAGACGAGGTTTGTTTGTTTGTCTTACAACCGCTACTAATGTTCAGTCCTCTGCCCTGAGAGGGTGCAGCAGCCTCGTGGCTCCAAGTCAGGGCTGTGGAGCCCAGGTGCCTGGTTTATGAACTGGTTCTGTTGGGTGCTCATTGCAACGAGCTTGGGCAAGTTACTTCAGTTCTCTGGGCTCCAGTTTTCTCCTCTGCGAGCGGGGAGCTTGAGTTGTATACTTGCCGCAGGGATTAAATAAATCAGTACCTGTAGGTCATATAGAAAGCGGCTGGCCCCGGGACGGGCTCTGTGACTACCAGTTGTTACTACTGTTGTGATAGTTTTTATGGGAAGTGCCCGGCTACATTCGAAGAGAGAGCATGGGGGATGTAGAGTCACGCTGAGCTTCCTAGGCATCGGCTAGAGGGCTGTGTCGTGGGAGCTTATTAGTCAGGGTACTTTATGCTAACTGCTGAAGCAATCAAAACCTCCATGTGATGAGATAGGGTTTATTTTCTCGAGCGTCATAGATCATTTACTTAGCAGACAGCATCATGGTGATTCAAGGATTCCGGCTCCTCCCATTTTGTGGTAGCAGAATCTGCTAGATCCTCCTCAGGGTGTTTCAAGGGATTCTCTCCCTTCAGAGAGTCAAGGACAAGAGAGACAGAGAGACAGAGAAAGAGAAAGAGAGAGGGATCACGTGGGACGTTTTGTCTCCAAGCCTTGAAGTCGTTTACACTGCATTTACCTTCTTTCCGTGACACTCAGTTCCCCGGCTCCCATCTGACTGCGAGGGAAGCTCTAAAATGTCCCCTTCTTCCTGGCCCTGGTTAGGGGACCTGGAGACTCTGAGGGCACTCATAACCACAACAGCCTGGGGTCAAGATGAAAAGGCTGAATTACCTATGAAGTTGAAACTGGGGGCAAAAAGCCAGGTCTGTGTGCTCCAGGACTGGATGCCCGCAGAGGTCAGACAGAGCCATTCACACCAGAGTGGGTAGGGCAGAGATAGCCCAGCAGACTGGCCCCTGCTGTGCAAACCAGTGGAGAATCATCCTGAGGTCACTGGACTGGAACAGTATGTACTTTTGCCTGAAGTCCTCCCATCGAGGCTATGAGAAAGAGCAAGAAGTTAGAGCGAGGCACCGAAATAATAATAGTAATAATAATTACTACTATTACTATTAAGTAGACAGAGAATAAAGTACATATAAATTATATCTCTTCTTTATATTGAGAAAACTTCAGGGTTTCTTCAACATGGAGATTAGATAAGGCGTGGCAGATGAGATGCCCAAGCACCATCCCCCGGCGCACAGCGGGCTAGGAGTTCCATGGAGGCACTTAGCTCTGTGATGTCCAGGAGGGAGAGCATGGTGTCCAGGAGGACCTGAAGCTTTCCTGCCTTGCACAGCTGAGTGACCCAGAGAAGGATCAGCAGAGCAGGACAGAACTCACACGGGAAGTGTGAGTGGTCACCTTTCTTGAGCTGCTCTGGAAACACGCAAGGGTAGATGTGAGGGAGCTCGGTGGAGAGCTCTGTGCCCCCTGACTGCAGGCTCAGGCAGGGAGGAGGATGCCCTGGGTGCAGGATGGGAAGAGAAGGCTCAGTCCTACCCATGTGGAACACCCACATCGGAGGTGAGACTCCCCTGGAGGAGGAAGCAAGGAGTCCTGGTCGCCAGGGGCAGGCTTCAGAGCCTCTGCATGTCAAGTGAGTGGTCTCCAGCAACTGTTTACCCTTGTTGAATCTAGCTTTCCTAAAGCACAAAACAGGGATTCGAATAATCTCAATCCACCCTACAAGGCTCTTATCAAACAAATGGGATTGTGTAGACCGAAGTGCTTTTGGGTCTGCATGCATGCAAGTCCGTATGTATTTGTCACCAGCCCTGGGTTCCCCAAGCTCAGGGGCATTCTTTCACAAACTTAGTACTTCATAAAGTTTGCCTACTTGGTGAATGAATGAATGAATGAAGTGTGCTCATGAAGTCTTCTTTCAAAATGTTTTATCCATGTACAGAAAGCCTGTTAATACTTTGCAGATATTCCAACACATGCAAGGAAAAAAATAGCTTTTGTTAACAGACGGCATGTCTACAAACTCATCTTCCAGTAGTTTAGCTGTTTTCCATTTCAAGTAGTTCAAACGCTCCTGTATTTCAGTGGAAAAGGAAACCCTCCGGTATTGCTTTATAACTGAAGTGAACAATTCACAAATATATTTTTACTTAGTTAAGAAGTTAATTTCTCTAAAGGGAAATTGCATGATTTGAAACACTAATTCCAATCAGCCAAACTTTCAAGCTCTATGCTCCCTTTTTTGTTCACAATTTTCTTCTGATTTATTTTACACTCTGCTTGTAATTCAGCGACTTTCATCTTCATTGATTGATCATCTGTTTATCTAGTTTTTAAACTTTTGATCCATCTTGTTTATCTAATTGGATGATAAAACCCAAAAGAGAGATATCATAAAAGTCTTCTGCATAATATCTCCCAGTTCTCGAGCTTCCCAATGTACTTCTTAAAGAGACGTTTGTTTGTTGAATGAACGAGTAGATAAATGTCAAAGTAAGAGAGAACTTGTGTTAATTTATACTCTTTTTATTTTTCAGAGTCACTGTAGGCAATAAAACTAATATGATTTATGACAGTGTTTATAGATCAACAGTGGGGTTTTTTATTATTATTCCAGATAGAATGAAGATACATTGAAAGAAATTATCCATGAAAGTAAATAACTATTACTTTCTGCTTATTCCTTTTTTTTTTTTTTAGGAATGAAACACAAAACACTCAAGAATTCATGTTAACGTATTGCCCCTGGGCTGTATCTGAAGCATGCTGTTTTTCTCTACCATAGTTCCACCTCTTTCTGACACGTGAGGATCAAGATTTAAGGCCTTTTTAATTTCTCAGACTTAGGACAGGGTCTAGTAAACATAACGCCATCTGATGTCACAGATTCTTTCAAAGGTCCCTGTTTCCATCAGGGAGACAAGCATGACACAGTTCAGCACTCTGCCTGTCCCAAGTCTCTGCATCTGCTCTACGCCTGTTTGAACTGCCTTCACGTAGCTCAGGAAAGACATTATATGCTTTTTCACTTCTCTCCGATTTGTAAAACACAAACCCTGGAAAGTCATTAATTTTCAAAAGAATGTGTTATTTCATTTACTCTACTTTTTTTGAAGGGTTTTTTTTTTAAGAAGGTTTTTTTTTATTTAGAGAGAGAGAGAGAGCACACGAGCAGGGGGAGGGGAGGGGGAAAGGGAGAGAATCTCAAGCAGACTCCCCATTGAGTTCGGGGGCCTGAAGCGGGGCTCAATCTCATGACCCTGAGATCATGACCTGAGCCAAAATCAAGAGTCGGATGTTCAACCAACAGAGCCACTGAGACGCCCCTTTTTTTGAAGTTGTATATCCTTAAATAGGTTTTGTTTCACTCTGGGTCATCCTGATGTGGCTTGTGAAAATCCAGCGACATTTTTTAGGTTGATGGTAATTATTATCCCTCTGACGTGCCTTTTCCAGCCTGAAGAGAGGGCGATCCTTGATTGTAACAAACTAATCTTGTGTGGTATCGTATTTTAAACTTTTCAAAATATTTCACAAAACTTGCTTATTTGGTGTGGCAGGAACAGATATCAGTTGTCCCACATCATGAACAGGGAAATAATGCTCAGAGAGGTTAGGTGACTTTTCTGAAGTCACACAGCTATTGGTGGGGGAACGGTGACTAGAACATGGGTCTTCCCTGCACCATTCTTACAGTTGCTCCCCTGGCCTGCTTGAACAGCCTCCCACAGCCCGGGCCAGAGGGAGAAAGAACAAAGGCCCTTCTGTCCCAGGGCTAAGCCACATGAGGCTGGGCCACGCAGAACGTCTTTAAAGTTCAGACACTGCTCACTCCCTATAATACATTTTCTGCAATTAAAGTTAATTCTAGAGCATTTCTGCCTCTTGCAAGGTTATGATTTTTATCATAAGCATTGTGCGGAAAGGGAATACAATGAAAAACAGCCCGGTTTTCCCGTTAGTAACACCCCTTCTCATGAAGCTGTGCAAGGCAGATGCGTTAGGTTATTGATATTCCTCCACTAAGAGCAAATACACGTGGAAGGAAAGCTACATGCTGGCCCCGGTTCTAGGAGGGGCAAGTAAGACAGACAAGCTTCCTGCCAATGTGTTTGAGTGGAAAGAGGTGAAACGGAGGGAAGAGCATGAATATTATTTGTTCTTCCTGTGTTCTCCTATAAGAGAGTCACTTTTCATGATTCGCTCCTCCGTAGAGTACACTTACCACTGGATTATGAATGCCTTCGGATATCTTGGTTCCAATTTCTCTCTTCAATTAACTCTATGTTGGATATTCAGCAAGATATTTCACCCCCCTGGATCCCAGTGTCCACGAGTCTAAAGTGAGAGGTGTGAGGTCACTCCACCGTCCCTCCCGTTCGGACACACCCCGGTGTTCTGTGGGTGCAGGGGCGGGGGCTCCGAGAGCGGGGTGACTCTGATGTGCTGAGACGTCAGGGTGCTGCGGGAGGCAGCGCAGGGGCTGGAGACAGAGATTTCCAGCAAGAAACAGCCCCATGACCATCCCTTACTCTATGCTCACGCTTTCCTTTGCCTTTCAGCACAGGGTCAGGGGTGAGATTTTCCCCAGAAGCTCGTTCTCGTTTCTCTCACACAGAACTCAAACAGGAGTCACAAAAATGATAAAGGGGTGGGGAAATAGGACCCCAGGGGGACTTCTGGGAAATGGATTATTTAGCCTGGAGAGAGAAACGCTGAGGGGTGTCTTCATGGAAGTCCTTGAATTACAGCAGGTTAAAGGGAAAGTTCCTGAACTGTAAGAGCTGAGTTATGGGCTAGGGGCACAGTCCGCGGGCTCTCAGGGGCGGGCTGGGAACTTCGTGAGAGGCAGGGCATGGCTGGCCGGACTGGAGCATGAAGCCTGGAGCACGAAGCCTGCAGCCGAAGGCACAACCCAGGGACCTGCAGCCCGGCCGGGGCTCCCGCTCTGCGCCCTGCGGGGAGGCTCAGCCCCGCTGCAAGAACCTCCGCAGGTCTCAGACACCCAGACGGTCTAACTTCTGCTTGTCCCCCCTCCCCACCAGCAGGAT
Source organism: Phoca vitulina (assembly GCF_004348235.1). NCBI lineage: Eukaryota > Metazoa > Chordata > Mammalia > Carnivora > Phocidae > Phoca > Phoca vitulina. The sequence continues at coordinate 4,206,383 of NW_022589745.1, read as the reverse complement.
CTCCAATCACCAAACAGTCACCGAATCCTTTTCTATCTTTCCTGTCAACCTTTATTTTCTTCGATCTTTGGATTTTCCAGACTTTTTTCTCCTAATCTGTAAAATAAAGATGCTGTCTCAGTGCCTTGCAGAATGATTGTATGAAAGGAAAAGATAATCTGCATGATTTCAGAACGTATCACGCAAGTTTATTGTTATGTAGAGGGAGGGATGAGGTGTGCTTCAGCTGGTTTGCAGCGGCTCCTAAAAGCCGAAGTCAAATCTTTAGGAATTTTAGGAACTGAAGCCCTTGGAGCTTGAAATTGGCCATGGTGGGAGTATTTGCAACGCAAAAGTCGGCAAATGCTACCAGGCAGGGTTTCCTCTATTCCCATGGACAGCCAGTTTACTAAAACTTCGCCGGATAGCAGTACATTAAATGAGGTTTATATTTATTTATATGTGTTTGGGAAAAGAGAAAAAAAAATTCCAATGACAATATATAAGAGAACTTTAGAATCTAGAATATTTTATTATATATATTACATGAATATATATGACGTGTATTTGAAAATTAAAATAACATGTGCAATTTTTAAAACAGCCCATGAAATGTGGCGAAAATGCTTCCACCAGGTCAGAGCTAGTGTGCGTGTACGCCCGTGGCGTAGACGTGGTGGTGTTTGATGGTCGTACTCATCACTCTTGGCCAGAACGCCATGCTCCCAGGACTCTCCAGCTTCAGTCCCTGCCCTGTGCCTCCCCTGCAGGTGGGACCTTCCATCACTGCACAGCCATGTGCTTATTTGCTGAGACCCCCTTCCTTGGTTCTCTCTGGTGCCAAACTTGGTCTTGGAGAAGCTCTGGCCCCCAGTCTGAAGGCCACGTCCCCTTTGCTGCCAGCTTTTCCTAAAGCCAGGAACCACCGGCACCCACAACAAGTGTGCCCACCGAGGTTCACACGACCCTTCGTGTCATTGTAGATGCAGTTTGTATTGCTAGTCCCTGCATCTGTCTTGTTGTTACTGTTCTTAGAGAGCTGCGGTGCCCTAGTCACCATTTTGAAAGGGAAGTTTGGGCTTCAGGAAACCATTTTGTTGAAAAAATAGAAATGGTTCTTATGGTATCTATTTGTATATGGTAATGGTATTTGCAGAGGCTTGATGGTTGCTGATAAAGGAACTTTCTAGTAACCATCCTGCACCTGGGTGGCCCAGTTAACCATCTGCCTCTTGATTTTGGCTCACACCATGATCTCAGGATCATGGGATCGAGCCCCGCATTGGGATCCCTGCTCGTTGGGGAGTCTGCTTCAGATTCTCTCTCTCCCTCTGCACCCACTCCCAGTCTCTCTCTCTAAAATAAATAAATAAATCTTTTCGTTTTAAAGAAAATTTCTAGTAACCATTACTGGACATTTTTGTCTGTGAAAGGAACATGATCTATAAACTACTCCAGAATTGGCTGATGTGATGTATTTGCTGGGGGCAGGGTTGAGTTTTTTTGATTGAATATTCCGAAAGCACCTAGAGATGGATGTCACAATGCATATACCTCATGGAATTATCATGTGCACCGCATGTGAGAGAAGACAATTAATCCCACTGTTCCAGTGTTTGCTGTCTGCATGCAGAAATCCTGTCTGTTTGTATCATGGGGCTCTCAGCACCTAGAATCATGGCTGGTGCATGGTAGGTGCCTGGCCCATACTCATTCAGTGGGAAAAAAGACGGCATCGAGCAAGTGAGCACTTCCCTCTCGGAACAAAACCCTCCTGATTATATGATTTGGAAGGCAGTTGGTGTGGTGGGAAGAACGTGGATTTTGAAGTCACTCAGGCTTTTGCTAAAGTCATGCCAACATATTAGGATGAATAAGCTGTTTATTGTTTTTGACACAGTTTCATGTAAAATGGAGATCATAACTATATTATAAAACTCTACGTGAATGTAGGTCAGAAACTGTATTTAAAGTATATGCATGGAGGGGGCAGAGCAAGATGGTGGAGGAGTAGGAGACCTGGATTTTATCTGGTCTCAGGAATTCAGCTGGATAGGGATCAAACCAATCTGAACACCTACAAACTCAACAGGAGATCGAAGAAAAGAATAGCAACAACTCTGAACAGAAAAGCGACCACTTTCTGGAAGGTAGGACGTGCAGAGAAGTGAATCCGAGGCGATATTCGGGAGGATAGGCGGCGGGGAAGGGGCCTCCGTCGGCCGCTTCTGGCAAGTGATAGAGCCGCGGAGCACAAAATCGGAACTTTTAGAAGTCGGCTCCGCTGAGGGACATCGCTCCGGTGACTAAGCGGGGGTGGAATCCTCGCGGGACAGTGTGGTCTCAGGACCCTCGGGGTCACAACAAGACCGGGGGTGGCTGAGTGCGGCAGAGCTCCCAGGTATCGGAGCGGGGAGCCGGTTGCAGAGATGGAGCCGAGGCACGGGCTCTCAGCTCGGGGTTGCCATAAACCGTGACCCGCAGCACAGTCGGGCCACTGCTCCTCCAGCAGGGACCCAACAAGCGGCAGATCCGGGGAGACTCCCCTTCCTCCCCCGGGAGGAGCGGCGCGGGAGCGCACCACAGGGATCTGCTGGGTTTGGAGACTCCACATGGGGTCAGGTGCCAGAGATAGAAATGCTTGGTCACAGGCCAGGTGAGCACGGAGTGCGGCCGGAGACCGAGGAGACGGGAGTGATTGACTGCTTTTCTCTGGGGGCGCACTGAGGAGCGGGACCCCGAGTTCTCGGCTCCTCCAGGGCGGAGATTGGGAGGCCGCCATTTTCACTCCCGTCCTCCAAAGCTGTACGGAAAGCTTGCAGGGAACAAAAGCTCCGGAGAGCAAACCCGAGCAGATTACTTAGCCTGGACCGGCAAGGGTGGGGCAATTCCACCTCTGGCAAAGACATTTGGGAACCACGGCAACAGGCCCCTCCCCCAGAAGATCAGCGAGAACAGCCAGCCAAGACCAAGTTTACCGATCAATGAGAACGGCAGAACTCCAGCGCTAGGGGAATACTGCACATAGAATCCATGGCTTTTTTACCATGATTCTGTAGTCTTTCAAAGTTAATTTTTTTTAACTTTTTTTTTGAATTTTTCTTTTTCCCTTTTTCAACCAACATCTTATCAATCCCTTTTTTAAAAAACATTTTTATTTTTCATTTTTAGAGTCATATTCTATCCCTTCATAGTAGTTACCCTTATTTTTGGCATATATATATATATATAAAAGTTGTTCTATCTTTAAAATTTTGAGATACAGTTTCTTCTAACAGATCAAAATATACCCTAAATCTCTAGTGTATGGCTTTGTTCTAGTCTCCTGCCTGATCACATTTCTCCCCTTTTTTTTCTTTTTTTTAAATCCTCTTCTTTCTTTTTTCAAACAACTTCTTATCAATTCCTTTTATAAAATTTTTTATAATTTTCATCTTTACAGTCGTATTCCATCCCTTCATCATATCAACCCTTATTTTTGTACATATATAAGTTTTTCTTTCTTTAAAATTTTGGGAGGCACTTTCTTCTAACAGACCAAAATACACCCAAAATCTAGTGTGTGGCACTGATCTATGCACCAGCCTGATCATATTTGATCATATCCTGTTTTTTTTTTGTTTTATTCTGTTTTTGTTTGTTTTTATCTTTTCTTTTTCTTTTCTTTTTTCTTTTTCTTTTCTCTTTCTTTCCCTTTCTTTTTCCCCAGTTTCAGGTCTCTTCTGATTTGTTTAGTGTATATTTTCCTGGGGTTGTTGTTACCCTGTTAGCATTTTGTTCTCTCACTCACCTATTCTCCTCTAGACAAAATGACAAGATGGAAAAAATCACCTCAACAAAAATAAGAAGAGGTAGTACCAACTGCCAGGGACCTACTCAATACGGACATTAGTACGATGTCGGATCTAGAGTTCAGAATCATGACTTTAAAGATACTAGCTGGGCTTGAAAAAAACATGGAAGTTATTAGAGAAACCCTTTCTGGAGAAATAAAAGAACTAAAATCTAACCAAGTCGAAATCAAAATGGCTACTAATGAGGTGCGATAAAAAATGGGGGCACTCGGGCGCCTGGGTGGCTCAGTTGGTTAAGCGACTGCCTTCGGCTCAGGTCATGATCCTGGAGTCCCTGGATCGAGTCCCGCATCGGGCTCCCTGCTCGGCAGGGAGTCTGCTTCTCCCTCTGACCCTCCCCCCTCTCATGTACTCGCTCTCATTCTCTCTCAAATAAATAAACAAAATCTTTAAAAAAAAAAAAAAAAATGGGGGCACTAACTGCTAGGATAAATGAAGCAGAAGAGAGAATCAGTGATATAGAAGACCAAATAAAGGAAAATAAAGAAGCTGAGAAAAAGAGAGATAAACAACTACTGGATCATGAGGGCAGAATTCAAGAGATGAGCGATACCATAAGACGAAACAACATTAGAATAATTGGGATCCCAGAAGAAGAAGAAAGAGAGAGAGGGGCAGAGGGTATATTGGAGCAAATTATAGCAGAGAACTTCCCTAATTTGGGGAAGGAAACAGGCATCAAAATACAGGAGGCACAGAGAACCCCTCTCAAAATCAACAAAAATAGGTCAACACCCCGACATCTAATAGTAAAACTTACGAGTCTCAGAGACAAAGAGAAAATCCTGAAAGCAGCTTGGGAGAAGAGATCTGTAACCTACAATGGTAGAAACATTAGATTGGCAACAGACCTATCCACAGAGACCGGGCAGGCAAGAAAGGACTGGCATGATATATTCAGAGCACTAAATGAGAAAAATATGTAGCCAAGAATACTATATCCAGCTAGGCTGTCATTGAAAATAGAAGGAGAGACAAAAAGCTTCTAGGACAAACAAAAACTAAAGGAATTTGCAAACACGAAACCAGCCCTACAAGAAATATTGAAAGGGGTCCTCTAAGCAAAGAGAGAGCCTAAAAGCAACATAGACCAGAAAGGAACACAGACAATATACAGTAACAGTCACCTTACAAGCAATACAATGGCACTAAATTCCTATCTTTCAATACTTACCCTGAATGTGAATGGGCTAAATGCCCCAATCCAAAGACACAGGCTATCAGATTGGATAAAAAAACAAGACCCATCGATATGCTGTCTGCAAGAGACTCATTTTAGACCCAAAGACACCCCCAGATTGAAAGTGAGGGGATGGAAAACCATTTACCATGCTAATGGACACCAAAAGAAAGCTGGGGTGGCAATCCTTATATCAGACAAATTAGATTTTAAACCAAAGACTGTAATAAGAGATGAGGAAGGACACTATATCCTACTTAAAGGGTCTATCCAACAAGAAGATCTAACAATTGTAAATATCTATGCCCCTAACATGGGAGCAGCCAGTTATATAAGGCAATTAATAACAAAAGCAAAGAAACACATTGACAACAATACAATAATAGTGGGGGACTTTAACAACCCCCTCACTGAAATGGACAGATCATCTAAGCAAAAGATCAACAAAGAAATAAAGACTTTAAATGACACACTGGACCAAATGGACTTCACAGATATATTTAGAACATTCCATCCCAAAGCAACGGAATACACATTCTTCTCTAGTGTCCATGGAACATTCTCAAGAATAGATCACATCCTAGGTTACAAATTAGGTCTCAACCGGTACCAAAAGATTGGGATCATTCCCTGCCTATTTTCAGACCACAATGCTTTGAATCTAGAACTCAATCACAAGAGGAAAGTTAGAAAGAACTCAAGTACCTGGAGGCTAAAGAGCATCCTACTAAAGAATGAGTGGGTCAACCAGGAAATTAAAGAAGAATTAAAAAAAGTCATGGAAATCAATGAAAATGAAAACACAACTGTTCAAAATCTTTGGGATACAGCAAAGGCAGTCCTAAGAGGAAAGTATATAGCAATATAAGCCTTTCTCAAGAAACAAGAAAGGTCTCAAATACACAACCTAACCCTCCACCTAAAGGAGCTAGAGAACAAAAACAGCAAATAAAGCCTAAACCCAGCAGGAGAAGAGAAATAATAAAGATCAGAGCAGAAATCAATGAAATAGAAACCAAAAGAACAGTAGAATAGGTCAACGAAACTAGGAGCTGGTTCTTTGAAAGAATTAACAAGATTGATAAACCCCTGGCCAGACTTATCAAAAAGAAAAGAGAAATGACCCAAATCAACAAAATCACAAATGAAAGAGGAGAGATCACAACGAACATTGAAGAAATACAAACAATTATAAGAACATATTATGAGCAACTGTATGCCAGCAAATTAGATAACCTGGAAGCAATGGATGCATTCCTAGAGATGTATCAACTACCAAAACTGCACCAGGAAAAAATAGAAAACCTGAACAGACCTATAACCACTAAGGAAATTGAAGCCGTCATCAATAATCTCCCAAAAAACAAAAGCCCAGGGCCAGATGGCTTCCCAGGGGAATTCTACCAAACATTTCAAGAAGAATTAATACCTATTCTTCTGAAACTGTTCCAAAAAATAGAAATGGAAGGAAAACTTCCAAACTCGTTTTATGAGGCCACCATTACCTTGATCCCCAAACCAGACAAAGAACCCACCAAAAAGGAGAATTACAGACCAATATCCTCGATGAACATGGATGCAAAAATTCTCACCAAAATACTAGCCAATAGAATCCAACAGTACATTAAAAGATTTACTCACCACGACCAAGTCGGATTTATCCCTGGGCTGCAAGGTTGGTTCAACATCCACAAATCAATCAATGTGATATGATACATTAATAAAAGAAAGAACAAGAACCATATGATCCTCTCAATAGATGCAGAAAAAGCATTTGACAAAGTACAGCATCCTTTCTTGATCAAAACTCTTCAGAGTATAGGGATAGAGGGTGCATACCTCAATATCATAAAAGCCATCTATGAAAAACCTACAGCAAATATCATTCTCAATGGGGAAAAACTGAGAGCTTTCCCCCTAAGGTCAGGAACACGGCAGGGATGTCCACTATCACCACTGCTATTCAACGTAGTATTAGAAGTCCTAGCCACAGCAATCAGACAACAAAAAGAAATAAAAGGCATCCAAATCGGCAAACAAGAAGTCAAACTCTCACTCTTTGCAGATGATATGATACTTTGTGTGGAAAACCTAAAAGACTGCACCTGAAAACTGCTGGAACTCATACAGGAATTCAGTAAAGTGGCAGGTTATAAAATCAATGCACAGAAATCAGTGGCATTCCTATACACCAACAACAAGACAGAAGAAAGAGAAATTAAGGAGTCAATCCCATTTACCATTGCACCCAAAACCATAAGATACCTAGGAATAAATCTAACCAAAGAGGCAAAGGATCTGTACTCAAAAAACTATAAAATACTCATGAAAGAAATGGAGGAAGACACAAAGAAATGGAAAAACGTTCCATGCTCATGGATTGGAAGAACAAATATTGTGAAGATGTCAATGCTACCTAGAGCAATCTACACATTCACAGCAATCCTTATCAAAATACCATCCACTTTTTACAAAGAAATGGAACAAATAATCCTAAAATTTGTATGGAACCAGAAAAGACCCCGAATAGCCAGAGGAATGTTGAAAAAGAAAAGCAAAGCTGGCGCCATCACAATTCCGGACTTCAAGCTCTACTACAAAGCTGTCATCATCAAGACAGTATGGTACTGGCACAAAAACAGACACATAGATCAATGGAACAGAATAGAGAGCCCAGAAATGGACCCTCAACTCTATGGTCAACTCATCTTTGACAAAGCAGGAAAGAATGTCCAATGGAAAAAAGACAGTCTCTTCAACAAATGGTGTTGGGAAAATTGGACAGCCACATGCAGAAGAATGAAACTGGTTAGCCTGGGGTTGGGTATTAAAGAGGGTACATTCTGCATGGAGCACTGGGTCTTATGCACAAACAATGAATCCTGGAACACTACATCAAAAACTAATGATGTAATGTATGGTGATTAACGTAACAATAAAAAATTTTTTAAAAAAGTATATGCATGGAAATTATTTTAAATATAAGCTGCATATAAAGTATTAGCCCATTACCTATCCATCACATGGGACGCTTAAGTAAATTTGGATCTCCCACCCCCTCCCTGGGAATCCAGGAACGTATTCCAGCGAGGGCTGTGTGTTTCCTCAGGGGAAGGGCATTGCTCAATTCCAGACCCAGGGAGTGTGGAGCTGTGGGTGCCATCCTATTACAAATATCTGGGAAGAGGCTGATACAAGAAGAAACATGCTCATGAAACCTGCTGGTATGTTTTATTTTAATGATTTGTTTGCGTTAGGAGGAATGGATGTGCTGAACAAAGTTCTGTTGGTCAGGATCATGGGTTCAATGTCAGTGAATTTATGATAGTTGAATGAGCATATGGCGTAGAAAACAAATACACAGGAGTCAGAAATGTGAAGCTTTGTGTGCACATGGAAGAAGTGACCCGACAAAGCATCCTGCTCTGTCCTGATAACCTTGACCAAACCACCCAGCATAATTAGCTGATTAGACCTTCCGTAGTGGCACTGTAAATTTGTAAGAGAATCTCACCAATAACTGTTTCTGTGTCTCAGTGTGATGGTTGGTGGATCTGCCTGTATTTCTATGGTTACCTACTACCCTTGCTATTGATTTATTTCTCAATGGGGGATGATGATTGATTCGACGACCATTCACTAATTTTGCACCTTGTGCCAGGCACTGTGTTAAGCTCCAAGAATGTAAATGTAAATACACCACAGCCCTGCTTTTCTGTCTGGGGAGGGCCAGAGACACACAGTCATGGGAATGTGCTGAGTGACCCATTCACAATACGTGCAGGGAGCTCTAGAACTGGTGGGAGGCAGGAAAACCTGTAAAGGAGCTGGAAACAGAAGTTAGAGCTGAGACTCGAAGTCCCTCAAGTGGAAGCAGGCCCTTGAGGGCTGCTGCTGCCTCACCTTCCCCTCGACCAACCCTCAAATCTGCAGCGTCCTCCCAGGAGGACAGGGAGCACGGTTGAGGAAGTCCATCAGAAATCACGCCTTTCATGCTGGACGCATTTCCGGGAGGTCGGCATGCCCCCATCTGACTTCTGACGGTAATAAAATTAGAGCTTTATTTATGGTGACAACAGCGCTGAGCTGTCGCCCAGCTGATGACACACGAGAGCAGCCCATCTCTTGAGGAGGCCTTTCCTGACGTGTGTCTTGAAAGATGTAAGAAATGTTTCAGGAGCTGGTTAAATCAATTAGGGAGGAAATGTCAGAGAACAGAGAGCCTTCAAGATGAAGATACAGATTAGGAAGACTTTTTTGTTGTTTTGCTTTTTTCTTTTTACCTGTGGACTGTTCTGAAACCATTCAAAACTCAACTTGATGCCTCTGACCTCTTAGGGAATCAACTTACCTGCCATTTTCATAAAACGGTTAAGATGACCACTGTTGATTATTTTCTGATAGTTAGCCTACAGAAGACACTTTTAAATTATTAAATTAAAGTTATGTCACTCACCCTAAGAATGCTAATGAGGCAGATAGTATATTAGGAACATGAACTTGCAAGAGAGGCAGATCTTACTTTAGATTTTGGCTCTGCCGCTGTGTGACCTGAAAATACATTATTTACCTTCTCTGACCTTCAGTTTTCTCTTATGTATGCAGGGATAGCAGTCTCGATGGCACCAAGTTGTTATCAAGTTTAAGTGAGATGAAATCATGTGAAGGGTTAGCACAGGGTGTGCATACAATGAACAGTCAATAATCAGCAGCTTTTATTTGACTGTATTGCAGAAAAAATAATATTCCCCAACAGAAACTGAGACTACTTATGTAGACATTTCTTTCAAGGTTTTCAAGTATCTGTTGTGATCAGTTGATTCTCTCCATCTATTAAAAAATCGAATAAATACCATGATCCATAACCGGATGGTTATGGGTTTACTTCCAGGTAAAAACAAACAAACAAACAAACAAACAAAAAAACACATCAGTAAGAATTTATAACATCTAAGAACTGGGGGTTTATTCCACCTTCAGAAATGATTATCAGTAAAAATGTGGAGTTTTATTAAACTGGGGAGGGGCTGGGGTCAAGAGGTCCTGTGGCTTCTTAGCTCTGTGACTTTGGGCAAGGCATCTGCCGCCTGACTGCCCCAAACCTTGCTTTCTGTAGCTAGAAAATAAGAATGGTAGCATTTCCTTCTTTGCAGTATTTTAGTGATTCATTACAGTACCATTAACATTTCTGATCAGCAAAGTTATAAAATGAACACTTTTCATGTTTGAGGCACATGAGATTAGGGGTCACTGAGGAAAGGCCACAAATCAGACCAGGCAAAGCAGGATGATTCTGATAAAGGACATTCCAGTAAAAAAAAAAAACAAAAAACTAAAAGACAGGGACCAAAAAGAGGTTTACGCCCCAGAAAGAGAAGGAACTTTGTGACTCTCAGAGAGTTGCCAGGAAGACGTCAGAGGGCAGAGCTTATAGAGAAACCAGAGTCAGATCCCAACCTGAGAACCGGCCAGACTTCGGGGTTGAAGACCGAGCTATGAGGCAGGTTTCAGGCTGCCTTCTGCAAAGACGGCCCAGGGCTGGCTGTACTCACTGCCTCACTCATTCAGCAATTATGGGATCCCATTCTGTGGACTGGATGCTCAATGGCCTACAAGTGTCATCAGAACCCCAGTCCCACTTGACACACAGCATATATCCCATTTGGCCTGTTGATCCCAAAGAGACCGATTTCATCTGTAAAGAGACAATACCAAGCACTGTTGGAAAGCTGGCTTCCACATTTCAAGAAAATTGGGGCTGGGTCTTCTCCCTGATTGGGTGCCCAGACAAGAACCAAGCTTGAGCACCCGAAGTGTTTGAGTGAACAATCCCCCAGCATCGTGGGGAATCTGAGTGCAGCCACAACAGAGTGATCTTTTTTCCCATGCTAGTCCCTCCATGCGAGGGGCTAGGATTACCCAAATCCACTCCAGCTGCAGCACTGAGGTTCCTCTTTCTACCCACTGTCCTGTGATATTGTGAAAGGGATCGTTTCTACTCAACACTTGAAGCCTGTGTTCCCCGTCACATCTGATGATAGGATTTCCCTCGCCTGTATTAGGTTTACATTATTCAGAAACTGCATAAAAGAGCCATTGTTTTTACTGAGTCCGAAAAATAAATTAAGTCTTTGAGCGGTGGATGACTTCGATAAGCAACTCTATTTGTGGACACGTAGGGCGTTGGTATTCTCGACGTCTCTGGGACTGAACTTACCTCTCCCGGGACAGTTCCAGCTTGCTGGGAATTCAGACGGCTGTTCCAGAGCCAGAGGCTCTGCAGCACAGGCAGGTTTTCTGCTCTGTTTATTAAATGGGGTGTTGGTTTGCAGTGCACCGATTTAAAGCATGAGCTCTCCATAGGCAATATCCCTCATGTGTGCAGTGAGGATTTCAGCTTGGATTCCTGTGACAGTTGAAAATCAAACCTTTCTTTTGTGGAAAATAGATTGCTAGTACTTAGGGAGGATTCTAATGAGAGAACCCAATCCAAGATTACTCAAGAGTAAGATGTCACCGCAGACTGAAATTTGTCGGTTGAGCTGTTTGTCGTGGCAATGAGTTGACCTCAATTAAGGAACTAGAGACAACAAAGAAAGAATTAAAACTAGAGGGGGGAAGAAAACCCCTGAAATTAGCATTTATCGAGAGTCTACTTCAAATTAGTTTCCGTGCTAAGGATCGCAGATGGATATTTATGCAATCCTCTCAGTAAGCCCTCTTTTATAGATGAGGAAATTGAGCTCTGATAGATTAGGTTACACACCCAGTGTCATATTCCCAGAAAATAATAGAGCTGACTCCAAAGTCATGCTCCACTATCATTTTATAGAATAACACATGATAATATTTAACCCTGTGCCATGGTGTTTCTTCACTATTTAGGCTGGTAAGTGAATCAGTCAGACAAGCTAAGGGTTCCTTTAAAAAAATTAATATGCACATTAAAAAACAAGACAAAGATATTTATGTATGTCTACATTAGGTACTTATGTAAATAAAACATTATTATTCTTTTTTAAAGATTTTATGTATTTATTTGAGGGGGGAAGTGCACGAGTGTGGGGGGGAGGGGCAGAGGAAGAGGGAGGAGCAGACTCCCCGCTGAGCAGGGAGCCCTACATGGGTTCCATCTCAGGATGCTGGGATCATGACCTAAGCCAAAGGCAGACGCTTAACTGACTGAGTCACCCAGGTGCCCAGACATTATTATTCTTTTTAAAAATTAATAAACAACTTTGGAAATGAGTGGGATCTGTAAGATTAAGGCAAAAGAAATTGTCTGTTAAGTACTCTATTTGATAAAGTTGTTTCTCATGAGGGTACAGAAAAAACTCTGTTACCAACATATATGTTCGCTGAGGTTGAACAATTAAGTAAATGGATGGCAGTGAATTATCAGGGTCCAGATAAAGAGGGATAGAATCATTCAAGTGCTAATGGGTTAGAGTTAAAAACAGCAAATACTCACACAAGGTTGCACACAGGGTTACACATAGAAATATTTATACATATGTGCATACACACAGCTTAGCATACACACATAAACACATAACATGTTCTTCTTTGCTCTGTTAGCTGAGAGGCCCAGAAACAATGACATCCCAGTAGCATTTAATGCCCAGAACTTGGATTCTAATATCATTCTCCAATGAGAGGAACCAGGGTTCCTTGGAGAGATAGCTTGTTTTAAGACTAGGGCAGAAACTTTACAAGATGATCCTGGAGTATCTTGCACCCCCCACCCCCCAAAATAAAATAATGTTAAACAAAAGCAAAAACAAAAGCCCACCACAATGGTGGGACACAGGAGTCAACTGGGAGAGTCTGATGGTCAAAACTAGAAAAACTAAACTAGCAAAATGAATAAAGTAGTCTCAGATTATAACTTAAATTGGGAAATAGATACACACAAGTCTAAACTGGTACAGTCGCCGCCCTTTGTTTGCCAGGGATCCACTCCAAGACCCCCAGCAGATGCCCGAAACCACAGAGAGTGCCAAACCCTATACATACTGTGTGTTTTCCTGTACCTGCATACTTAGGACAAAGTTTAATTTATAAAGTAGTAGGCACAGTAGCAGATGAAGAACAATGATAGTAACACTAAGCTGTTATAAAAGTTAGGCAAATATGGTCTCATTGTCTCTCAAAATCCCTCATGGTCCTGCACTCACCCTTCTTCTTGTAACAATGTGAGATGATAAAATGACCACGTGATGAGATGAAGTGAGGTTGATGACGTGTGCATGTGGCGTAGTGTAGCTGCTATTGACCTTCTGCCATGTTTGAGAAGGAAGACCATCCACTTCCAGACCGAGGTTGACGGTGGGTAACTGAGACGATGGAAAGCAAAACTGGATTGGGGGGGGTTGCGACTGTGTATATAAATGCTTAAATAAAGAAATAGATGGAGGAGAATAGACAATACGCCATGCAGAAACATTCCAAATAATATATGTAGATACTATGCCCTTAGGAAGATGGAGTATAATTCAAATACCCCCTCCATGTGGGCTGCAGATTTGCTCCCAAGGAGTCAAGTATGGGAAGGAGAAGAAAGAGTCACTTCACTGAAGAGAAACCTGACAGTCCCAACCTCAGCCAGGTGATCAGGGTCGACATGAACAGTGCTAAGTCATGTTCACAGTAGGCGTCCCTCATATGGTGTGATGAGAACAGGTGCCTTACCTCTGGTCTTCTTCCCTCCAAACTGAGCAAAGCATCAGACGATCCAAACTGAGGGACATCTTGCAAAATATCTGACCAATGGTCTCTAAAACTGTTGAGGTCATCAAAACCGAGGGGAGTTGGAGAAACTGTCCCAGACAAGAGGAGTCCCAAAGGGCATGGCAACTGAACAGAGTGTGGTGTCCTGTAACAGAAAAAGGACATCTGGTAAAAACTAAAGAAATCTGAGTAACCTGAAGCCTTCCTCACACAGCACGCTGATACAGGTCCAACGCTCCGTACTAACGTACGCTATTATAATAGGGAAACTCCGTGTCAGGGATATGGGAACTCTGTACTATCTTCGTATTTTTTTTTCAAAAACCTAAAACTATTCTAAAGTAAAAACTTTATTTTAAAAATCAATGGACAACGAAGGGGGGGGGAATCGGAGGTGGAGACGAACCATGAGAGATGATGGACTCTGAAAAACAAACTGAAAGTTCTAGAGGGGCGGGGGGTGGGAGGATGGGTTAGCCTGGTGATGGGTATTAAAGAGGGCACGTTCTGCATGGAGCACTGGATGTTATACGCAAACAATGAACCATGGAACACTACATCAAAAACTAACGATGTAATGTATGGTGATTAACACAACATAATAAAAAAATAAAAATAAAATAAAAAAATAAAAAAATAAAAATCAATGAACACTTTGAAACTCCCAATAGATTGCATGATTGAATACATTTTTAGCTGAGGATCACTGCGCTTTTTTAAGGGTACAATCTGACTTACACAGAGGACCAGGGAGAGGCCACACTGGAAGGCGACTTCTGAACGCCTGCAGGGCCTCACACCCTGGTCACTCTCTGGGTCTATAACCAAAGTCCTGTCTGGACTCACCAGCTGGCCAAAACTGTTAGGCTTCCTCTCCCACCTTTCTGCCTGGGCTCTGAGAAAGCAGAAGCTATGCCCTGGAGCCCCCTTTATGACTGAGCACCTGGGCACTGGAGCAGAGAGGGCAATATGGTATCTGGTGTGACAACTCCTGTCTGGGATGACCCAGGGCCCATGGCACCTGTCCCAGGTCATCCAGGTGGGATTTTAGGCAGGTGTTCTGTGTTGTGTGTTTTTGTCATGCCCAATTATTCTACAGCCATTTTTGCTGTCTTGTTTCACTCTTCACTGAATTCGAGTTTGTGGAGGAGAATCAAGACTGACTGACACAATATTTACATAATTGATCTCCATGTATTTATACCTTACTTTGTTTTTAAAAGTTTTCTTTGTTTTACAGAGTTATATTCAATGATATTAAGACAAGTAAGAGGAATTGGAGTCCAAAAATTCAATGAAGGACAAAGGTTATTAGGAAAGATATGAAGGAAACCCCTGCAGTTGGAAATTACTACATAAAAATCTGCTCTGAGGTCTGGCATTTACCAACATTCAACCCAAAACATGGTTCTGGATTTTCTAGCAACCAATAAATGAAAGGAAATATGATTAGATGCATAAACCTAATTCTATAATTCTCTCTTCACAGTGAGATACACATGGATCAGTTGGAATGAATACAAAGAAGGCTTTCAGGGTTTGGAAATATTCTGTTTCTTGGTCTGGGTACTGGTCACACAGGTGTGCAGTTTGCGAAAATTCACCAAGCTACCTAACTCTGGTACATGACATTTTCTCCATGCATATTCTACCTCAATAAGTTTTCAAGTCAGTGGAAAGGATTCACATTGAGTAGAGGTTGGCAAAAAGCAAAGGAGGTATTTGATGAAGTGCATGTTTTCACATATTAGGAGGGAAAAAACATTGGTTGCTTCAGTAACTTTTCTCAAGGAATTATTTTAAGGAAGACGCTATATGATATGGTGAATAAGGCCCATCATATTCACACCTGTCCCTGCTTATTTAAAATAAATGCAACAACGTATTTCATAGGAATGTTTCTTTATGTTTCTCAGTGAAAACCAATGGTGTTGCCAAAGTCTCATTTGTTAAAATTCAAAGAAAATGGACTTCCAAAATGCTGTTTTATACACCTCCAGATATGCAAGGTGTCTTGTTCCTGTCTGTAGCCACAGCCCGCTGTCTGTCTCACTGCCCATCTCTTCTACCAACACAGCTATTTTCCCCACAGCAGACAAAATGTGAGTCCTAACCCTCCCCCGGAGCCTGTCACACCCTTCACCATCCATCCCCGCCACCTTGCTAGCATCTTTTCCTGATACTGACCCTTCTGTCCACATGCTTTGGTCACACTGACCCAACAATAGGCTCACTGATGTCCCTCTGCCACATTTGCTGTGTCCTCTGCTGGCAATCCTCTGTCTTCAGATCTTTACTTGTCTACTTCCTTCCCCACATTCAGGTCTCGGCATAAAGACTATCTTTCCAAAACCCTTTCCAGATAATGCCTCCTTCGCTGCCGATTTCTCCACTGTAGATTCATGCCTATTTAATTTTCTTCATAATAACATTATTGATATTTGAAATCATTACATTCTTTTACCTATTCAATGTTTATCTTTCCCAATGAGAATATATAGTTCCTAAAGATAGAAATGTAGCCTATCTTTTACTGCCGGGTCCCAAAATTTTAGAATGGTGCTTTGCATATGGCATGGATGAAATAAATGCTTGCCGGGTAAAGAAGAGTTGAACGAATGAACGTTGAACAGAGTATGTAGATTAATGGATCAGATGTATATCTTTTTTGTAATTCTCCATAGTGTTACTCTCAAATACACTTTTGATGAAAATGAAATGGAGCTTTGGTTTCAAGATTATTCTCTTTTTTTTTTTTTTTTTTTTTTTTAAATAGATTTTATTTATTTATTTGTCAGAGAGACAGAACACAAGCAGGGGGAGAGGCAGGCAGAGGGAGAAGCAGGCTCCCCTCCGAGCAAGGAGCCCGATGTGGGACTCGATCCCAGGACCCTGGGATCATGACCTGAGCCGAAGGCAGCCGCTTAACCGACTGAGCCACCCAGGCGTCCCAAGATTATTCTCTTTGATAAGTGTCTGGGGGGTTGGCATTCTCGGTTGCTGATACATATAATGCCCTACACTTCTTCAGTGCCGCTAGCTGCTAATTCCTTGGTATCATCTTAAACCACTCTTAAGTAAATAAAAGCTTGCTACAAGTAACCCTGGAGCATTTCTAGAGTCTCCCTGTGAAAACCAGCTTGACTGAAAATCCTCTGGATACTTGAGAACCTGCCCTCTTGATGTCTGTTTTAGAGATTATGTTGAAACCCACACTTGTGTTTTTTTACCCAGAGCATCTGACTCAGCAGTCCAGAAGACATCTCAGTGGATTTCATGTTTAGCCACGCTGGAGAATGGCTGCTTATCTCCATCATATGTCTTTCCACCTCCATCTAGGGCTTCCCCCAAATGATGTTTTTCTAAGATGTGGTGGTAACAGGACACAGCCATCAATCAAATTGCTCTGAAAACTACTGAAATCATACTGTTGGTTAACAAGTGCACATGTGGAGCCCAGAATTCCTAGAGCTCCTGATCTTCTTCTTTAAAGTGGTGACTTTATATTTCACTGCAACTCTGCAAGTGCTGGAAGCTGGCTCCTGGAGTTTGTAGTGGGACTGCATGGGTGGGCAGCATCGGGGGTCCTCGTAAGGAGAAGCAAAGCAGGATGTGCTGTGTGCTGTGTTGTGATATGCTGTGATCATCCAGTGTGTGTGGGGAAGCAGTGCCCAATATTAGGTAATCTTAGAGTAGGAGAAAAGCCAAAGCTGAAAATGAAAACATAACAGGGCAAAACCCAAGGTGATCAGAGCAGGTCAGAATGTGGCTGGGCTGTGTCCTGGGGTTCATAACAGAGGAGAAATTGGAAGATTGTCATCCATTTTGCATGGGAACAGATTTGAGCAACGAAATAGGGCCTGATAAATCATTGGTATGGACTGAATGTGTCACCCAAAATCCATATGTAAGAGCCTTAACTCCAATGTGATAGCATTACAAGACAGAACATTTGGGAGGTGATTAGGTTTGGATGAGGTCATGAGGGTGGACCTCTCATGATGAGATTGATGCCCTTATAAAAACGGGAAGAGACAGCAAAGGGCACTCTCTCTCTATGTGTGGACACAAAGAGGGCAGGTGAGGATGCAACCAGATGACACCCGTCTGCAAGCCAGGAGGAGGACCCTCACCAAGAACTAAATCTGCTGGCACCTTGATCTTGGACTTCCAGCCTCCAGAACAGTGAGAGATAAATGTCTGTTGTTTAAGTTCCCAGTCTGTGGTGTTCGGTTATGGCGGCCCGAGCTGACTGGACAGTCATGCTGAGGACACTGGGTGTGGGACTGCAGCAGGGTATGTGGGAAGCTGGTGAGAGGCCATTACTGGGAGTCAATGAAGTGACCAGAATCCATTAACAAGAGTGATCTAAGAGGGAAAATATGGCCATGCCATTTGTGAGCATACATGACATACTTCCAATACACTTTTGAATAAGAACTAAGGAATTTGGGATGTGTCAGAGTTTTTTGTTGAGGGATGAGTCATAGATTGAATTTTTGCAACTGCTGGTATTACAGAAGCCATATTTTTTCCCTAAGTGATGTAATCCTGAAATAGGGGGGTTAAAAAAAGACACATGTAACTCTTTCATCTCCGTCAGTAGTCTCAAGCACCTTGAGGAAAACATTTTTTCCATCTGTATGTCTCCCAGCACTCAGGTGGTCCTAGTCCTTCCTGGTGATGAGGTGGAAAGTTCAGGAATGGTCATCACCTGGGAGTAGGTCTCCCTATGGCGATGGTCTTAGGGGTAAGGGAGCCCCGTGACAGGTGCTGAGGGGGTTCTGCCCTGGGAGGTTGTACACCTAATCTGAAGGTAAGGCAACCAGTTATTTGGAATCCTCTTCAGAAGTTTGTAAGTGGAGGCAGGGGTATTTAATCCGAGGGCTTTTGCTACAAGTAGCTGAAACCTTGACTCTTCTGATATTAAAGAAAAGGAAGAGTTTTATTGTCTCCATTAACAGGCCACCCTGAAGTAGGGTGACTTAGGGTAAAATACTTGTCAGTATTTTGGAGCGTCTGTCCTCCTGCTCAGCTCTCCCCAGGTCAGCTCTCTGTGGCTGTGGGATGGCTGTGTACAGGCACACCCAGGGCCAGCAGGAGAAGAGACAGCCTCTTCCTGTGAGTTTGCTTTATTTTAATTAAGGGGAAACCATTTCTTAGAAACCCCCAGTTGACCCGTCCTTCCTTCTCACTGGTCAGAACTACATCACAGAACCAATAACATAAATCAAGCACTGGTAGGAAGAATGGAATTATCATGATTGGTTTAGACAAGTTGGGGATTTATCTAGGGACATTTTTTTTCCCCCTAAAATGTGGTTATACACAGGAATCTGTTAATACAAAGCAAATGAGTAATGTATGTTATATAGGACATCAACAAGAGCAAATATGGAGGATAGGCCAGACAGAGGAGCATAGAGGATGATCACTTCCTAATGCTCAAGGCCAAATTAGCCACATAGGTGGGGGTCTGGGGCAGGAGTCTCAGGGGAAGAAACACAAGCTGAAATAAGAGTGGGCAGGTTGAACACTGAGTTGGCTGCAAAGGCAGGGACTTGGTCATGGCAGATGGATATAGCAGCCTAATTGCCAGAAGATCAGAAGTGGGGGGTGGGGGTGGGGAGGGACACAAATGCAAGCCTGCTGGTGTTCCAGGCTCCTTACAATCCTGTCCTACTTGTAATTCAGCAGACACACCATGTTTACCTCTTATCTTCAATTTTCATACTCTCACACTTTTCTGTGTGCAATGAAAACTCAGCTCCTCATTCCTTTCTCATGCCCTGGGTCCTGTGAAGTGCCCCACTCTTCACCCCACACTAGCTCACCCCCTTTCAGGACCACACCTGTCACCTCCATCAGAGTCATGGATTTCTTCTTCAGAGCCCTCACTAGCTCTGACTCCTTGAAAACAGGAGACAAATATTTATTTCATCTCTGGAAACTTTTCCACAGCCTGGGTCATAATACTCATTACATCCTTGCTGAAGGAAGACCCAGATTATCTCCCAAAACCTTGAGTCCAATTAGTCCAAGAACTAGAATGTTGCCAAATTTTCAACTTAGGGACAAAATGATTCTGCTCAAGGGGAAAGACAGCAAAAAAAATTTGGGTAGGTAAACAGGAATAAATTCTTCTCTTTTTAAAATAGCTTTATTGATTTATTTATTTGAGAATGAGAGAGAGAGAAAGAGAGAGAGAGTGGGGACAGAGGTAGAGGGAGAAAGAGAGAATCTTGGGCAGACTCTGCACTGAGCCCACGTGGAGCCCTGCTCGGTGCTAGATCTCATGACCCAGAGATCATGACCTGAGCCAAAATCAAGAGTCAGACGCTTAACTGATTGAGCCACCAGGTGCCCCTAGACAGGACCAAATTCTTATAGATATATGAGACTCATAGCACTACAAAGTTATAATCACTTACTTTATACAGCTCTGGGAAACCCAATTTGGTTGATACTCTAAACTTTGGAGTTACTCTATCTTAAATCAGTACATAAAAGACAGTTGTTAACACTCAACTTTGCTTTGTGAATCTATGAAATTGCCTTTGTGTTACTTTATTGCTTGAATACATTTGAAAATAATTCAATATCCATTTAAGGAAGATTGAACAGAGGGGTTATTTTAGTCTGAATACATGAGTGACTAGCTCTTTAAAATAAATATCCATTAAATAATAGTAATCTGTATATGAATCTTATCAAAATGCTTTAAGGCAACCACGGTTAATGAGATGATCATTATTACACTTGAAAAAAAAAAAAAGCCTTACTATCTGGGAAAAGGACAATTCCTCTGACTGAAGCTATTACAATCTGACTATGCACTCAGGAACTGTTTGTACAGTTTCCTTATAAGTCTTGATTTTAAAAATTAGGGGCTCAAGATCACTAAGATAAAAATCAATAGCCACGTTTTTGGACATTTGTGGTTATGTGACCTCTCTGAGCTTCTGAGTCCATTTCTAAACTGATGTTAGTGCCCTGTCTGCGTCTTCTCTCAGATGAACACTGTTATGCTCATGAGTGCTTTACATAAGTTATAAAGTGCTGCCAAAGTTTGGTGTCATCATTTCTCCTGCTGTTGCCAGACTGAAAAACTCAGAACAACTTTGATAATGCCCTCAGCGTACAGCCCGACCAAGGACATATGAGCCACTTCTGAAACAATTGGGATTAGGAATACCATTCTTGGCAATTCTTCCCCAGAGGATTGAGGAGTCCGCAGAGGATGTGGGGAGGTGATTATTATTCCCACTAATGCACATCTGTCTGGTTTTACCTACAGAAGAAATAGCCACGCCTCCTTCCTTTGAGAGACAGACAAGATACCTGAGCATTTCCCCCATTAGCCACAGGAACTCACTGGTTGTAAGCTTCTTTCTCAAGTTTTAGTTGATTACCACTTCTCTTTCACACACAGCAAGTTCCAAGGACTGCAGAGTGGACTAGAAGCCATTTGACTGGACACAGAATTTTCTCAGAGCCAGACTTCAGTCTGTAACAGTCTCTGCCCCTAACCTAACCTTTCTCCTCTGCCTCCACCCTACCTCTACCCATACTGCACACATCTTTGTATACTCTTGCAGCGAGCTCGAGGACCTCAGTTATGGCAGTTAGCACACCTAAGATGGACTGAACTCTTATTTAGTTGTTGAAGACAAAAGTACATGGCTATATATAATGCTCTATGTTCTCATAAGAAGACTGTAACAGTGGAAGATTTGAGAGGCCTTGGCTATTGGAGATGGCCTAGCATTTGAGCCCATCCGGAGAATTGTTCAACATTGAGTAAAATCTTAGCATCCTTTATCAACCTCTTTTCATGACACAAAAGGAAGTAGGAATGGGCAATGTTTTCTTTTTCTTTCTTTCTTTCTTTCTTTCTTTTTTTTTTTTTTTTGCACACTAGCAAATATTGATGGACCTTGCATTAAGAAAACCTAATGTTTTAATAAAAAAAATGCTCGGGGCACCTGGGAGGCTCAGTTGGTTAAGCATCTGCCTTCGGTTCAGGTCATGATCCTGGAGTCCCAGGATCGAGTCCTGCATTGGGCTCCCTGCTCAGCTGCTTCTCCCTCTGCCCTTCACACTGCTCTCTCTCTCTGTCTGTCTCAAATAAATAAATAAAATCTTAAAAATAAATAAATAAACAAATAAAAATGCTCAACATCACTAGCCATCAGGGAAATACAAATCAAAATCACAATGAAATACTACCTTACACCAGTTACAATGGCAATAATTAACAAAACAGGAAACAACAAATGTTGGCGAGGATGTTGAGAAAGGGGACCCTCTTACACTGTTGGTGGGACTGCAAGCTGGTGCAGCCACTCTGGAAAACAGTATGGAGGTTCCTCAAGACATTAAAAATAGAGCTAACCTATGACCCAGCAATTGCACTACTAGGTATTTACACTAAAGACACAGATGTAGTGAAAAGAAGGGCCATATGCACCCCAATGTTCATAGCAGCAATGTCCACAGTAGCCAAACTGTGAAAGGAGCCGTATATACAATGGAATATTACTCAGCCATCAGAAGGGATGAATACCCACGATGCACATCGACATGGATGGAACTGGAGGGGATTATGCTAAGTGAAGTAAGTCAAGCAGAGAAAGACAATTATATGGTTTCCCTCCTATGTGGAACATAAGGAACAGCACGGAGGACCACGGGGGCAGGGAGGGAAAACTGGATGGGAAGAAATCAGAGAAGGAGACAAACCATGAGAGACTATGGACACTGGGAAACAAACTGAGGGTTTCAGAGGGGAGGGGGGTGGGGAGAGGGAGTAGCCGGGTGATGGGTATTAAGGAGGGCACGTGTTGTGATGAGCACTGGGTGTTATAGGCAACTAATGAATCATTGAACACTACATCAAAAGCTAATGATATACTATACGGTGGCTAACTGAACATAATAAAAAAAAAATTCCTCTTTATTCCCCTTAAAAATCTAATTTCCTTTGAACACAAATCATTCATCTTACCCTTGTCTTGCTGTCATCTACCAAACTACTCCTCCCCCAGTCCTGATCATCCATTAGCTTTTGCTTCCCATTCCCTCCCCACCACTTCTCCTGGCATCTTTCCAAGTGACTTGAATATTAACATAGAGGATGCATTCCATTCTCTAGAGTCTTAGCTTTTTACGATCTCATCTCTATCAACCAGTTTTTCGTACCCAGCTCAGCTACCTGCTGTCATGGTCATACCTGGACTTTGCCAAAGGGATTTCCAGTATGGTGGCCTTCACTTATATACTCTCTGCTGCCCCTATTCATTATCTTATCACACACCCCAATTGGTTTAGCCTCCACTGTCCTTCACTATGTGTCCTCTCATACAAACACCCTCACCTTGTGGGCCCCCCCACCCACTTTGTCCTTCTCATGGGGAAAACACTAAGCCTGCTGAATCAGCTCTCAACCAAGCCCATGGCTCCCTGCTGTTACATGTTGCAGGATACATTCATGCAACTGTGACATCTAATATCACTTCCAGTTTACATCCAAAGCACTGACAGACACTCATGTTATATTCCCCAAGGACATATAACATGCTGTTCTCAGAGTTGATGAGTTCACACCTTCTGTCTCTCTACGCTTCTAGCCCTCTCATGCCTCAATTCCTAGCTGATGGTCTTCCCTCATACCCAACAAAAAGATGCACTAATCTCTGAATTTTTGTCCATGTAGTACGATTTTCTTCCCATTTCAGAGACAAGTATCCTGGCTTCTACCAATACTCAGTTTCCTTTGCCCTGCATACCATCCTCTCCCTCAGACTCCACTTGCTCTGGGCATCACACATCTCTACTTTACTATCAGTGCCTCCGTCTTTGGGAGGTAATTTCCACCAGCTTTGCTGGTCTCATGCATGTTTGATATGATCTTTCTAAAACATGAGACCTCTTTTGGCCCCACACCTCTCTCAAACAGAACCTCCACTTCTAACCATGACACTTCACAATGCAGGGTCTGTTGACACTTCCTCACATATGTTTTTTTTTTTTTTAAGATTTTATTTATTTATTTATTTATTTATTTATTTAAAGACTTTAATTTATTTGACAGAGAGATAGTGAGCACAAGCAGGGGGAGCAGCAGGCAGAGGGAGAGGGAGAAGCAGACTCCCCGCTGAGCAGGGAGCCCAATGTGGGACTCGATCCCAGGACTCTGGGATCATGACCTGAGCCGAAGGCAGACGCTTAACGACTCAGCCACCCAGGCGCCCCTCACGGTTTTTCTTAACTGATTTCATTTGGGTCTCTGTTGCCACAATTTGAATGAAATATTCCTTATCAAGGTCAGCAATGACCTTTATCTTGTCAAGCTTTACCAACGAGTCATCTGTGCCTTGTCTCACCCAACAATTCAAGAGTACTTGACACAATGACCAGTCACCCTCGGGCACTGACTTTTCTAGGTGTCATGGTCTCAACCCCACTTCAGTTCTTTCTTCTCATGGTTTCTCATGTCTGCCAGAACTCCAAATATGCAAGTGGCCTATATTTCCCTCCTTCTCCTCCTTCTTTTTTCTACCATGACTATCTTCCTAGGTAATCTTTTCTATTCCCATTTAATATTCTGTTGTCTCCCAAACTTATCTTTCCAGTTATGGCCACTCCTACCAGCTCCAGCCTCAGATATCTGCCACCTGGTCATTAGTTCAAAGTTCTTGTTCCATAGATGTCTCATGGACCTGACCTGATCTCTACACAACATCCACAGTATTAATTTAAAAGTATAAAGTGCGATTTGATTCTCCTGCTTAAAACCTGCCAATAGTTCACCATTAGAATTATAATAGAATCTAAACTCTCACCATGTTTCCAAGCTCTTATGAATTGGCCACTATCAATGTTCCTTGCTCTTATTCACCACAATCTAGCCATATGAGACGTCTTCATTTCAGGTTCAAAACATCTAACCATCTTCTCATCTCTGCTTTTTGTTCATTTGTTTGTTTCACTTTTTGTAAACTCTTCCCTGAATACACTTTCCTTAGATATTTACAGGACTGACTCCTCCTCAATATTTAGGTGTCAACTCAATCATTACTTTCTCAAAGACACCAACCCTGATGTCAGCCACTGTCCTCTGTCCAGCTGACTCTCAAACCCATTGCGTATTGTATTTTCTCCATGGCATTTGGCGCTACCTTAAATTATTTCTTTATTCAGGTAAGTGCATATTGTCATTCTTTCTTCCACTGGAAGTCCTAAGAGGGCAAGCATGTTTTCATATTCAGCACTAAAACCCTAGCATGTAGGATAGCCAGGCCCATAGAAGATAGTGAATAAACATTTACTGAACACATAGATGAGAATACAGCTTGGCATAGGAATCAAATTCCATATATAAATATTTCTTGGATATGGTAGGGATCCAGGCCTGTCTTTGGAGCTGGGGATCCACATGAAAATGCAAGGAGCCAGTCTAGACAAGAGCACTGTGGGCCCCTGCTATGGGCCCCTCTTCCCTGGAGGATCAGAGACCGGATTAGACCAGGAAGTGGAGGAGGGGTGAAAGTTCCCCTGTCTGAGGAGAAGGAGGCCCTCGTCTGGAGTGTAGACAGGGAAGCAAGCTGTGTGCACGGGTCCTCCCTGTGCTCCTACGGCCCGGGTGTGCAGCGTGGGTCTGAAGTTTTAGAAAGAGATGTCACAGTTTAGACTAGTGAGTGACTTCTCACTTCCAAAAACTTTTCTTCCAGTTTACATCCTGTTCTAATTATTTGTTTTGATTTAAATACATATTATTATATATACTATATGTAAATTCATATATATTATACATTTAAATAAAAACTCATATATAAATATATACATATATGTATAACTTTATGTAATATATATATATAATTTTAACATAGAGTGCTTCTATAATCTATTGCATATTTGATTATTTTTTGAAATCTATTTTAAACTTGGCTTCCTAGGAATCCACTGCAGATGAAAATCAGGCACAGAATTATTTCTGAGGCCCTTCCCACTACAAACCCCTGCACTGTTGGGAGCACCCAAGGCTCGGATAATGTTCTATCCCCCCACCCCCCTCCACCACCGTCGTTCCTAGTCCGGCGTTGCAGCCAGAGGTTGCCCGAAACCCAAAAGTAAGCTGGCCAGAGTTCATCAAAGTTATTTTCAAGGGAAAGTTTAAAAGTTCAGTGACAAGGACAAGATGAATGGAAAGGCACTCACCTTTTAACAGAAACTCCATCCTGAGCCACGTATGTCCGCGCTGGGCACTGAAGCCGAGAGTGATCTGCAGCCACAAACCTGGGAACTGAGCCCGGGCCCTACCTCTCAGGCACGCAAGCACAAAGAATCCCTGTTCTGTGGTTGACGCTGCGGCAAGGTCACCTTCCGTCTGACCATTTGGCTCTCCCAGCCCTCTCTCTCTGTAACCAGAGCTGACTCAATTATGCCCCATCACAAAGAACAGATAGCAGGAAGGTCAAGTTCAGGGAGGGGGCTATAATTTTAGAAGCACTTCCTGTTCTGCGTCTGACTTTTGATCTCCTGTGATCACTCAGGCCAGTCCCTTGAAGCACAGGGTATGCATGACTCACCCTGGGGGGATCCTGCCTGGAGCGTGGTCAGACATCTGAGGGACCATCCCCACGCAGATCTAGGAATACTTCCCCAGGACACTGTCCTCTCTGGCATGTCATGTGGGCAGAATTCGCCAGCAACACCCATGTCGTTGAAGCGAAGACAATCAGGTCCTGCAACAGCTTCTCACTTAATCAGAACAGAATTGACTTAGGTGCTACTGACCTGAGACGCTATTTCCTTCACACTTTTTATTTAGAACATGAGACATTCTCCTAAATGAATGACTAGTCAGCGGCGGACCTGAGCCTGGAGCCCGGGCTGCATGCTCCTCACAATGAGCGCACTGAGTGCATGTCAGCTGGCTCAGACCTTCCCCTTGGCCGCAACGGGCATCACTCAGGCTACAGGTGATGGGACTCCCGAGACAATGACATGGGGAGACTTTGTGAGGATTTCTGTAAGAGAGTTGCAGTGTGAGATATGGGGGGCAATGATCCCGGTTCCTCGTTACAGTGCATTTTCCTTGTCTGTAAAACACAAGGTAGAGGCTTAGGTGGTGCTTCCCAAACAATGTCATCCCTCTCTGGACGGCCAGAGGATGTCTTCAGATCCAGATTTCCTAGATCTTTCAAATAACAACTTGGGGAATGATGCCAGGGGTTTCTCTCCTCGGGTCCTGTGCTGTTCAAATGGGTGGTAGGCTAGCAAACTACCCTGTGAGGTCACCCCGGAGTCTCCCTGGGCTTCAGTGCTCTATGATGGTACATCTGTGTTTCCCAAAGTTTGCTCCCATGAGGGATGAGTTTATAAACAAGGCTGAGAAGCAGAATGAAAGATCGGGAATAATACTTCTCTTGGAAGGCTGACATCACATGCTTGTACCTTTGAGACTTTAAGAAGTCTTTGATTAATTGCAATTTGTTTCATTCACATTTCCTGAATGTAACAGCTGCTACCATTGCAGAGACTAGTGATCTACAGAATATTCTTTAAAAAAATCTGAATTATGAAGACAATTATTTGTGTATATGCAAATACGGCCGTCTTGTAGGTTTAAAAAAAATATTCTCATGTCCTAAAAACGGGGGTTAAATGAAACAGGCCTACCGGCTTATTTGTTTAATGGTCTAAAGGCAAATTTTCTCCTAAGATGATATTGGGTTTGATATTAACAACTGACTGCTCATGATGCACAGTGGCTTTCCCAAGGGCTGGGCTCTGTAAGGTCGGTTTGCAGCAGCCCCTACGTCTACCCTGAGGGGTGCTTCGCTCAGCCCTGTTTTCTGAAGAATTCTTTACTTCCTTCAGATAGCTTTACAAATGAGCAGTCTCTCTGGGCACACCTCCTTCGGAGCTTTGCTTCCTTTCTGCAGTTTACTTCACTAGGTTTTAAATGTTTCCTCTGACTCAGAGGAAAAATTAGCCTGAAATGAATACCCCAAGATGGCCACAAAGCCCTTCTGTGCAGAGTTCCAGCGCTGCCGGCCGATTTTGAATCGGACTCAGACATGAGTGAGAGGCATTTGGGGTCAGGCACAGAATGACCCACCTCCTCTGGTTTCACTTAAGCTCAAATTTTCTCCATGGAGATAACACACACTTCTCAGATTTGGTTACTTGCTCCATGAAGGGATCTCATTTGTCCTAATGTAATTTTTAACCTTTGAAAATGTTTTAAACTTAACTTTCCCCCCTTTATTCTTAATAGCATGCATTTCTTAAAAGAGGCCTTTTACAAGGGAAGTTAGTCTACTGGAGTCTGGTAAAAAGGACCAGTGCTAAATAATCAGATTCCTAAAGATTGGATCAAAAGAACTGTTCTTTTTCAAAACCAAGCCGAGGACTGGGATTCTGCCTTGGCCATCACATCCACATGGGCCTGTGAGGCCTCGAGACATCTTGCAGCTTCTCCTTTGCTGCCCCTGGACCCATGGCTCTGATATCAGCCTCCTGCCTCCTCATGCTTGTCTCTTTAGTTAATGCTGCTAAAGTTCCCTATGGCAAAGACCCCCCAAATTTGAGGCTCTTTTCCCCTCCCTCCCTCCCTTTCTTTCCTCCTTCTTTCTTTTCATTCTTCTCCTTTGCTTTTTTTCAATGATCCTTCCACCAATTCTTACTGCACCCCGAAATGTGTCAGATGCAGCCCTGGGAGTCCTGCCGCAGAAGGGAAAGCACAGGAGCTATTGCCCTGAAAAAGCTGGCAACTCTGTGTCACTGAGTCAGAAAAACCACCGTCAAGTACAAAATTCCAAATGTGGAGGAACTGGAAGGGAGCATGGGACACCAGCTCAGAAGCTGAGGTGCATGCAGGGAGTCTCCCTGAGCCCTGAAACATAAGGGAAACCCATGGAAAGTAAAAATGGGGAAAACCATTCCAAACAGAGGAACCCCATGTGGGACAGCACAGAGATACAGAACAGGTGGAAGAGAGCTGAAGTCAGTCCGCATTGCTGAAGAGCGGAGGGCTGTGGGTGTGGGGACGAGCCGTCCACCAGTGGCCTGGGTGCGTGGCTGGGGGTTGGACTTCATCTGTCAGACATTAGGAGTCATGCGTCTTTAACATGGTAACACAGTGTGGATGGCCGTTCTATCATAAAAAGTGATGCCCAGATATATAAAAATGTGTGTTATGAAGGCATCATTAAATCACTGCAGAATATATACACTGTGGGGGCGCCTGGGTGGCTCAGTCGTTAAGCGTCTGCCTTCGGCTCAGGTCATGATCCCAGGGTCCTGGGATCGAGCCCTGCATCGGGCTCCCTGCTCGGCGGGAAGCCTGCTTCTCCCTCTCCCACTCCCCCCCTGCTTGTGCTCCCTCTCTCGCTGTGTCTCTTTCTGTCAAATAAATAAATAAAATCTTAAAAAAAAAAAAAGAATATATACACTGTGCATGATCATGACCACCAGAAAAATGCACACAGTTACATGTAGCATTTATCCACATACAGATACTTACTTACGGATACGGATACACCAGGTGTTCTACTCAAAGCAAGTTTAAGCACAACTCACTCACACTGATTAATGCAGGGCTCAGAGAAACCTAGACAATATTCCTTGTGACGTTCTATTGGTCTTCCTTTCTTACCTGTTTGTTGTACATTCAACCTCATAAAGGCTGTTTTGAAGCTTGATGACTTCCGCACAGCCCTGTTTCTCTAAGTTGAAAGAAAATATTTTCTTTAGAATAATTTCTTTAGAAACTTTCCTTTTTCATTCACTTAGCTTTCTTTATAGCATTTAGACTCATTTTTTTTGAGGAATTGTTTGTTTTTGTTTCTAATTAAGTGAATTTTCTGGTTCAGGGCTTTTGACAATGCCAAAAAAATGTAATTAAAATCACACTGGTCACAAGTGGAGGCTTTTGGCAAAAGCATATTTTTATTCCCTTCTTGAAAAAAAAAAAAAAAATTCAGGACCCCGGCCAACCTGATTTTTATCTAACTGCCTAAAGGCCCAGGAGCTGTAAACTGTCCACCCAACTTGTCTGCCTGCCAACCCTCCGGAATTCAGAGGCCTCTTCTCAAAAGTTCAAAGACCAACTTCACATGGTCTGCAAAGCTTATTTTGAATCTGCCCGAGGGAAGCACTTTGAGGTTAATCCCATGGCCTAAATCCAAATGAGAGGCAAATGGAAGGCTTTTCCAAAGTCTCACCACAAATCGGATCTCGGGGAGCTCCCGTGAGCCGCCCTTGCCACGGGGGTGGTGGCTGCCCAAGCAGCTGGGAGGAGGGGGTGGGATGGGTGTTGCAGGGGGCGGCGGCCACAGCGGCCCAGTGAGGAGGGACAGAGGAAGTGGAAAGAGACGACCGTGGGTCTGGTTTCCGTGCAGAGACCGTGCCGTGGAGGATGCTGCAGTCATATTCTATTTGTTTTGCTTAATGATGTGATGATGAAAGCATCACCCTCGGCAAATGCCTATCTTAATGCCTCACAGAGCACCTGGAAACTTCGCTCCATAACCAGAAGAAGCTGATTGGGAAGTCTGTTTGGTTCCCCTTTCTAAGAATTGCTATGAACATAAGTAAAGGTAGATTGATCCTCATGACAATATATGCAAGGATGTGAGCAGAGCTTCCTGCAAAGTCCCCATAAAGTGGGTCTAAAGAGAGGTTCATGACATAATTAGCCCATGGGAAGGAAGAAGGGAGGGAAGGAAAGAAGAGGAGGGGAGGAGGGAGGAAGGGAGGGAAGGAGGAGAGGGAGAGGAGGGAGAAAATATGAAAGTTTAGGAGGGGTGCCATCCTAGGACAAAAAGGTTCTTCACTGCCCATTTTGATCTTGCTCTTACTTCTTGGTGAACTTGAAATAATGATTTTCTCTCTCTAGATCTCAATTTATCAGTACAAAAAGAAGAATTGGAGTAGACAAAATTTCCCCAGTTTTGTTGAGATATAAGTGCCATGTAGGGTAGTATACAACACAGTGGTGTGAGATATCGATATATCTATGTCTCAAAATGACTACGAGAGTAAGGTTAGTTAATATGTCTATCACCTCACATGATTATCTTTTTTTATTTTTAGAGAGAGGGAGAGAGAGAGAGAGAGAGAGAATCTCAAGCTGACTCCGCATCAAGCATGGAGCCCATTGTGTGGCTCAATCTCATGACCCTGAGATCATGATCTAAGCCAAAACCAAGAGTTGGATGGACGCTCAACCAACTGAGCCACCCAGGAGCCCCATCATTTTTGTGTGTATGAACAGGACTCAAGATCTAGTCACTTAGCAACTCCCGAGTATAAAATGCAGTATGTTTAATTAACTATAGTCACCATGCTGCGTGTTACATCCCCAGGTTGTATTCATCTAGCAGATACGTTTTAATGTCTCTTTTCTCTCTAAAATGTTGGTAAGTATGTTTGTGTATGTTGTGAATCACCCTTAAAATCCAGCAGAATTTTTTTTTCTGAAAGAGACAAGATTGCCAGGTCTTTGTCCCACAAAACAAAGAAAACAAGTAGCCAAATATTAACATCTTATGCAATTTTTATTTTTGCATTTGCAATTTTGCCTTTAGAACTTTATATGTAAATCTTCACTATTTTTTAAGGGGTCCTGATTCCTTTGAAAGAATAAAATATTGATCAAGAAGCAGAGATAGGTCCTTTATTCAAAGCCGCATTTCCTGAAACTCCTTCCTGTTTCTTGGAATCACTTGGAATGTCCACAGAGACGCCATCAGTTAACTGACTTAAACTCCTGCTAAATAAAGATCTTACTACTTTTAGAAGTTCTAGTGCATGCTTTTAAATGGTGATGTTATAGCTGATTTTCTTCCTTCTGCACATAAGTGGAGTTAATGTAGATAAATGGTCAGAGAGAAGAGAGAAATGAGCAGATTCATTGATTAGGGGGATGATGTATTTATTGGCTTAAGTCTCTATGCCTGTATCAGCAGGCAATTTTGTACAAATGCAGACCGGCCATGATTCTTCAATGAAAATGTTTGCTAAGAGGTTTGGATAAGGAGGAAACTCTGACCATGTCATTCTTCCGCTTAGGGTCCCTCTTTACCTCCTTAGCATGGTCTTTCACCATGTAGCTCCAGCCTGCCTCTCCACCTTCCTCCCCACCACTCTCTTTCATGCTCTCCCCCTTAACACACACACTCACACAGTCCTTCACATGCTGTTACACACATATACTCACACACATCACGTACACACACACACACACACACACAGACACACACACATTCTCACATAGTCACACAAATGCACATAACTCTCTCACACACATTTTCTCACACACCCTCTCACACTCACACACTTGCTCACACACATGCACACTCTCACACACTTACTCTTGCACACACATGCACACACACTCATACACACACACTCTCCCACTGTATGTGATGTTCACCTTGACTGTGTGCTCTATCCCACCTTAGTAACTGGCTCATCTTTGTTTCCCACAGTGTTCCCTGTCTGGGGTCCCACATCCTGCACCCTGAGTGGTAGATACCTCATAAGCATTTGCAGTTTGGATCTCTAGGAAATCCTTTTAGATTAAAGAACAGTAGTAGAGAATGCACAGAATTTAGGTTCTACAACCCAGAGAACCAATAAGCCGCACCTTCATTAAAGTAATGCTGCATGGGCTGGCAACATGTCCTGAATCTGAGGGAGGAGGTGGCTCTGGAAGTGACACCGGGAGACAGGGTAATGGAAAGCTGCGTGCACACAACCTTTCCCTTCATGAGGTCCCGTGTGAGACAACTCCTGAAATCTGCAGTGCTGGAAGGGTTAAGAGAGCCTTCCTTCCTAGCATATGGGCTTACTCCCGGGGAGTAACTTACACGCAGACCATAAATATGGGTTGCAAGCTTGGGTCACAGTGTAAGGCTGTGTTAAGTAAGGAGGAATTAGGATTGAACATAAATTAACGAGGTTATGACCCAGTAAAAGCTTTCCCACGGTTAAAGCTCTTTGTGATTGCATTTTGCCTTACTACGTATTTTTGAAAATCAATAAAAATTAATACTAATGCTTCTGGAATGAATAAGGGGAAGAGAAGGCTACATTTTAATTTCTAGACATTGTGCTGAGCAAGCAGCTTGGCAGTGAGAGGAATGACCACAGCGCTTGTGCCGCCGGAACGGGTGCTCCCGAAGTCCTGGCTCAGATGCAGCAAGAACCACCACCGTTCGAGACCTTTCTCTAACTACATCATAGGCGACAGCAGGTCTCCGAGCAGGCCTGTCTGTTCAGGCCAGGTCGACGTTAAAAGAGGAAGGTTCTCTTTCAATAGAGATTTAAGTTTAATTGCTTTGGAAAATGTTGTTGAAATTAAATAAAAAAAAAGAAAAGAAAAGAAAAGAAAGAGGACTGTTTGGAGTGCCATTTAAGGAGGAAACACAAGGCCAGATCCATTCCTGCTGCTGGACCGCACGAGGCTGTGTTTCTTGCCGCTTGTAGCTCATTCTGCGGGGAAGGAGGCGACGGGACTGCCCGGGGCACCTCTCTCTGCGGTGCAGCATGCAGCTCCTGGAGGAAAGCTCGAGAAGGGAGAAGCATGCCACCACTGCTGTTACTCAACCAAATCCAGCAGCAAGTCCGTTTGCACTGATGCCATTTCCTGTGTCTCTCATCCTCCGGCTTTTCCCGCTGGACCTCCAGGGTCCAACCCCAATGTCCCTACCACTGTCCTTCCACTTAGAGTCAAGTATGACCACACAGATCCCCATGGGGCTTTATGCATGCCTGAGTGTTAGGACTCAGGAGCCACACAACCTCTAACATCTCAAACACTAGTGCGTTCAAACACGCACCTCTGCTTCATCCGGGATGACTGTTCTCCCTTCTCTGGGATAGCAGAGGCTGGTCGGGACCCAAACATTAAAGAGATGTGCGTCTGTATGTATTTCTGATTTGTTTGTTTGCATTGCAGATATGTATGGAGAATTATATCCAAAACGTAGTGTTGGCTTGGGTGCAGTTGAATCTGATCAACTGTGCAGCTAAATATAAGAAAAGATCATATAAATTAAGACCTTGTTGAGAAGAGGTTTGTATTTGATGCACAGTTTCTATAGAAGACTTAACTCTTTGGCTCCCAGATAATTCTAGTCTCTCTGGGGACATTTCCAAGCGATACTTGCACACTTTTCATCCCGAGTGCAAATTTCAAGGTACAAAGAGCTTCAAGTGCGGGCTGCACCTTGTCCCTGTTAACAGTAAATCTTGGCCTTGTGGGTAAAGTCGACACTGACCTATGAATAAAAGTCACTGGCATCTTTGTTCTTAATTAGTAATTTTAATTTTACCATAAATATGTCATGCATAAAAGAGTAAATATATAAAAATGTCTACATATACACATGTACTGTTTCCTTATATGTGTGTATGTATATGAATGGCTTCAAAAATAACAATAAAACCAAGTATCTGTATCCCAAACTTAGATTTAGAGTATTTAGAACATTACATTTACCTCTGAAGCCCTCCATACACCCCTTTCCAGTTGTATCTTACTTTTTTCCCAACAGAAGCAACTAAAAATCTGTATTTTTATTGTTTATTTTGTATTTCCGTATTGTATGTATATGTATGTGTCACTGTTTTGAATACATATACATGGGACAATCCCTGCTTTAAATTCCTGCAAATAAAATCAGACTGTATGTGGTCTCCCATGATCTGCATTTTTCTCTCAATGTCATTGTCTTGAGAATCACTTATGTTTATGTGTATAGCTGTCATTGATTCATTCTTACCTATTTTTATAGCAAAATTGTATAAATATATCACAGTACGTTAATCCCATTAATATCTGATGACCTTGGATGGCCCTTAGCTCTTTAACAAGATGTAAGAATCCCCATGCACCTGCCCAGAAGCACATAGACAAGAGTTTTCCTGGTCTCTGTTTAGGAGTGTGTATTCTTCCATATATTTGATAACACTTTGATTTCATCAAACTTAAAAATTTTTACCAGTATGGTGGTATAAAATAGCATATTGTGGTGTTTTTTCAAATAATATCTATCTATCTATATCTATATCTATCTATCATCTACCTATCTATCAATCATCTATTTGAGATAGAGAGAGAACAAGCATGATTAGGGGGAGTGGCAGAGGGAGAAGCAGGCTCCCCGCCGAGCAAAGACCCCCCTCCCCCGATGTGGAGCTCGATCCCAGGACCCTGGGATCATGACCTGAGCCGAAGGCAGACGCTTAACTGACTGAGCCACCTAGGTGCCCCTTTCAAAGAATTTTTTATTCCTACATATGAGGTAGAGATTAGACAACAGGGAAAAGCAATAATAACATTAAGACGTATCACAGTCTTACCACCCAGAGAGCAACATTACTAATATTTTGGTGCCTGTACTTCCAGATCTTTTTAAACAAAATGGGATCATAATCTCTGCACTGTTTTCTAAAATAACAATCTTGAATTTTTGATTTCAGTATATTTACGCCTTTTCCACTCCCTAAAACTTTTGCAAATTCTCAAATAGGCTTATATATACTTTACTGTTGGCTTGTTTGAACTGTTTCCAATCTGAGACTATGCAATATACCCAATTTTTACATTCATAACTCTTTTATTCTTGTGCAGTCTCTTTTTTAGAACATTGACTTACATAAGACATCTGCAAGATATCTTCCTTTGTAGATTTATACAGTTGCTTCCTCGTGGTACCATGTTGTCTGTTCATCTAGTCCCTGCAAATTAAAGTCACTTGAAAGCTTAATGGAACAAGTTTAGCATTCTCTTGGCTGGCATACACTACAGGTGCATTTCCTATTACATGGGGTCAGAGAACAGGATTTGTGCTTGAACCGCAATTAGCATTGTTAAAACTGATCATTGTGTTGAGATGAAAATAGATTTTTTGAATGTATGGATATGGATTTTTCTTTGCACTGGAAAATAATAGGGGTGGTATTACTTTGGCATTTATAACTCAACTAACAATGTGAATCTCTATTTATGCTCTTTGTCTAAATTAATCTCACTATGCCTTTAATTGCCAGATGCATGTCCCTGCCTACAAAAGAGGCTTAACAGCTCTTCATGTATTTATTGGCTACTTGGTCTTCTTTTCCTATGAAATATCTATTCACTGGCATCTTGGTCATTTTTCTGTTGGGCTATTTGTGTTTATTAATTGATCTGTAAATGTTCTTTATATATTTTGGACAAAATCATTTGTCATTTATATGCACCATAGGTACTTTTTTCTGATGTTTAAGCTTTACTTTCCAAACTTTAGGTCATTTTGGAATTTAAACAATTATTTTTAATTTTAATATAGTCAATTTAGGACAGTTTTATTTACATATTGTTCTTTTGTGTGTTTTATAGGAAGCCCTCTCTCCAGGATTACAAAGATATTTTTCTAACTTTTATTCTAATTTTGCTTTTTAAGTTTGCCCTTAACATTTAAGACTTTAAGCCATGTGGACTTCAGTTCTGTGTATGCTGCAGGAGAGGGGTTCCATTTAATTTTTATTTGGCCATCAATTTCCTCAGTGGCATTTCCTGAATAACCTACTCATTCTAGTCACTCTTCAATATGAGTTTTATCTTACAGAGAATTTCCTTAATTTCCCAGATCTGATTCTGGGCTCTTTGTTTTTCTACTATTCTATATTATCTTTACTTTTCCTTTGTTATCTATATTGTATTCTTTTTTTTATAGCTTTTTAGTAAGTCACTCTCTGGTATGACAATTTTCTCCATCTGGGTTTTCTTCCCGAGAGCCTTAGTGATTCTTATCTTTTGTGTTTTTTTTCTTTACACATTTTAGAATTAAGTTTTTAAGTTCTAGGAAAAATCTTGTTCAATTTCTGTTGTTCATAGTCTTAAATTCTTCTATTCAACTACCAAATCAACAGACAATCCAATGATTGACACAAAAAAATCTGGAATCATATTTTTCTAATTGACACTGGAATTGAAAGTCAGACCTTTGCAGAACAAAATCTCATCTTTAAGGAGTTTCAAAACAGTGGTGAAGATTTTCTGATGGTTGATGGACTCTTCTGTAGTTTTGCTGAGGATGGCCAAAAGGTGGCATAATGAATTAGTTTCCTAGAATTGTTCTATAGCGATGGTAAGCAAATAACTATCAGACCTGCTTTTAAACAGGACTTATTAAACAATAGGAGTTCCATAACATCATAATGAGCAATGTCAGAATTGCTTTTAAGCCTATGTAATTATTCAATGGCAACTTGCTTTAGTGAAGGCATCTCTGGAAGCCAACCAGCTAACGGATGGCCGACTCAGCCCAGTCATGTCGACCTACCCTTGCCTCTGTAACCAACACAAAATATACTACTAAGGCTGGAGTCAACCTGTTCTTGCTTCTTTAAACAAAATTACCTTCCTACATTGGGTAGGGTATGTGCTATGGTAAGCGCTGTGAATTGTGTGAGACTGTTGAATCATAGACGTGTACCTCTGAAACAAATAATACATTATATGTTAAAAAAAAAAAAGGAGAAGATAGTAGGAAGGGAAAAATGAAGGGGGGGAATCGGAGGGGGAGATGAACCATGAGAGACTATGGACTCTGAGAAACAAACAGGGTTCTAGAGGGGAGGAGGGTGGGGGCATGGGTTAGCCTGGTGATGGGTATTGAGGAGGGCACGTTCTACATGGAGCACTGGGTGTTATACGCAAACAATGAATCATGGAACACTACATCAAAAACTAATATGTAATGTATGGTGATTAACGTAACATAATAAAATTAAAAAAAATTACCTTCCTAAAACAGATGTCAACATGTTGTTGCCTCTGTAACCAACATGACTCGAACAGAACATTTTCCCAAAAAAACTATATAAGAAAGACGATGTCTTCCAGCATAGTTCTGCTTTCCACTTTGTTTTTGTTTCAAATTTTGAAAAAGGCATCTCATTATTTGACAAAGGTAACTTTTTAAAAAAGTTACATGTTTAACTCTTTGTTGATAAGAATGGAATTGATTTTCTATACTGAATATAAAACATATCTGTGTGTGTACACACACATATCACACTATAAAGCATAGTGCTTTAGAATATTGGATGTTCAAAGATGATCTATCTATTCTTTCAAAAACATTTTGAGCATCTACAATCTGCCCAGACACAACTCTCAATGGAGTGAGTATGATATGAATAAAACAAATAAGGCTCCGGGTGAAACAGAGCTTAAATATAGATGCAGAAGACAAACAGTAAACACAATTATTTCACAAGGTGAAGATGGAGAAACAGGGCAATATGAGGGAGTGACTGGGACATCAGTGGCGAAGGTTGTCCACTTTAGATGGTGTAGTCAGAGACCACATTTGTAGCTCAGTGAGTGATTTAGACTGAGACCTGAATCAGAAGAAGCAGCAAGCTAGACAAACTGTGGGGAAGAACATTCCAGAGGGAGGGTGATATTATACTATATTGATGACCTCATGTAACTTGACCACAACCGTTCTACATGAATGGATATCACTGGATGCATTAGGCAGACAGAACATGAGTCCATCGTAGGACAGAAGTGGAATATCCAGCATTGGGTCTAAGCAAGTCCAGCAGCCACGAGTGAGTTGTGTGGATAGGATGCATAACTGTCCTTGGTACCTCTCAGGTGACCTTCTCTGAACAGATGTCTCTCCATCAACTTCCTGCAAAGGAAGAAAAATGGGGTTCAGCTTACAGATGAATCATCTGAAAACAGACTACTGCCACAAAATAGCCCCATGCACACTGGACTTGGAAGTCGTAAGGAAGGGAAATCTTCCCTGTGAGCAGAACTTCCAACAGCATAATGCTGAGTCACTTCATGTAGAGGAAGAAGGGCATGAGGTCCAGATGCATATGGACTCCTGGCCAATGAAGAGTGGTTTGGGTGGTTGAAGACTAGGGGCGACTGGCTGGCTCAGTCGGTGGAGCGTGTGACTCTTGATCTAGGGGTTATGAGTTCCCAGCCCTGCATTAGGTATAAAGATTACTTAAAAATAAAATCTTAAAAAAAAAAAAAAAGATGGAAAGACCAGGAAATTGAATGAAATGGATGGATCCATGGGAATGGGTACAAAACATGCAGAATTCTTGTGGTTTACCTTATGACATTAATAAAATAATTATTATTGCATTAATGATGTCTGCAGAGTGCCTGCAGAACAGTCATTTAACAACCAGCATTGACAACCCATCTTTCTTACCTTGACCAGCTCAGTCATTTTCTAAAGGGCTTATAAGTGGTCATGGTGGCAAAGATGGGGGCTTCATGTGGACCCCATGACATGGTCTCACCAAGACCTATCTACCTGTTGTCAATGCTGAAAGCCCAATCTTCCCACTGCAGTAACCAACTCTGAATGCTCAACATGGTACCTCATGAGGACCAGGAAACCACTTGTTGGGAGACCTTATTCATCCTATAGGGGGAGTGGTTCATCCTACCAGAGAGGACACATGTCACACGCAGTAATGGAACAGTGGCTATGGCTTATATTAGTCCTCTCATGTTGTGTTTTGTAAAGCTACCTTGTACCACTCTGAGGCTCTCTGCAGGTTGGATTTAATGCAAGGCAGGAGCAAGGGAGGAGACAATAGAGTATATTGTTGGTGACACCCCCTCCCAAGTCCCCCACCTCCACTTTTTATGTAGCCATGGCTGCCATGCCCGGCTCTGCACAGGTGTCACGGTCAGCACTTGGTCTCAGCGGCACCACTCTCTCCTGCTGTCTGAGCTCTCAGAGGGAAGATGCCTACAGCTGGGAGTGCCCAGCCTACAAGTGGAGGGAGTTAACAGCACACGGAGCAACACGGACCAATGGGAGAAGGGACCATCAAGAAATGCTTTCCCTCTCCCCACAGCTTAATTCCTTTTCCCTGAAATCACTCCTCACAAGTAACCATCTGGAGCCAAGCCTTCTCTCAGTTCTGCTTTCCAAGAAAGTCCAAGCAAGACAATATCTATTATTACTCCACATGCAAATGAGGACTTGGAGAGTTTAACAGGTTAAACAACTTGCCCAAGGCTTCAAAAGCAACATAGTAAAGCCAGGATTTGAAACTGTATCTATTTGACACAAAAACTTAAAGTGTTCGGCACCATGTTCATGATTATTACCAGAAAAAAATTGCCTTGGAAAATTTTCTGCATTGGTTTTAAAGAATATTTCAATTTAAAATATATACCTAAATTTCCACTACTCCTTCTATAAAAAAATAATTTAAAGAATTAAATCCTGAAATTGGAAACTATTACACTATCAAAAATTCTCAGTATAATAATGACCTGTTAAAAACATAAGAAGTGACAAGAGAATATATTTTAATCTAGAAAATTGAGTTTGTATCTCAGTATTTCTATGGAATTTTGA
The DNA here is from genome assembly GCF_004348235.1 of Phoca vitulina. Classification (NCBI taxonomy): domain Eukaryota; kingdom Metazoa; phylum Chordata; class Mammalia; order Carnivora; family Phocidae; genus Phoca; species Phoca vitulina. The sequence goes on along the minus strand of NW_022589745.1, from coordinate 4,166,226 downwards.
ATGACCTTTCTGAAACGTTGTTTCTTTAGTAGAGAAGTGAGCATAATAATTTTACCAGAAGACTTTATAAAGATAAATTAATCTTAAAATATGTACAGCATTTATCTCATTTCCTCAAATATAAGACGTGGCCAACAGATACTCATTTTCTTTCACCTTTGACAGAATCTATAGCAGTTTGTATGCTATGGGAAATTGAGGATAAACCTACACTATATGGTGCTAGAAGGAGGTAACTGGAATCAGAAAGAAGAGAGAAAAATCAGTGGTGTACCTAAGAAACTTGTCAGTTGTGTGCGTAATGTGATAACACTTTTGTGGAGCCTTGGTCCTAGGAACTAAGGTGGGGCTTATCTAAACTGAAGATTGCTTTGGCCTAAAGACCCTAAAGATGGTGTTTCACTCTAGTTTTTACTGGGGGAGAAGAGCCTTCAAGCACAATGAAACCCCAACTTCTTAGATAGGAACCAGATCTGAAAAAAGAGCCAAAGAGAATGCATGAAGGAAAAGAAAGAAAAAGAAAGAAGAAAGAGAGAAAGAAAGAAAAGAAAGAAAGAAAGAAAGGAAAGAAGGAAAGAAAGAACAAAAGAATGAAAGAAAATAGAAAGAAAGAAAAGGAAAGAAGACAAGAAATCCAAAGAGAAAGGGGTACCTGAGAAGTGAAGACTCACAAAAGACCATCTCACACAGACTGAAGACCTAACACTTTAGGTCCTCACACCCAGGGCTGAGGAGAGGGAGAAGCAGGCTTCCCGTCGAGCAGGGAGCCCGATGCGGGATCAGGACCTGAGCCGAAGACAGATGCTTAAAGACTGAGCCACCCAGGCGCCCCTAAATATGTCCTGTCTTTTCAAGACACAAACTTACTGAGAATAATGAAATAGACAATGGATTATCAGTTTCCAGCAGGCGATGTGTTAGCTGAGAAGGTCATGGCTAAGTTCCAGAAGTCACATGCATCGAACATTTACTTTGTGCTGGAAACCTTATCTATGTTGTTTCATTCAAAACCCTATCATAAAATAAACTATTCCCATTGCATAGATGAATAAACTCAGGTTAGGAAAAATAAAAAAGAGCTTCACCAAACTCACAGTTTGGAACGCAGGAGAGCCATGGTTTCCATACAACGTGGGCTCCCTTTTTTCTATACCATACTCACTCTGGTGGCTAGTTTCATGAGGACAGGGTGTCCAGTGGTTCAAAAGGAGAGGAGATCTCAGGCCAAGAAATAATGCCAAGGGGGCCCAGGGTAGAGCTAGCGAGCAGGGCAGGTTTAGGAATGAGACTAAAATGAATACAATGGTGGGAAATCTGGAACCCAAGGAGCGCTAAGAGCAGGTGCTCAGAATCCAGCCTGAAATGCAAGCGTGGCGGGAAGGATGCCTCTCTGCTTGCACACGAAACCTGTCTGTGCCCAGGACTGTGCCACTCCAACCAGTGCCACACGCAACTCCAGGAATCTTTTGATCGCCTCCTGTGTTCCCAGCTGATTCGAACATCTGCTTGCAAGGCACAGTTCCAATTAGTATAAATATGCTGTACTGAAATTAAATAAATACCAAAACACACTTCTGCTCCTGCCACCTCATTCTCCTCTCATTACCTTAGTTTGAATTGTAATGGTTCAAGTGCAGTGAGTCCCTGTAGCTCTCTTAATTTTGTCTGTTAGAGAAGCCAATATCCAAGCAACATAATCCAGCTTCTCTGTGTGTCATCTGCTGCAAAAGCCACGAACAGCTATGGCTGAAGTGAAAAATGTTACCGAAACCACTCTTGCAGAACAAGAACACACGCTACACCAGAAGCATCTCTGAAGGACTGATTTCTATCTTGCTTTTGTTAATTTATCACTGATATTTAACATGCTTTAACTGAGCACCTACTGTTTGAAAACTCATGTGTTAATATGGTTTCTGGGATGCCAAATAAAACAAAATAGAACAAGATAATGACCAAAAAAGGGATATTCTTTCATGCAATAGAGAGAAGGAACTCAAAGTCACATAGCTAATTAGAAGGGGAGGAAGTATTTAAAATAATATTATAAAGGCACCCAGTTGAAGTGACACCAGTGGAGTATGGATAAAGCGCTACCTGGATGGATGTGGAGCAGAGATTATGCTCCCTTGGAGAATGACAGAAAGAGGACTTTGGATTGAATTCTAAGACAAGAATTCTTTTGGAAGATTTGGATGAGAAGAGTGTCCGTGAGTTACCACTCTGCTTCACAGAACACATAATAGAGCAGCTTGAATTGTTTGCCTGCCCCCACCAGATGTGGGCTCATGGTTTCTTTCTCTTCTTAGCACTAATTATCACCTAAGACCTAAATAGTTTACATATTTACTCACTTGTCTGCCTTCTATAATTAAAAAGGTCATCTTTATGAGAATAAAGACTTCGCTTTCCATTATCCCTAGTGCCCAGGATAATGCTTAGCATAGAGTAGATACTTGATATTTATCATTTATCAAGAGTCAGCTATGAAATGGAAACTTTCTATATCCCTTTTTATTTAAACCCTGTATAAATCCTCAGGGGTCTGATTCTTGTCCCCAGTTTCTAAATGAAGAAACTGAGCTTCAGTGGGGTTATATAACTGGACCAAAGAACTTGGCTTCATCTCTCGGTGTGTGAATACGTGCATTTGGAGATGAAATTTTGGTAGAAGGCAGCTTGGCTGTCTGGCAGTGAGAAGAGGAACGGGTCTTAGCTGAACCCAGAAGTTTGTAGATTAGAAGGGACCTGTGTCCTTGGGAGAGTCTGTGGATGTCAGCACCCAGGGAGGCAAGGGCTGAATAGGAAATCTAAGACAGTGACTCTAAAACCTCTCTGCCGTTAGATTCACCAGGGCACACACGGTGAGGAGGGGCTTTAATAGAGTACTCATCCCAGAGACCCTCCCCAGACAGCTGGGCTGGGCAGAGACAGTAAGAGATCCTTGTAAAGATCTGCATGTCTTTGTGTAGCTTGAAAGCAGCCAACTGAAGTCCACGCCTCCAGCAAGCCACAGAGTAAAGGGGGTCTTTGCACCTGATGTGGCCTGGCAGATTGGAGTCGAGACGTCCAGGTGCAATGTCCTGTGGGGTGTGAGGACCTCTGGATGCTGGACATCTGAGTGGAGTCCTGCATGGATAGAAGACACGGGGCCAGGATGTCTTCCATGGGTCCCTGAGAACGCCTGCACACATGATGTAAGCTTTGCTGTGTCTGCTTCCATGGTACAAAGGGGGCTCAAAACATAACTTACCTTGAATTAAGGAATAACAAGGAAACTGGATTTTTATATACAAGAAATGCTCTTGGACATCCATCATGATAATGCGTGCAAATACACAACACGCACCCAGTGCAAAAGGAACTTCTGGGGGGCTAGTGGGCAAATGCCGCTGTGCCGGGCCTCTATTTTAAGAATAGGGTAAGGATGGAGTTTGAGGTTTGCAGAGATCCATGCCCACAAGGGGAGTGGGCTGCAGGCTGATGAAGATGGATGGTCACGGCTTAAGCTCCCTGTTTTGGTGGTTAATATAATGCTGACCACTCTGCACAGTACAAATGCTGGGAGAATACTTACGGGATCTTGATGGTGAGTGGGACAGCAGAGTCCCTGCCCTGAAGAAAGTGTGATCGTACCTGCAGAAACGCCTGTGTGCCCAAAACAATCAGAAAAATTATGAAATCATACCCACAGTTATTGCTGGGTGTTGGTGACAATCTAATCCCTTCTTATTGGACTACATTGTGGGGATTTCCAAATTTTATATAATAGAGTCCTTTAAAAATATTTACTGCTTTGCTATTTTTTTTTTCTGATTTAAAAACAGCATGGGGGCACCTGGGTGGTTCAGTCGGTTAAGCATCTGACTCTTGATTTTGGCTCACATCGTGATCTCAGGGTCATGAGATTGAGCCCTGCATCAGGCTCCTCACTCAGTGGGGAGTCTGCTTGAGATTCTCTCTCTCCCTCTACCCCTTCTTCCACTCTCTCTCTAAAATGAATAACTCTTTAAAAAAAGCAAAACAAAACAGCATGACTATGTTGTAGAAAATGTCATGAAGAATATCTTGAATAAAAAACTTAAAACCCCAGAATTTTATCACTCAGAAATTGCCATTATAAATCATTACTTATTTCTTGCCAGTCTTTTAACTTATGTAAATATGCACATTCACACATGTATGGACAGATGTGTATGTATTTTATATCACAAAGAAGGGATCATTCTTTATAAATCTTGCTGAATCTTGTGGTTCTTATGCAGTTAATACATTATCATTAAATATGTCTAAGATATACTTTATAAAATTTTTTCATGACATTCTATTTTTAACTATTTCATGATGTAACATTATAAGTGTACGTGAGAATAAGTGATTTTAGCCAATTATTTCTATCAGGCAGTTAATTTATTTCTCTATTGCCCTTCCAAATGCGACACTATGATGAATTTCCAGTTACAGATGTTGTTTTACACTTGTCAGATTAAAAATTTTTTAAGACACATTCTCAGAAGGGAAATTGATGAATGGGAGACAACATGCATTTTTAAGGCTTCCTAATGTGTTTTCCAACTGTCCTGAAGAAGGCTTGTCCCAATAAATTCCTTACTGGTGTTTTAGAGTTTCTGTTAATCCACACCCATGCCAACCTCAGGCACTAGCCTACTTCTTCATCTTTGACGTATCACACCTCTGTTGGGCTCTCAGAATTTTTTACATATATTCTAGTTATGAGTCCTTTTCAAATACAACGTTTGTAAATATATTCTCCTGGTTTGCAGCTTGTCTTTCTGTCCTTGTCCCAGTCTTTCACATGGCCAAGTTTTTGATCTCATATAGCATAATTAAATATTGTGCACATTCATGATCTGTAAGCCTGGAAAGAGAGCTTTTGTAACTACAAATTTAGCATTAATCACACTAAGCACAATGGTCCAAAAAATATACTGAATTAAGTAGTAGTGTTGGGATAACTGCCAAAGCTTGAGGAAAGCCAGAAAATTCTGGAAGGATATAAACAGACTAGTTTCAAAAGGATATTCAAACTCTTGCTTTTTGTTAAAGAGAAACCGACTGAACACTGTAAAAGTTATATCAGTGTATTTTCATGAGAATACTTATAATTCCTGTTATTTTTGCATTTTTCCACCTCCAGTATTTAATTAGTATTATTAATAGTAAACGCAGTAAAGCATTATTTTATATTATATATTCTATTTCAGGCATTCTGATGTCAGCCATCTATTTCATCACACTAGCAATAATAAAGTGAGGGTTTCCTGTTACCGTTTCCCTACCTGTGGGTTTAGTGTTACCTCCTCTCTTGAACGGGGAGCATGCCTTTAAGAGTGGATGTAAGTCCCACTCTCAGTCTCTCTGATGGAACACGGGAGAATTACACATCCTATTTCTCTTCCAACAGGGAGAAGGGTGCACTATTAAGAAAGAATGACAATCACTGCCCAATGTTGGCACAGGAAGAGTCTCTTCTCCCTCTCAGATTTCTACGTCTTTAGTGTATGTGCCCAGCTCAGTACAGAAGTCAGCCGTCTATGAACAAACGTTAGCTCCTTTTCCTTCCTCTTGTTCACAAATCTTGCTGTGCACGTGAGCAGGCTCCCTGTACTTCACGGAGGAGACAAGACAAGCCCAGACCCCTGAGATTTCAGTGTATACTGTGGCCACTTGCTAAAGCAAATGCTCCCTGCCTAAATCGTATAAGGTGGCAGAGAAAAATAAAACACATTTCCATAATAACATCAGGATTTTCTCCTAATGTGACCTGTGAGGTGAAAAGCCTTCAAATTCAATATAAGATCAAAGTTATTTGAAATGTAGATCTACAGGCCAGATGGAGGTAAAGGGGAAGGGAGAGGCTTAGATGCGGGGTAGACACGTGGTGAGGAAGGAAACAGACCGAGGATAAGAAGCTGGAACGAAAGAGGAAGGTGCACAGGAAGAAAAGCTGCCCGAGGCGCTGGGTTTGCTCTTCCACTGGGATCGGTGATGGGGCTGGGCTGGTCAGGGTACTTATGGGGCCGTCTTGTGGTGACGATGCCTTTAGAGGTGAAGTGGGTCCATTACCTTTGAGAGTACTTACTGCACACCTGACTCTGCTGGGCACCATGGGGAACGCCGTAGCCATGTGCCGAGCAGAAGCAGCTGTGCTCCCGAAAGTCGGCAGCCTGTGACTGGAACGCTCTCTCAGACAGAGGCTACCATGCAAGTTAGGGTTCTGGGCCAAGCTTCACACCCACACCCACCTCTTGAAGACGTGACAGCAGTGTTTAATGAACTATGATATGTGAGGGCCTATTTTATGCAAAGCCCCATTTGCTGATGATTCAAACAAGGTGTGAAAACTCTCATTCTTGCCCTCTGGAGAGCTTGGTAAATGCCAACTGAAATGAGTGAGGGAATGAATGAATGAGTGAAAGAATGAGTGACTGAATGAGTGAATGAATGAGCAAGTGGAGGGATGGAACATTGACACTTAGTGCTATTTTTAAGATTTATTTATTTATTTTAGAGAGAGAGAGAGAGAACATGAACGCACATGCTCGGGGAGGGGGGCAGAGGGAGAGGGAGAGAGAGAATCTCAAGCAGACTCCCCACTGAGCCCGATGAGGAGCCTGATGTGGGGCTCAGTCACAGGACCCTGAGATCATGACCCCAGCAGAAACCAAGAACCGGATGCTTAACCGACTGAGCCATTTGGGTGTCCCGACACTTAGTACTTTTTAACCTGCAAATGAATATTAGATTATGAATTCCAGGATGGGGGGTCTTTGTCTTTTTTGCTTTATTTCCAGTATCCGCATATAATTAGACTGATAATCTAGTAACAAAAGTGGAAATAATTGTGTGTTTGTATTTCTCTAGATGTATGAATCTTTAACTCAGAGAGCATAAACTCACTAGGTATGAATAAAACAAAAGCACCATTTTTAATGCACTTTTTTGGTCCTCATCAGATTTAGTAACAGAAGAAAGCAGATCTCTGGCTCAGTGTGGGGAAATGCTGTAAATCCTTACTACTTCTGATAAGGTTTAGTGCAGATTTCAGCAGTCGGGAGAGAGGCTTTATTTCTGACATCTGAGAATGTAGGTTTGCCACATCCAGAGAAGGAGGGACTCTCCCACCAGACCATAGCAGCACGGCAGGAATTATATGGACAAGAGAGCTTCCTACAACCTCAAGACATCCTGGAGATAGAGGGACAGGACTTTTTCTCTGGAACCTGACTGGCTAGAATCATGGCTCTTAAAAGACCTAAGCGTGCAGAAGCTGGCCATCCTCGCATGCATAAGTAAACGAGCCGTTCTTCATAACTATACTGCAAAACTCTGTCTGTTCTTATCCTTCAGCATTTCACTCTGGCTGATGGCCAAATGGCGGCATTAAAAGCAGGGTGCATTGAGTCCACTTTTAACATGGTGTTTAGTGGCTTCAGATAATTTAAGGGATGATCCTGAGTAGTGATTTTCAAACTGGGATCCCATGTGAAAACTGGGAGACTTACAAAAAAAATACAGATACCTGGATTCCTCTCTGACTGTTTGAATCAGAACGTATGGAGGTAGGGATGGGCAAGTAACATTTCAAAAAGCTCCCCAGCTCATTGACACGTGGCTCAAGTAGGAGAACCACTGGTCATCAGTTTTGCTATTTAAACCCCATCTGTGGGGTTCACAGATGAACGGCTGGGAGATGAGCATCTTCCAGGAGCTTATTAGAAATGCACAAGGTCAGGACTCACACTAGACCTATGGGCCTAGACTCTGCATTTTTGCAGCACTCTCAAGTAATGATAATATTCACTAATGTCTGCAGCTAAGGGATAAAGTCTCAGAAAATGGCATACACAAAGGAGTTTAGCACCTGAAGAGGAAATCCGGAGCCCCCTACCAATACATTAAGAGGAGTTGTCAATCAAGTATTTGTTGAATGAATAGATGATGTGAAATACAAAGAATGTGAAAGAGTGCCAATAAAAAAATGTCTTCTCGCCCCTGATCGATGGCTCTTTCCCCCAGGCCTGGCATTGCTGCAGAGGAAAATGCACAATGGGAAAAATGCATTCACAGGAGAAGTGCAGAGGTCACTTACTTTTATACCTCGGGGTCAGTGGCTGATGAGATTCAGTGCCGTCCGATTTTCACAGATGGGAAGCCAGAGTATAATAAGGAGCAGAGTGTCCTGTAGCAGAGCGGGCCTTGCGGGCAGCCCAGAGGGAGGGGAGACACGCTGCGGTCCTGGGCAGAGCGGAACCCCTGTCTGGGTCGGCGCAGCCCCCGAACCTCACGCAGTCTGCCCCTTTGCTGGTAAAGGTGAAATGACTGGCGGGATCCTGATTTCGCTGGAGGGGCCAGCACAATAGCTGATCAAAGAATTTTGAATAAATAAATACCCTTTCAAACATTTCATTTGGGGTACATATTTATTTTTAATTTTAACCGTGTTTTCCAAATGTCAAGGAAATAACATGGTTTCAACCACTACAGGCCATTTTAAGTGCCTACCATGGTCCTGGCAACCATCCAAATAGCCCGAGCCTCGGCTCCTGACCTGGGGAGGGGGCAGTCTTGGGACACCTCGGGTGTCAACCCCACGAGGGACCGTTGCATGAATGAAAGTGTGTAACTTCTGCAGTGCAGATAAGCTCAACTTCAGTCTAAAAGGGAGTTTTCTGTGTGCACATAGAGTTGCCTGAAAAACTTAACCAAACAAAACAACCCCACACCTTCTGGCCTTTGAAATCAGAGCCCTGCTGGCAGGGCACCGCACGCCCGTGACTGTGGGTGCAAAGGCAGCCCCCACGCCGGCCAGGGGAAAGTGTTTCCTAACTGCAGTCTAGCGGTAAGAAACACGGGTGTCGTGGACACAGTGGTACTGTCCCTGAAAGCCTGGGCCACCACTTTTGGTGCTATAGGATATGACCCAAGAAATAAGAAGTCACTGAAGAAAGCGCAGCTGTAATCCCTGCTTTCTCGCGTTCTCCTCAGAAGGGAGGAAGGGTCTGTCCTTGTGAGCAGCTGCGGACGTGTGCGCAGGTTTACGGTGAGGCGCTTGCTTTCCACCCCACACTGGAGCTGCCTTGTAAACCCTCTTCCGTACATACATAATTCATACACACATACAGTGTGTACACACACATATAGACTTTCCTCATTTTTAGAAACCTACACACGCACACCCACAAGTAAATCATGCATCCAACAATAAGACGAGAGTCGTGTGCTTTATTTATGGGTGGAAATTTCAAAGTGAATAGTAAATTTTTTTTGCCTTATAGCCTGTTTGACAGTATAACTGATTGGATTCATCTCCAGTATGCAGCATGACCTTTAGGATTCTGGTATTCGGAAGAGGTTTTAGACTTACTCCGTTGCCTCGTGGATTCGCTCTGTGTGGTTACCTTCCATGGAATGTAATTTGCCCTTTTGTACATAAGCAAACCTGCATTTCATTATCCCCTGTTATCACGGTTTCTACCGTGTTTACGTGTTAAGCACTTTAGATCACAGCAACCATTTTACCCTAAATGCTTTAAATGCCTTCTTGTTGCAGCGTGATCATTCACTCATCTTTTCAACAAATATTTGTCAAACACTCACCAGAAGTGAGACAAAATGCTTTCTACAGTTTATACTAATCAAACTTACGGCAAATCGGCTCTGTCTTCAAGCAACTGGACAGTTTTGGGGAAAAAAATATCCATATAAACAAAGCACTATGAGGCCGGGTAAAGGGTGAAGTAGGAGCAGTGCAAGAAGGTCCTGTGGGAATGGAGAAGAGGAAACCTCCCACTAATAGATAAAACCACAGAAGGCTTCCTGGAAAAGGGGCATTGTGTCCACTGTTGGCAGGACTGGGGCATGCAGACAGGGGAGAGGAGTTCATCCTCTCCGTTAGGCACTTTTTTTCTACATCATCACTTGTTTTGGTATGGATATCACAATTATTCATTTTAAATATCTATTCTTCAACCACAGTGATCACAAGCATCTTCCCATTGAGCCCTCTGTGACGTGGAGGGCAGAAGTAAGAAAGAATACTCTGAGCTGCTGTGCACTAAGCAGAAGTTAATCCCAATTATCGGAATGATTTTGGCTCATAGATATCACTTGATATTTTACACTAAATTTTGTTCCCAGGCTGTCCTAGGAAATGCAGCAGAAGACTTATAAATGACTGACAGATGTTTCTTTGCTCCACCTCTCTTTCTTGTTCACAATCAGAAACCAGCTCACTGTCATCCTCCCCGACCCCTTTCTCAGCCTCAACCCAAATGTGTTCTCTCCTGTCTTCTAGTCAACCTGGGCTGTTTGAATAAAGCAGATGGGCTGACGCCTCTGTCCTCCTGTGTATTTTTTCCTTAGGTCTGGAATCAGTCCCTCTGCCTCTTGTCTGCCTGGGAAACTAGTACTTGTCCTTTGAAGCCAGCTTCTGTGACCACATTCCCTGGGAAGCTTTTCTTCTTGTATCTGTTCTGCCCTATTCATTCTTGCATAGCATTATACTCTTACAACGTGTTCATTTTCCATACTGAATATGGGACCGAATGTGGAGCAGCTTCTTTTGGCAGGTGGTAAGCAACTTGAGGCTTGGGGCCATGAGGTCATTTCTAAATCTCAAGTTTCGAAAACAGTATCTGGCACTTTTGGTAGATACTAAAAATCACCTTCAGGATACAGGAAAGAAGAGTGGAATCTCTATTAACCAGAATGTTGGAAAATCCGCTAGTGTCCTACAAAGAGAACTGACACTTTTATTGGCTGACTATGGTTCAGGTGCTGCCCCAATTGCTTTATGAACATAAACACCTTAAGCTCACAACCACCATCTGAGGTAGGTAGCATTTCTAGCAACCTCAAATTACAGACAGAGAAACTGAGGCCCAGAGACTTTGCTCAAGATCATCAATACGAAAAGTTGGAGGGCCAGGATTTAAATCAAAGCCTCTGGATCTAACATTTGTGAGTTTCGCCACTAAGGCATGGAGACTCTCGAAGGTTAGGGGTCCGATTCAAGAAATAAGGCATGCCCTAAAGGAAAGTGCCTAACGGAGAAAAGAAAACAAGTGATGATGTAGAAATTCAGAAGAGCTTCACAAGTATGGACGACTTTATTAATACGCTTTTTCTAAAAAAAAAAATAAAATTCCACACTATGTGAAATCTCTTTATAAATATAAATTGAAATCATGCAAAATTTTTGGAAGTGCACATTCTGTCATACAGAGAGTACTGTGTGCTCTGACCTCTGAAGGGAATTTCCTTAATACTTTGTTTGATACTGAAAACCTTCCAGTTAGTGGGTAATAAACACTCAAATGGACGTTGTGTGCTATCCTTTCATAACAACCTTTGAGAAAGGTACTAAATATCAACTTTTTGCTGCTGCAAAATGGAGGCTCAGAAAGAATGAATAATTTCCTGAAGAGCAAGTAGCTATGAATTGGATGATCCATATTTCCAACTGCAGCGCTCTGCTCGCATTTGCTCACTGGGTCCCATGATGCTTCGCCTGAATCATGATTGAACATCTCAGCTCCTGGGCTGGCTTGCTAGGGCTGCTTTAACAAAGCACCACAAGCTGAGTGTCTTAGAACAACTGAAATTTGTTGACTCACAGTCTGGGGGCTCAACGTCCAAGATCAGGATGTCCACAGAGTTGATTCCTTCTGAGGGCTGGGAGGGACAATCTGTCCCAGGCCCCTTGCCCAGCTTCTGGAGATCCACTGGCAATCTTTGTGTTCCTTGGCTTTTAAAGACATCAGCCCAGTCTTTTTCTCCATATACATACGGTGTTCTCCCTGTGAGTCTCTGTGTCCAAGTTCTCACTTTTTATAAGGACACAGTTATATTGGATCAGGGCCCATCCTCATGACATCATGTTAACGAATTCCATCTGCAGTGATCTTATTTCCAAATAAGGGCACATTCTGAGATATAGGGGTTAGGACTTAAACATAAGAATTTTAGGAAGGACACAATTCAATCCCTTATACTTACCAAATTCAACTAAAAGGCCGTAGAGGTGAAGAATCATGTTTCATAACCATATGTGTTCCTATAATGTTGGGTCTTGGAAAAGACCAGAAACTTGCAGCTCAATTGTAGCAAAACCATTTTACCTTAAAGGCTGGCATTTGGAATTGGACACAAATGGTCCCCGTAGCAGGCCAGGTGTGTGTGTGTGAGTTTACAGGTGTTCACTGAACTCAATTCTAGCCGAAGTAACAAAATCCACCTTTAGAATGAGAAACATTATGTGAAGAGTATGATACGATTCCTATACTCATTCAGAATCTTGGTTGTCCCACAAAAGGATGAACCGAACCATCAGGTAATTGAGAGAAGCAGCAGGTGGGAAGACCCAAGCTACGGTGAGAGAGGCAAGTTGTGGGCATCAGGAAATGCTGCCAGGGGGTAGAGGCCCATGCAGCCTATTGCAGAAACCACAGGCTTGAAGAGTCTGAGGAAGACAGGACACTTAGCAGGATCTGGGCCAAGATTCTTCTTTCAGACATGGCACTTGGCCCAAAGCAGACTCAGCAAGAGGGCCAAATGTTGGGTTTATAGGGCTGGCAAAAGTTAAACCCCTTCTCACTAAGGGAGACTGGACCCCGCATCCCAAGGGGATGATGTAACAAGAGCTGGGAAAGAGAGTTGATGAAGTCTGTGGAGGTTTACGAGTTCACACCCTCAGGGCACAGGGAGTGGACGGATCCATAGATACAGAGGAGATACACCAGAAATACTGAAATGGAAACATGAGCTGAGAGGAGGAAGGGGGTGAGGGGAGATAGAAATGAGGACCAAATAAGATGCCAGTCCCCAGAAAACCTCTAGCTGAAACACTGGAGGAAGATACATCTTCCAATCAACTAGAAATTGGATGAAATTAAAAACTGAAATCTGAAGGTATTGAAAACCCAAGTCAGAATATAGAAAGGAAGCTAATTAGGAGAATGAATGTTAGAAAGACACAGGTTGCACTAGAATCCCACCTCTGTCATTTGTAGTTGGGGATGTCAAGCCCTTTCCCTATCTGTGTATTTGTCCCCTCATGAGTGAAGTTCACAGCGTAACACCTCTTTCAAGGTGCAATGCAAGGGCTAAGTGAACTCAGGAATGTCCAATGCATATTCGTATAAAGAATGGAATGCTGGGTACAGAGTACAGACTCAAAAATACTGGTTTTATCCTTCTTCCTTCTCATACTTCTGATTAGAACCTCACGAATAGTCTTCTGGACTTATTTAGAAAACAAGTTTGTTTATGCAACATAAGCTGATTAATGAAAAACAGAACAATAACATTCATTTTCGATCTCAATATATTGGGGTGTCTGGTAAAGTCACAATAAGTGAAAAGATTAAGATTTGCAAGAACAGCCCTCAGAAGCAGGTGGGTGGTTACTTCTTCCTTGGGAGTTGGCTTGACATGTGTGGGCGTCAGATCAGTGGATTAAGTTTAGACAGCCCAGGAAGGTAGGGGTCCCCTGATTGTGGTTGCTCACCTGAGTCAAGTCTGAGGAGGACACAGCTCTGTGAGGGGGGAGGGCATGAACCATTAGGAGTAGGAAATTTACTTACACAACTTCAACTGAATTAGCCAGAATTTTCCTTAATCTGCTCTTTCTTGAGATGTATACTTCCATAAGGAAATCAACATCTGTTTACCTGGAAATTTTCAAATAAATCTGATTACCCACTAATTTGACGTTTCCAAATGTCCATGAACGTTCTCATTGTTTTTCATTCTGTTGGATAGGGGTTAAGATTCCATCCTTGGCGAGTGTTCTTTACTTCTGGGCAGTGGTGTTGCTGTTTAAACAGCCGAGTGCATCAGCTTGCACCCGTGGTCAGCTCCCTGGAGATGCTTGGGTTTGTAGCATTTGAAGGAGATCTGCATACTCGGTGAAAGTTAATCTTTTCAAAAATAGTTCAGCTCACCAGCTCTGTTCAAGTAAACATCAGAAATGTTAACCCTGTCTGATAAAGGGCATATGCAATCACTTAGAGGAATATTTTATTGGGTCGAAAATTTTATTGGGGAAGCGAATTCTAAAAGAAAACCCATAGAATTGCCTGTTGTTTCTCAGGTGCATTCTACTGCATCTTGAAGATATAAGGGCCTCCCTGTGAACTGTTACAGTGGGAATAAAACCATTTATTTTCCCCTAAGCCCTTATACGTGTACATCAAGAAAAAATATGTATAAACTGACTATATTTATTTTCAACTGTTTAAACCAGAGAAGGGAAATGTTACATAAAGGTACTGAGAGTAACTAATTTTGACTTCTCAAGACAAGAGGGCTCTGTTCCAATTACACAATTATGCCTTTGAGAGCAGCCATAGACAATAATTAAATGGTCATGGCAAAATTGAAGTTTTCTTTTTTTTTAAACTTTTTTTAAAGATTTTATTTATTTATTTGAGAGAGAGAGTGAGAGAGAGAGCACAAGAGGGGGTAGGGTCAGAGGGAGAAGCAGACTCCCCACTGAGCAGGGAGCCCAATGTGGGACGCCATCCCGGGACTCCAGGATCTTGACCTGAGCTGTAGGCAGTCGCTTAGCCAACTGAGCCACCCAGGCGCCCCAAAATTGAAGTTTTCTGACACCTGATAAACCATTTTCTAGGTAAGAGTCTTCAGGCTTTTTTGTTCCACATCTTTTCCTATGAAGTATTTTTGAGCATTGATAAATAGTATATGTATTTTCATTGATTTTCAGTAGCAATTTATTGACCACTTCACATGTGCTAAAAATATACTAAATAAGAATTAAGAAGCTAAGGTACAGATTAAATAATAATCTAACATAATTGCTTAATGGTACAGTACTTTCATGTGGGAAATATGATTAAATGTGGTCTATTAAACTTGAAAACTTGGTTCAACACTTGGAGTGTGTCAATCTAAGATCAGCATATTTCATTGTTTTTTTAATGACTATCATGGCTGAAAGAGACTCCTCTCAGTGATATGCAGGGAGAATCCATGTTTGTGATTTCCAAATTATAATACTCAGTATTAAATCCCATCTGCCAATTAAGTAAAAATTCGTGTTCAAATTTGTCCCACAATTTTTCATCTTTTATAATGTCAATTAGTTGTTCTCCTAATTGGAAGGTATTGCATTTTTTATATTATTAACAGATGGGTGATAATCCCACTGAAACTCTTTATTTGAATTTTTATAAAAAATGAGAAATTGTGTTTCCAAGATTTTTAAGAATGCATGAATGAGGGTTTCTTTTTTTTTTCTTGTTTAAACAGGTGAATTACTAATACTATTTTTGACAATGAAATCACATAATGACGGAAATATTTCTCAACACCTGTGTATATCATATTCTTATCAACTAACAATGATTTCTGTAAAGAAAAAGAGTTACTACTACACTCACCATTGCACTGTCATGTTAACTTGAAGGAAGGAAGCGTATTTGCTTTCATGACAGTATCTACTGGGCAGCAGGTATCTGGGAGTCACTGGCTCCCTCCGTGGTGTGATGTGGCTCATGGAGGGCTTGTGATAGGAGTAAAGGTTTTAGCTCTGCCATTCTCTTGAAGTTCGTGTGTGCTTGCATCACTGGGGTAATCCCAAATATACTATTTCTCTGCAATAATCTTCTAAAATAATTATCGCGTTGGTAAGGATGTTCAGATGACATTGGACAATATAGTCTGTCAACCCATAAACAAATATATGAAGTCTATAAATCTGAATTTGCTACATTGAGCAAATGAGTAAGAGTCCAGCTCTAATCCCTTGTACAAAAACGGTGTCCCTCTAACTCCTTCCAGGAGTACATGACATAGCTTCCAGGTAGTACATGGCATGTGGTCCTCCAACATGTGGAAGAATGAGGATAGGGAATAGATATAGATATATAAGATAGATAGATGATAGATAGATAGATAGATGATAGATAGATAGATAGATGATGATAGATGATGATGATAGATAGATAGATGATAGATAGATAGATAGATGATAGATAGATAGATAGATGATGATAGATGATGATGATAGATAGATAGATAGATAGATAGATAGATAGATAGATAGATGATAGATAGATAGATAAATTCAATTAGCCGTTTCACTGTTTTCCTCTGGAACCCCCATGTACCAATTTTGAGGATCCTCTGAAAGCATCCCACATTGGTGTCACTGTTCTTCCCGGACAATCTGATTTTCCCAAGTACCTACCAGAGCTCCGTTCTATTCAGAAAAGGGCATGAGAATCAAACTAGCCCATCAGAACTCCTCAGCCTTGAATAGAGAGAGAGGCTACTTTCTACAGCTTCTTTCTCTCTGGATTCCCGGAATCACTTGCTTCTCGTCTGTTCACTTTATGATGCATTTCTTCACTTTACCTCATAAATATCCTTCCAAACAATCTGACTTTTCCATAAATTGCTCAGACCAGGTTTCTCTTGCTGATGACCGCAGGCCCTTCATGGAGATGATGGAATGAACCAGTCCTCACGGTACAGCTGCGCCTGCTTCCCAGCCCCTCGTTTTGTCATGTACGCACGTGTGTTCTCTTCAGCAGCGCCGACAAATACAACGCCCTTGTGTTTGCTGATGCTTTACAAATGCCCGCTCCATTTCTGGGCTCCTTCCAGGAGCCTGTAGCGCACTAACCCTCCACGTTCCCAATGCTCAGCCCAAATATCGTGACCTCCCTGAAAGGGTTTTCCCATCTCCACCATCCACCAGGCTGATTTTCAATAATCCAGGCTGATTTCAGCAATTCTCATATCATGAGTTTGCAGTGGGTCATCCTTTGCTGGAGAGTGAGTGTGTGGAGGAAGGGACCCCACGGTAGACACACGTCTAGAAAGAGAGACCTTAGAAGGTGGGACCATGAAGTAAGATGCCTTCTCCACAAAGTATCCCTTTCTGTTCAAGCTTCATGATAAAGCAGCTGATGCTGGTTAAATCTTATCGGCACCACCCTTGTTTCTATAGTTCAGGTATAAAACCAGTTCCCTCCCTCAGGAGAAGACACCTGCTGATGTTAACTATACCCAGACCTAGATGCAGGCCACTCTCTGGAGGTCACACCTTTCACATTTCCTCCTTATGAACTTCCCTCAGGAATAGGTCATGGTGGTTTCAGCGCATCTTCATTATTGTTTATGAGGTCTTCTTTTGCAAGGTTATAAGTTAAAAATTATATGCATTCTGTCCTCCTCATCCCTTTTCTGATTCCTTGAAGGAACATATGTCAGTTGATTTTTCCCACAATGCCTTGACAAAGTAAATATGTCTTTTTCCAGCTGTACATGGGGATTGGCAACAGTTTTGGCAATGACAACATTCCCGGCTTGCTTAGAAACATAGACACCTTAATTGAGGGGTAATGAAGGTCAGAATTCCAGTACATTTTTAGATACTCATCTAATCCATTTCTTCAGAAAGAAGGAATTACATTTAAAAAACAATCATAATGTGTATTCTACAGTGAGGATGGTTTCTGTCCTAATGAGAATAGAAATCAATGATCCAAGGATAGAATTGACAATAATGCTCCTGAGAACCACCGCCTCATGAACACGGGCTGACGCATTTCTGACACTCTCAAGTAAAGCCTCGTTTGTCTTTCCACATGCCCCCTCCAGGAGAGAATGTGGAGGGTCTTTTCTAGGAGACTACTGCAGATACTTCACCAATGGAAAGTGGAGCCGAGGAAGGAAGCTAGTATTTAAAGCACACAGAGCACCTTCTCTTTGTTATGTGTGTCTGTGGCACATGTGGGGGCCTGGGAGCGGGATGAGGGCGGGGAACACATTGTTGCTCTCTGGGGAAGACCAATCTGCCATATTTCTCTCTTCTACTCACACAGAGATGGAAGGGGGAAGTACACAGACGTTATGGCTCACTGGCATCTACCAAAATACCTCCTGATCTCACTTGGAGTGAGAAAAGTCAAGTCATAGGACAGAGTTTAGAAGGTGAAGAGATAAGACAATGCTAAATAAATTACTTGATTCTCACTATTCATGGGTTAAGCACCCAGGCCACTATCATTTCATTATTAAAGATGAGAGGAAGTATGAAATCCTGAGAAATCTGGGAACACCGAGAAGCTAACCCTTAGACACTGCACGGTATCTCAGCCAATCTTCTTAGCTATTCCAGGTCCTGGGCATTATTAGCTTAGTATCCCTAACTTTTAAATAAAATGAGATACTGAGAGGGAATATCTTGTCCAAGGTCTTTCTGCTAGTGAATGGGAGGAACAGAATTAAAACACAGGCCTATCAATTGTGTGTGTTAACCAACAGTGATTCTTCAGCTGTCCAAGGCCCGGCCAGCACCTAGACCTAAGAGAAGAAGAGACTATTGGTAAGAGAGTAAGTATGAGAGACAGAGAGATATAGTCTGTGAAAATATACTCAAAATTATGATAAAATCATGTATTTGTATAACAAAACAAAATAAATATCTTTTGTTTTTCAATACCAGGTAAAGAAGTAAATTTTGACAAAATATCATGTGCTAGTAGGATATAGAGTTTTCAGTTATGTGAAATATTTCATTTATCATGTTGCTTTATAAATGCTGTTTGCATGTGTATTATCACTACTTAACTGTAAGCTCTTTGAAGACAAAAATTTGACTATATTCATTTTTATGTCCCTAGTACCTTCCTCTCTGGATTGAAACCTTAAATGTAACATATATATTTACCACACTCTACAAAATAGTAAGAACTCTTTTCAGTGAGAAGCAGTCTATTGTAATAAAACTAAAGTTGGATTTGTCTTTAAGGTATGATCTTGACTTTTGACAATGAATCCAAGACCTTTTGAAAAACTCATTATATCTTGATACAGCGTTTTCTATGTGCTTAAAAAGGGAGTTATTAACAACACATAAATCACAGTTGTATTAGTGACAACTTTTGGGTGGGTTACAAGGTTCAGACACCCAAACTGAGCTCTAGGAAAATAGCGAGAATGTAGTGATTCGCATCAGCCAAACTGAGGGAAGACCAAAGTCCTGCATAGGACCAGGGATAAATGAGATAAGGACTCCAATATCACCAGATCCTTTTCTCCATCTCTCATTCCTAGTTCTTTTTCCAGGGGGTGAGCCCCGTTCCTCGGAATAGCTTTATTACCTTATTGGAAAGGTCAACATGAGCAGGTCACGCACCTCATATCTCAAAGCTTTGTCACCAGCCAAGTCTGCTTCTCCCACCTCAACTTCCTCAATTCAGAAAGGTCAGGGAAGAGGTCTGATGGGAATGGCTTGGGTTCAGACTGTTCTCAGAAGAATCAAATTTTATGGAACCATCTTACATATGCAATTAACATAAGATCTTTTCTGTCATGCTAGGCGAGGTTGGAGAAGAAAGGAGGGAGAGAAGGGGAGAGAGACACTAATGGCAGTGTCCCTGGCATCGCCCTGACCACAGGACACACAGGAGGGAGCAGGCAGGAGACCTGAGTCTTCTCTCCCCAGTTTCTCCTAGTGTCTGTGTGTCTTTGGAAGTTGAGTTTCTATCATATAACATCATTTATTTTTTAAATTTTTATTGTTATGTTAATCACCATACATTACATCATTAGTTTTTGATGTAGTGTTCCATGATTCATTGTTTGCATATAACACCCAGTGCTCCATGCAGAATGTGCCCTCTTTAATACCCATCACCAGACTAACCCATCCTCCCACCCCCCTCCCCTCTAGAACCCTCAGTTTGTTTTTCAGAGTCCATAGTCTCTCATGGTTCGTCTCCCCCTCTGATTTCCCCCCCTTCATTCTTCCCCTCCTGCTATCTTCAACATCATTTATTTTTAAGATCATGATCCCTAAACACAAGCCAACTATCTCATTTCAGAGTCACGTGAATAAGCAGCCATCTTTTCCCATCCTGGAGACAAATTTGGCTATGTGGGATTTATTAAGAAATGTTATGCTGTTGTCCAACTTGGCTTACTGATGTGTCTATTTGAATTATATTTTAAGTACAATTCAAGGGAATTTCAAGGATACCTCACACAATGTTTTTCCCTGTAAGTGGTCTTTAAAGCTTATTCACTTTGAAATCTATACAGACAGAAAATAGATTAGTGGTTTTGAATTGTACAATTTAAGTATTTGAATTTTATGGTATATTAATTATATCTCAACAAAGCTGTTAAAAAAAAAAAACCCTTACCCCCATCATTGAATTAAGTGGCACTTTAATGCAAAAGGATAGAGCCAAGTGTTCAACCATGGTCAATAATCCATGGACAGGACACTAGGGTAGTTAAGAATATGACAGTACCATTATGACAACTATGAAAGTAAAGAGCTAAGTGAATCATTTCTTCAACAGCACAGGAATAAGAATGGATTTTACTTCTTTGTTGATTTCAGATTTATGAACCCTCTTCTATCTAAAGAAAACAAAAGTCTCTAGGAATAGAAAGGCTCTGAGTCCAGTATCTGCCATTCCAGGACCCCCAAGCCTCCTTCTCTCCATTTCTACTCTTGTACAAGGCACACATCCTAGAGAGGAAGTAAGAAGAGGGTAAGTAGCAAGAAGAAATGAGGGAGAGTGCTCAAATGAATATTTAAACCACATGGGCACACAGAAATGGGTGCAGTGTAAACAAAGGAAGTCAAGGGAAATACTGTCTTCCATACAGTGCAAGCCCTCACGTTTAGTAAGCACTGGTAGAAGACAATCTGTCTCCATGCAGAGCAGGATGGGGTAAGTGGGAACAAAATGAAGAGCTCATACTAAAGGATGGAATATGGGAGTGGAATTGGGATATGGTTTGCAAACATAGATCTGGGGAGAATTTACAAGCTAAAGAAGGCAAGACAACACTGTCATGTATTCTTAAAGAGGGTTCCTATAAGCAGAGGCTTATGCAGACCCTACTTCAGTCCTAGGATGGGTAGCTGCTACTAGGTCAGGGAAGGTGCTGGAGAGGGGAGAGCAGAGAGACAAAGACAGCCAAAATTCACTTGGCTGGATAGGAATTTGTAGCTGCCATCATTACATTATGCCCAAGAGTCTGGCCATGAAGGAGCTCATAAAGGAGCATCAGAAGAAGTCACTAGACCATCAAAAACCAAGGAAATAGCCACATATTCTGAAATAAATAAATAAATAATAGTAAATAAGCACATACAATTTAAAGGCTTTGTAAATCCTGGTGCTTCCATTATCTTCTCTTTCTTACCATATCGAGATTATTGGAAAGCTCTAATTTTTAAGATGTTATTTTAAGATCAATTACTTTCCCTAAAGGGCATGCATACTTGCAGATAGCTGATATAATGGACAAACCAAAATGGTTGCTGCAGCTGGATGGTTCAGAAACACAGCGATTTCAAGCCTAAGTCACAGCGAAGCCAGGAGTGAAGGCAGAGGTAGAGCCATTGCATTAATTGCCTCAATACATTGCCCTCCCCTTTTCCATTCTCTGGGCTGTTTATCTTTGTGGTTCTTCTCACTGAAGAGTTGGGTCCCTTTCCAAACTCTGTGACCCTTGGTGGTCAGATGACTAGCTTTGGCCAATCTAAGGCAGTGGAAGCGACCGTGCACCAGTTCTGCATTTGGGCCATGAGCCCTCTGCCTTTGCTCATGCTTGCTCTTGGGCCAGAAGCTTGGGCTCACCAGCTAGAGGTGAGAGAGACACATGGGGTAGAATTAGATTTCACAGTCGTCCCAGCTGAGGCTATCCTAGACTAGTCAATACTCCGCTGACCACCAGACATGTGGCTGAGCCTAGTCAAGACCAGGAGGCCCCCCAGAAGAGCCTCGTCAACATCTCTGATCCACAGACTCCTAAGCTTAAACAAAT
Organism: Phoca vitulina; assembly: GCF_004348235.1. Lineage (NCBI taxonomy): Eukaryota > Metazoa > Chordata > Mammalia > Carnivora > Phocidae > Phoca > Phoca vitulina. The sequence continues at coordinate 4,144,383 of NW_022589745.1, read as the reverse complement.
GTATATTGTGTCAACCCGTTAGGCGTTGCGATTGTTTGTGATGAAGAATTACGGCAGCCGGGCTAACTAACGAAGGAACTAATGTGTGGGAATCTCTCAGATTGTGTCTGGTGCTGTGCTTGGCATTTACACTAACATTAACTTAAAATATCAATGTCATTATCCCCATTATATAACTGAGCAACCTCACAAAAGATAAGCAATGTTTTTCTAGATCACTTAGCTGGTGCTTAAAATAGGGTTCCAATCCCAGCTAAGTCTGACTATAAATGCATGGCTTATTTTTTTCTTACATGTTTGTATTCTACTCTACTTGCTTTTCTCTACATAAAATGAGGCAACAATCATCTGAGAGCAAACACAGCTAAAATGTTGATGGTCTGTGTATGTCTTAGGACTGAACATAGACTCCTCAGTGACCCGATAAATCATAACATCAGTAACTTAGTAAAATAAAACGTGGAGTGTTGGACAGCTAGTGGTCGCAGTCTTTGCGGCCTAATTGCATGTTGTCAACCTTAAACTCTAGTCGATCACTACTTACCTGGCACTATGGTCCCATAATTAAAGGTAACCCAGATATTCCACACTGCACTGAGTCTTAACAGACCCTGACTGGAATCCAAGTTCCACTGCCCAGTTCTTGAGCAATGAGTACACCTGGGATCTTGTAACAACTTAGAGTGCACTCTGTATTAAAGCACAGGTGTAACTTAGAATTCATCTGAAGTCATCAGATTCTTTCATATTACAGAAGACACCGAACTATCCCTTAGAACAATGTTGACAACACCCTATGTCATTTGCTTTCTGAGCACGTCCACTAAAAGACCGGGGCACCTCATCCCCTGTGTTCATTGCTAGACTCACACGCACCTGCAACAAATGCTTAGTCTCCAACTGCAACAATGGACAGAAGACACGAGTGGCTTAGAAACCACAGGTATTTTGTTATTCTGATCTGTAACAAGCTATTTGATGTTTTTACAGGCCTTCCACTACATCACATTCGCCTGGTGCGGCCCCTTCTGCTTCAATCTCGGGCTGAGCAGGACAGAATTCGGGCGGGAATATGTTGTCTTCTCTCTGAGTGTGATTTTTTTCTGCAGTCTTAGGCCAGTCATTTAACCTTAAGCCTATCTTTCTGACATGATATCAACTACCTTTCTGGAAAGGAATGCTCAAGGTTCCCATAATAAATAATAAATCAAAAATAGTGTAGCTGTCAAATACAAGTAACTAGGCAGGATTTTTTTTTTCTCTTGGTATCAAGAAGTATCAGAGAGGAAAAGCAATGGGAAGACAAGCTTGTTCAACAACTCCTGGGGTGGAGAATCTGGGAGCCAGAAAGGGAAAGGGCATCCTCAGTTCACAGGGCCAGGTGGACACTGGGAAGTGAAGGACACAGCTCGCTGGCTCTGATGTCAGTTTCTTTCTCTACAATATGGCATCTTCTTACCCTGCACTAAGATTTCTTTGTTCCATATCTGTGACCTTTCATTTGCAAATGGGTCTGCTTGAGATGCTATAATAAACACCACAGACCAGGAGGCTTAGCAGCAGAAATATATTTTCTCACATTCTGGAGGCTGGAAGTCAGAGATCAAAGGCTATCATGATTGAGTTCACAGAACCCTCTTCCTACCTTGCAAATGGCTGTTCTTTCTCTGTGTCCTTACATGGCAGAGAAAGAGTGCTCTGGTGTCTCCTCCTCTTCCTATAAGTACACTCCTCCTCCTTTGGGGGCCCTTTCTTCAGCACCTAATCTAACACTAGTCACTTCTCAAGGGCCCTCCTCCGAATACCATCACAATGAGGTTAGGGCTTCAATGTACGAATGGGGGGAACAAACATTCAAGCCATAACAACCTGTTTGTAATATGACTACCTGTAATCTCTTCATACTGTCTTTCTTAAATGGCTCTACTGGAGAGAAATGATTTGGGATATGGCACAGGACATGCGCATAGGTGTCTACTCCCTTACTTTAGTTTCCACTGGCCAAGTGATCTCTACTGCCATAGTGAGAAGGTATTATCAAGGGGTCCAAAGCACAAGAAAGCTATTGTAGTCTAGGGTCTAGATCCATAAACTGCTTATTTAATATTTTATTGACTTAACAAGTAAGGATTTTCTTCTTTCATAACATGGTCAGAGAAACACTGCTGGAAAATAATTTATATTTATATTTTACACATGAACATGCTGGCTGGAAAGGAAAGTAATTGGAATGGAGATGCAGAAGTGCCAGAAAGTTTTCATCTGAGCAGATGGCCAGTCCTGCATCTGTCATGGGTCTCAGAGGTTTCTGCCCATCGTGGATGACATGTTGCTGTAGTTTTGATGAGCAGTCATAAGAAATGAAGGAAAATGGTGCGATGTGGAGCCCCTAGTTCCTTACAAAGCACACCAACAACGCTCTCCAGGAAAAAGCACTTACCACAGTGCAAAGCCTCCTTAAAGATAACATTTCAAAGAACATGGACTCATAATCAAGAACCTCTAAATATATGCCCAAAGAGAACAAAGAGAAATAACACAATCAGTGCTACAAAAATAGCTATCAGAATCATCATATGTAGAATATGAAATAAGTATATATAATTTGGTTAAGAAAATAATGTTTTGAAAAATTGATGAAAGCATAAGAAACCATTAAGGATGACTCAAAAGATTTCAAAAAAAAGACCAAATAGAATCTGAAAATATAATATTTAATAATTGGCATTAGATATACAAGGAGAAGGTTAAACATGAGATTAGACCCAACTGAAAAGAGAATCAGTGAGTGCTGTGAATTGTGCAAGACTGATGAATCACAGACCTGTACCCCTGAAACAAATAATACATTATATGTTAATAAAAAAATTAAAAAAATAACCTTCAAAAAAATGAAAAGAGAATTAGTAAACAGAAAGATAGATTTGAAGAAATTATAGATCAAAATAAATTATCGAAAATGCTAAATTGAGAATTAAAGCAAAATAAAACAAAACAAAAACCAGATCAAATGAGATTGAGATTAAAGTGGGAAAACCACAAACCTACATTAGATCTCCTAAGGAGCACCAGAGAGAGGTAATGTCTAGAATGAGAGAAAGGAAATATTGAGAAAGTAACTGGTTATTTTAAGAACTGATGAAAGACACTAATCTTTAGAGTTAAGATATCCAACATATTCCCAAAAAAGCTAAATAAAATACACATTTCCAAAAATTATAGTGATACTGTAGGACATCCGGGCCAAAAAGGAGTCATTAAAGTAAGCTGGAATTGAAATATAGGTTATCTGCAAAGGAATTACATTATATTGAATTTATACATTATATTTCAGTTATACTGAAAACTGACCTCTCAGTCACAAAAATTATAGCCTGAAAGCTTCTACAGCCAGCTAGGAGAAGAGTTTATCATTTTCTTAAAAAGCCGAACACAATGCCTAGTATATACTAGTCATTCCCCCAACAGAATTAGAAACATATGTCTTCACAAAGATTACACACAAATGTGCAAAGCAGCTTTGTTTAAAATAGTCAGACTGGAATAACCCCAATATCCATAAACAGGCAAATGAATAAACAAAAAGTGGTGTGTGTATATATATATATATATATATATATATGAATGCTTTTCAGGAAAAAAAATGAACTAAGATGCATCTATGGACAAGGATAAATCTTAAAATCATCATGCTAAGTGAAAGAAACCAGACCAAAAAAAAAAAAAAAAAAAAAGATTACACTTAATTGATATTCTAGAAATATGCAAATTAATCCGTAGTGACTACAAATAGAGGCAGTAGTCTCCTCATGGTGGGTCGGAAGAGGATGTGGGCTGGAAAGAGGCAAAAGGAGTATTTAGGGTATGATGGAAATGTTCAATATCTGGATTCTGCTGATGATTTTGAAGTGTATACAGATGACAAACCTCATCAAATTGTAGGCTTTAAGTATCATACTTAAATAAATTTGTATAAAAAGACACGCCTATTTAAATTAAAAACTTACAAGACTGGGATGTCAGTTTAGTAAGTATGTGTATACAAGATAACATGATGCATGTTCAAATAATGAGGGTGATGAATCTATATCATTGCAAGATTTATAGAACTTATTCTGTATACTAGCCCCAAACAATGGGAAATAAAATTAATAAAAATTATGAAATACTTGGGGATAAATGCATAAACATTGCTGAGAGATGCAACAAAACATCATTTTGGGTAACTGGAGAGGACATAAACAGAAAGAATAAATGTAATGCACCTCATGGATTTTAATGTGTATTTCTCTAATGACTACAGACATTGAGTGTTATTTCATGTGCTTCTTTGCCATTAGTACATCTTCTCTGGTAGAGTTTCTGTACAAATCTTTTTGACTATTTTTAAATTGGGTTTTTGATCTTCTTATTATTGATTTTTGAGAGATCTTTACATATTACAGATACAGACCTTTTTAGATACATGTTTTGCGATGTTTTCTCCCAGACTGTGTCTTGTCTTTTTACTCTATTAATAGTGTTTTTCAAAAGTAGAACTTCTTAAATAATGTATTTTGTGTGTGTTCTGTTTTTCATGATATATCTATGAAACTTCTGTCCAACCCAAACTCTATGTGTTCTTTGAGAAGTTTTATGGTTTTATGTTTTACATTTAAGTCTATGATCTATTTTGAGTCCATTTTAATTCATGGAGTGACAGAGGTATAGAGGTGGTTTGCTTTTTTTGTATTTTTGCGACTGAAGTCCAATTGTCCAGCACTATTTGTTGAAAAGACCATCCTCCATTAAATTAGTGCTGCAGCTTTGTGAAAGATAAATTGTCCATGTATGTTTGGATTGATTTCTGGACTCTATTCTTTTCCATTGATCTATGTGTCATCTTTTCACCTTTTTTTTTTTTTTTTTTTCAATACCATGCTGCCTTCATTACTCCAATAAGCCTTGAATCTGGTAATATGAGTTTACCAAATTAGACCTTTTCTTCCAAAGTTTTGGTTTCTCTTATTTTGAATATAAACTTTTGGGTGAGTTGCTTCTATGATTGCTATGTGAGAACAGAGCCATGCCCTAACTAGTATTCCCCACTTGAGGCAAGACACTCTGTCTACATTACCCAGTGCACCGTGAGTCTTGTGGACTTCCTGTCTAGCTGGGGGAACAGGCACTATTTATTCCAGCCCTGTGTGAACAAGGGAAACTGTTGCCTTCATCTTTTTGGTGCTCCAATCCTCAGCCTCGAGGAGTTTGCTCAGGTGCACGTGTTGCTCTGTGCTCATCGTAAATGAAGGACCTTCTGCAGATTCTGGGCTCCTTCAGTGTAGCATGCTCCTATCCAACACTCATCCCCAAGAACCAGAAGTGTTAGTGTCCCGGACACTCAGCTCTGTACCCTCACCTTGGGGAGTCTGTGGTGCTCTGCTTGGCATCCCCCTCCCTGAACCCAGCCCTGAAAGTCTCTCCAAGCTGTAAGACTCACAGAGTCTGTTTCCCACCTCTCGGGGTCACTGCCCATTGCCTGATGTACAGTGTCCTAGAAAACCTTGTTTCTCAAAGTTCAGGTTATGAAGTGCACATGGATATTTTAAGTGTATATATTCATAGTATATGTGTAAATCTAATTATATACATATATGTAAGTAAATATGCATTATGAACACAAATAAATTAATATAAACGAAGTATATGAATATAATTGTATATAATATACCAACAGTATGTAACTTATGCGTAGCTGTATAACGATACACGATCACAGTCCTTTATAAATCAGAATTCTCACTTTTCCAGACTTCCCTCCATGTGCCCAGTGATTCAGTGAGGTTTCGCTGGACTTCTGGGTATCGATACTTGAACAGTGGCACTAACAGCTACTATTATTCACTGAGCGCTGACGTCGAGTCAGGTTGTCTCCTCAGTGTTTTCCTTGTACAAAGTCATCTAATCTGAAGGACGAGTCTGCTGTCTGATGAGAAGCCGGAGGCCCCGTCAGGACCGCAGGCCTGCGTCTGGCTTGAAGTGCAAAGCCAGGCTTCCCGCACCATCCTCACGGCCACTAATAGATGATAGGACCTCTCCAGCACTGTTCCTCGTTTTGAATGTAATTCAGATGTTCCTGAAAGCTTTAAATACAAACGGAAGGTTTTTCCAAAACAACGAAGGTATGTTGAACGCCCACCTCTAATTCTCGTTAAGTCCGGTCGTGTGAGCACGCAGTTTGTGTATCTGTGGCTGAAGATGAGCGAGAGTCTATAAAATACTAGTTGAAACATTTCCACTGCTTCTCCTTGTCAGACCTTGGTTTTCGATCTGTTTTTCCCTTCCATCCTTCCTCTCTCTTTTCCCTTTCTCTATCTCCTTTGTTTTCAACCTGTCATGCTGATTTCATTCCCGAGTTAAGTGTCCGATTAGATGTTTTTATGCAAAAAAAAAAAAAAAAAAAGTAATCATAAAAAATCAGTATCGAGGTTCTGGCATTGCTACTGATGTGATCAGAATGAGGCTCTGATCTTCCGTCCAGACCCTCCCTCCCTGACCTGTCACAGGGCGTAATGCTCATGAATGCACATTCATATTCTTGGCTGGGGAAATATTGTCTAGCTCAGGTACCCACTGGGCTTTTCTTTGCTTTTGACAGAAGTTATATAGAGTTTATATTTAAAGAAAGAAAAATGAAAGGGTTTTCTGAATTTCTAACAGAAAATGGTGGGCTTTTTTTATGTTCCACCCAGGCTGGAGCTTCATATAGGGAAACCTAGTGATAGATCCTTTGCAAACAAAGGAAGCTTTTGGTCGGGCTATTAATATGAAGGTCAAGGTTTTATTTATATTCACATTCAATTCAGAAAGAATAAAAAATCAATACAGATATGAAACTGGCATACATTGTCCACAAGCCTTAGTATTTCTAAATGCAACACAGAAATGCACACAAAAGGAACCCTTCTGCAGAAGAATCTGGATCACCGACATTCACACAAAATCCTACACTTTGTCCCCAGATCCCGAATATAGAATATAGAATTTGTTCTCCTTACACTTTGCTATTTTTGATACGCTCAAATTTATTGATTGTTCTGCCTGCTGAGTGCGTTTTATCAACAGCATTACAAATGAGAGGGACTTCTAAAACCACCTCTTGTTTTTCAGGAATTTCCTTTTTGCAGAGGGCAGAGGGTTTATGCTATGTGTATTTAGTGGGACTGAAGAGTGGCAAGGGAGCAGGAGTGCTCCGTGGGTGAGGAAGCCAGCGATAATGCTGAGCAGTGGTAGATTTCGATTCTAATCACAATGGCAGAAAAAGACCAAGGCCCTGTCCCTGGTCACACACTCAGTTGCGGTGACATCTTTCAGGCTGTTACCTGAATGGTCCATTAAGTATATTGAAAATGAGACAGAATTCCTCTGCCAGGCAGAATTCTCCATCTTCTTTTTATCCTTGGATTTTTATGACTGCAAAGACAGTGTAAGGCTATGATAAGAATTTTCTCTACGTCTGTCTTTACTCCTCTTTTCCTGCCACAAGCCTCAAAGTAATGTGATTGATTTAAATCGGACACGTTCCATACCCAAGGCCATGCACACGAGGGAGAGGTGCCTGGACATCTTAAGATATTTAGGCTGCTTTTCCTGACATAGTATTTAAATTGCTGGGATGGACGGACCCGTGTGTCCCAGTCCATGTAGCAGAGGGTGGGACACGGAACTGTTCCGTATCGCTGCAGCTATTCAAAACAAGAAGGGCAGTTTTTGTGATTGTTGGCTTCAAAATACAGATAGACCTTGAAAGGGGTCCCTCACTGGGGCCAATGCCCATCGATGGCTCCAGGGCCCGGGAAGTCTCCCTCCTTCTCTGGGGATGGCCAGTGGGCCTGGGAGGCAGTCTCGCTCTCCTGACTCACCTTCCTGGGCTGTCCTCCCCTCTGCCCTGGACCTCCCCAAGCTCACCCCTGAGCAACACTGGGCCCCACGGAGGAGTTCCCACTGCCTGGGTTTCTGTGGCATGCTTGGGGCAGCTGGATGGGTCAAGTTCACAGAATGCTCACAGAAATACTTGGAAAACAAGAATCAGAGTCCTTTATCCACGGTAATCCCCAGTGGGACATAAGCCAGGTCATAGAATAAAGGAAGCCACGTAGTCATTCACATTTATGGGCAGAGGTATTAATGGTGGAATTCAGGAGAACTTCTGACCCTGCTGGGTGGCCTCCCCCTACCCTTGGATGCTACCAGAGCTGGGCCTTCAGCTGCAGTCCCTTCCAGGCACCGATTCAAAACACTGTAGAATACAATTAAGGCTCATGAGCACATTCTAATCTAATAAATGTTAAAATAATTATATTCTTATTAGATGCATTTTATTCTTATTTTAAAATAAGGTTTTTTCTTATTATAAAAATACATGACAGAAATTTTGGAGACTAAAGAAATAAAGAGAAAAAAATTTTAAATTTGATAATCCAACTTTTCAGAAAAAAATCCTCTTAACACTTTGGTATCGTTCCATAGTCTTTTGTTTCTCTGCTCATATTAATATATACCTTATTATAATTTATAACATACTAAGCATACAACTTTGTGCTTTGCTTTTTACACACAACATTGTATTGCGAATAATTCATAGTTTACAAATTTGTAATGAGCATCATTTTCAGAGGCTATATATCATTCCACCATTAGGCTAATTTTTTTAATCAACACTTTGGGCTTTTAAATTGTTCTCACTTTTATTATTATTATTTTTCTAACAACTGTAAAGGTATCTACACCTCAAGAAGTGAAAAATATGAACATTTTAAGGCTTTAAACATCTACTACTAAATTCTTTCTAGAACACTTTTTCCATTTTCTACCAGCGATGCTATCTTCACCATACTCACAAATATGCTGAAATGTGAATATTTGAGAAAAGTCATTTGAAACTATGTGTATAAGTAAATAATATAATTTATGCTTCCACCAATCTTCTAGAAATTCATGGAAGTAAATGTTATTTATATAGATATATATCATAAACTTATACATTAAGCTTTTTTTAATTTTAAGTTTTAAATTTTCTTTTGGGGAAAAATTAAAAATATATACTTTTAGAGTTATAAGGATTTTATATATCATTTAATGTGAAACCTGCTATTATCACCACACACTAATTTGTGATTGCAAGAAAATTATTGCAAATTTCTGCACCTTGCTTGTCTTTTCTGTGTAACGTGAATTGTGTGTGGGTTCGCTGGGGGGATTCAATGGGTTATATGCAGAAAGTGCTAAGAACAGCTCCACCACATGGTAAGCCCCCAAAACCGCTTACAGCTTTTTGTTTGTTCTCACACCGCAGAAGACTGAGGTCCAGAGAGGTTAACTAACTTTCTTAGGAAAACAGAATCCAGAAATAGAGCCCTTTCTGGAGAGTATCCTGGTGCTTTATTTGTCCAACGGCAAAAGATACCTAGCGGACTGGGCGCTGTTGATCTCAGGAGCCCTGTGTCGATGCTAATTCTGTTAATGAAACACTGACTTAGGTCTTATCATTTCGGGCCTTCATTAGTTTTCAGACCACAGGGCACGTTGGTAGCAGGGCCATGGAAAGAGCCTGAGTTGTCTTTAGAAGGACTTGGCTTTGAATCTCAGCTCCTTCATTTACTGTCTGTGTTGTAACCATTTTTAACTTTTATATTTTCAGCCTTAAATATCAATTGATGATGATGATGATGATGATGATGGAACAACCCAAACCTTTGTTGTGAGCACTAATGCCTCAGCAAGTGTTTAGCCGGCAGGAGACCCCCAGCACGTGCTCCTTCCTCCCAGGCCTGGCCTCTTCCTGCAGATGACGTAGGCAGAGGACACAGCCTCACACCTGGGCAGACGGGCTGTCAGGTGGTACCTGGCGAGCATGGAGCCAGGGAGAGAATCTGCACCTTGTTGAACTCCTGACCTGGGAGCTTCTGCAGCATGCCCTGTAAACCCCCCTCCGCCTTGCACAGCAGAGCACTTGACATTTCGGGAAGCACCCATTTGTTTCCTGTTTACCTATCCTCTCAACAGCTCTGGAGGATGAGTAGGCTAGGGGTTGCTGCTTTAATTCTTGCAGATAAACTAGGCAGGGCCGCTCGGCGGCTCTGTGGTCTGTCTGACATCCCCTGGTGCGTGAGTGGGGAGGCAAGGTCTCCTCTCTGGTTCCGGGGCACCCGCAGCGCCCCACACAGCTCCCTTCCCTGCTGCAGCCCCTGGGCCTCCCGCCGCGTCTGCACCCCTGATTCTAAGAAGAGAAGCTACAGAGCAGCCAGGGAGGGCGGTCATCTTCAGGGTCCTGCTCTTCAGGGACAGGGGCTCCAAGGGCGTTGTTCGTAGTTACCTTTCTCAACATCCCCGATCCAGGAGTTATAACGTTGCTCCAGCCCCTCCACCGGCTAGGTCCTGGCTGTTTGTTACATAATTGGAAGCAGGGAGGCTTTTCTTTGGATCAATTCATGGTGATGAGGGGTCCACTGATATTGATTGAGCCTCCGGTATGGATTAGGGGCGTGCGTAAAAATCCCCATGCCTTCCCTGCGGCTCGGAAACACGGGCACGCTCTTCCCACGCCGCACCCGCACCGCTCGCTCCCTGAACTCATTAAAATTCATGCCGAGGTGAGTGGGATGGTAGGGCACGTGCATCTTTGTGAGGTTTATGGACAATTTTTCCTGCTGTGCGTCTGATGGTAATTCCTCAGTTAAATAATTCATAGTGATATTAAAAAGCTTTTTCCTTTAACTATTATGAAGGAAGAAGGGATTTTTTTTTTAAAGTAAAAGGTCAAGGGAAAGGCCATCAATTCTTTTTTTTTTTTTTTTGAAGAAACTCATAGCATTCATTAAAAATACTGAAATTAAAAAAATTAGTTTAATTATTGGCTGCTAGACTGATACTTTGTTTGTGTCAAATGAATACATAAACCCATTACAATCATGTGAAGACGTTAGTCCCCAAAAACCAAGATGCATTAACAGTGCATATGAAGTTTTAGCAGTTAAAAAAAGAACACACAGGGAATGAGAAATATTTTATTTTGGGAGTGGCATAAATCAGACAAATCAGGGGAAGGTGGGATCTGCGTCAGGTGCAGAAAAAAGAGAGATGGACTTTATCTAAGATTCATGCTGCAGAGTCAGGGTTGGGTCAATACCATATACTGAGTGTCTGCCATGGGCTAATCACTTTGAAAGGCACACAGACTCATACTTAACTCCTACAGTGGTGCTATGAGATAGGTAAGGTTACTAGTAGTATCCCATTTTATAAACATGGAAACTGGGGCTCATCGAGGTTAGGTAACTTACCCACATCACGAAGCTTTGGCAAAACCCAGACTACATGGCCGGTACTTCTGTTTCTGATGCCTGTCACCTTGTCTGCCTGTTATCCCAGGAAGACCACTGAGGAAGCCGAACCCCTGCAGGGAAACTTTCTCGTCTCAAGGCACTCAGCCAATAAAGTGGCTGAGTGTCCAGGATGCCCTCAGTGGGGAGAGTCCTGGATGACTGCAATTGGATCTCACCCCTGCAATCGGATCTCACCCCTGCAATCGGTAACCACCACCATGTAAGACGCCCAGACGCCCAGCTAGTCCTGATTCCTAAGGCCCACAGCTCACGCTCTGTAGGACGCGGGGTCTGACTTTGTCACCTGCCTCAGCAACCATGGCCTTCTGGAACACATGCTTGATTATCAGCCGAGTCCAAGTCTTCAACCTCTACTCCGGACTTACCTTTTATATTTTACTGTAATTGAAAGATGACTCTTCCCTGAAAAAGTTACTTTCCTGAGAGTGCCAACGGAGGCTGCAGACCCTCCTCTTCCCAGCCTGTGCCTTGCCACCCTCCAGAGCCTTCGTGGGGATGCTCTGAAGCCCATGCTAAGCACACCACTCCCCCAACTACTCCCCGGGCTCTGGATCTACACAACAATCACATGATGTGTCTCTGGAACCAGCGAAGAGGATCCGTCGCCCCTCCAGGCCCCATGGAGACTGGGGGCCAAAGGGGCAAGAAATTCCAGGATCTCCGGTCCCCAGAACTTGACCTGGGGGAGGATCATGCTGAGGCTGGTCACATGCGCTAGGCCCACTGGTGAGGATCACGTGCATTAACATTTGAAAATTCTGTAAATGTGACTGAATGGGAGCAGCATATGATGTATTTCATTCAGATTCATTTAGTATCAGAAACCTCAATTTCAAAATGCACCTTAAAACTCTTCTATATTTAACTTGTTGGGGCTTTTCAAGATTTTAGTACTAATCTTCGTCATCAAATTAGATGATTTTCCTAGAACTAGAGAACTGTAATTGGGAAGTATTAGTCATACCTAGGAGCTTTGCGTTTGCCATGTGGTTCTGGGCACAGCCCTGCACTAGAGAGGAAGGGTGAAGTAGCTAGGCGGTCTTGAGTCTAGACTTCCCTACTTATGCTATAATCTGATTGTGCGGCTGCTTCTCCGAATTCGTGGTCTAAGCAGATGACCATCATCCAACCCATGTTACCTTGACCCCATGCAGTGCAAACCTCAGTGGCTTTAATGGCAGAGAGAGAGAAGGAGAGAAGACAGGCAGGCAAGCTCCACAGTATGGGACACAGCAAGGTAAAAGAGACTCAACAAGGTAAAAGAATGGAATCAAGACCCCTTTTAGCAGCGGGTCCCATTGCTTTTGTTTATGCCCAGTACCGTCCTGTAACTTTTGGAAGGAGACATTGTGAGCAAAGCATGCACAGTACAGCAAGTTGTCAGTTGGAACGTCTTCCAGAAGTCAGAGTCTGATCAAATCCACCCTGACACGTCTGTTACTTTATACTCTGTTCATTTTAATTCCCTTTGCCGTCAATACACACGAGAATTTCTGCAAGCTCCAGAAGGCCTCAGATGCTTCCCAGTAAGACACATCTGTTGAATTTCTCAGGAAAGATGCTGATTGCTATTATGAATATTCCATAGAAAGTGTTTTTTATTAAAATGTCATTTAGGCAAGGAGGGCGCTTTAATCAGCGACCAGAGTAGCATTTGTACAAATTTCTTATCTCCATCAGTTATGCTCAGCAGTCCTTTATTCTGTTAATTATTTTTATAATACATTTTATTGTTTAGAACAATTTTTTGTTCACAGAAACATTTCAAAGATAACCTAAGGAGTTCCCATTTCCTTCATACATAGTATCCCTATTGTCAGCATCTCATTTTAGTATATGATACACTTGTTGCAATGAACGAACCAGTATCAATACAGTATCATTCACTAAGGTCCATACTTACTCAGATTTCCTTAGTTTTTACCTAGTATCCTTTTTCTGCTCTGGGGTCGTGGGCAGGGCATCATCAGGGTATCATATTCCATTTATCGTCATTAAAGTCCCCCAGGCTCTGCTTGGTTGTATGTGAGAATGCACAGCACTGGTCTTTCTCCATCTGACTTAATTCACTTAGCAAAATGTCTTCAAGATCCAAGGATGTTGTCACAAATGGCAAGATGTCATTTTTTTTTTTTTTTTTTTTTTAATGACCGAATAGTATTTCCTTGTGTGTGTATATACCACGATTTGTTTTTGGATCCATCCATCCATGGACACTTACGTTGTGTCTATGTCTTGGCCATTGTAAATAATGCTGCAACGAACACAGGGGTGCAAATATCTTTTCAAGTTAGCGTTTTCATTTTCTTTGGATAAATACCCAGAAGGGGAATTGTTGCATCATATGGCAGTTCTATTTTTAATTTTTTAAGGAATCTCCATACTGTTTTCCACAGTGGCCATACTAGTTTACATGCCCACCAACAGTGCACAAGGGTTCCTTTTCTCCACATCCTCACCAACACTTTCTTGTCTTTCTGATGACAGTCATTCTGACAGGTGTGAGGTGTTACATCACTGTGCTTTTGATTTGTATTTTTCTGATGATGAGTGATGTTGAGCACCACTTCATATACCTGTTGGCCATCTTTACATCTTCTTTGGAAAAATATCTATTCAGAGCCTCTGCCTATTTTTTAGTCAAGATTTTTGGTATTGAATTATATGAATTCTTTACATATTTTGGATATGAATCCCTTATCAGATACAATTTGCAAATATTTCCCCCCACTTGGTAGGTTACCTTTTCATTTTGCTGGTGATTTCCTTTGCTGTGCAGAAGCTTTTTTAAAATTTTTATTTATTTATTTATCTTAGATTTTTTATTTACTTATTTGAGAGACAGAGAGAGACAGAGAGAGGAAGCAGGAGCAGGGTAGGGGGAGGGACAGACTCCCCATGGAGCAGGGAGCCCAATGCGGGACTCCATACCAGGACCCCGGGATCATGACCTAATCTGAAGGTAGATGCTTCACCGACTGAGCCACCCAGGTGCCCCTGTGCAGAAGCTTTTTGGTTTGAGGTGGTCCCACTTACTTACTTTTCACTTTGTTGCGTGTGCCCTTAGGTGTCATATCCAAAATATCATTGTGAAGACCAATGTCAAAGGAGCTTCCCACTATGTTTTCTTCTAGGAGTTTTATGGTTTCAGGTCTTACATTCAAGTTCTTAATCTATTTGAATTAGTTTTTGAGTAGAATGTCAGATCATGGTCCGGTTTTGTTCTTTTGCATGTGGCTGTCAATTTGCACAATTTTCCCAATTTTGGCCAGCATGCAGGTGTATCATCCTGGTTTTAATTAGCATGTCACTGATTAGTACTGAGGTAGAACATTTTTATAACTTTATGGGTCATTTGAGCTTTCTTTTGTATAAGATGCCTGTTAGTTCTTTTGGTTAAATTTTTTTCTCTTGGACTGCTTGTCATCAAAACAAAACAAAAGAAAACCAAAACCAAAAAACACAACAACTTCAGGATGTTATTTATGTATAACTACACACTAATACTTCATTAGTTATATCCTTTGTAAATATCTGCTCTCAGCCATAGCTTGTCTTTTCACAATTTTTTGATATGAAAATTCTTAAATTTTAATATGTTAATTTTTCAACTTCCTTCTGTTATGATTTTGCCTTCATATTTCTTACTCAAGAAAATGTTCCTGCCCCAAGGTTATACATATAGTGTTCTTGCATTTTTTTTCCTAAAATTTGCTTTTAGTTCCATGTGGAACTTATTTTTGATTATGATGTGAAATAAAGTTTCAATGTTATGATTATTTTTTATATAATCATCTGTCTTACCATAAATTTATTGAATAAATCATGCTTTCCCCACAAATCTGCAATGTCACCTCAGTCATAGATCAAATGTCCATATGCTTCAGTCTAGGTCAGGTTAATTCCCACTGGCAAATAAACTGAATTTTTTTTCACTTGCTAGAACTTACTATATAGGGAAATCTGTTTTAAAGCTTATTTTAACACATAATCAGTGATATATATTACATCAAAATAGTACAGTTTCTTTATCAAGTTAATCTATGATGAAGGAATACTGTTACATTATCTTAAAAAGCACAAATGTTTTTAAATTTTCAAATGGGAAAATACCGTAGAGAAAAAGTGATTGGAAACTCACTGAAGGGTCGTTTTACATTTGAGATCTGTGGAGAAGAGAGCTAAATGCAGCTTTACTTCTTATCTTCCATGGGAAGTTTGTCAAAAGGACTGTATGTAAGTGGGATTCTCCACTAAGTAGCCTGAGAACTAGTCATAATTTGGCCATAAGACAATAACTTAAAATTTGTTGTTACGGCAGAAAGAAGGGGAATTTATTTTTATTTATTTATTTATTTTTTAGTGAAAGCAAATTAATTTTTTTTATTATTTTTTTTATTATGTTATGTTAATCCCCATACATTACATCATTAGTTTTTGATGTAGTGTTCCATGATTCATTGTTTGCGTATAACACCCAGTGCTCCATGCAGTACGTGCCCTCCTTAATACCCATCACCAGGCTAACCCATCCTCCCACCCCCCTCCCCTCTAGAACCCTCAGTTTGTTTCTCAGAGTACATAGTCTCTCATGGTTCATCTCCCCCTCCGATTTCCCCCCTTCATTCTTCCCCTCCTGCTATCTTCTTCTTCTTCCTTTTTTTTTTTTAACATATATTGCATTATTTGTTTCAGAGGTACAGATCTGAGATTCAACAGTCTTACACAATTCACAGCGCTCACCATAGCACATACCCTCCTCAATGTCTATCACCCAGCCACCCCATCCCTCCCACCCCCCACCACTCCAACAACCCTCAGTTTGTTTCCTGAGATTAAGAATTCCTCATATCAGTGAGGTCATATGATACATGTCTTTCTCTGATTGACTTATTTCACTCAGGATAATACCCTCCAGTTCCATCCACGTCATTGCAAATGGCAAGATTTCATTCTTTTTGATGGCTGCATAATATTCCATTGTATATATAGACCACATCTAAAGAAGGGGAATTTATTGTTGCAGAGCAAAGAAGACAGAAGGGAAGGTGGAAACAGAAGACACAAAGAAGTATTTACTCAAATAAAATTATATTTGTGTGCAAACTTAATGAGGTGTAGAAGGTTTAAGTAACTTCTAGTGCCAAATTTATAAGTGGTAGCACACAGTTCTAGGTAATCAAGAGAACAGAGTGAAAAATCGAAGCGTAATGTAGCCACCATCCGTCTGCCATGCTCCCCCACCCTCCATGCCACGAAGCCCTTTTACCACAACGAGGAAGGAAATGTTGACACAGAACTGACTTGGGCTAGAAGCAAGGTACTCTCTGTACTTAGAACTGTTTTCTGTGTTTTACTATTTACCCCTTGCTAGAAAGTAGCATCATTTTGTGGCTGTTTTTGTGGTTGTGCTTGTATAAAACCTGACCAAGGAGTAGGTCTCTCTGGTGGGTGCCCGCCAGTCCTTGTCAGCTTCACTTAAAAGGAGCAGTGTGCTGGGTCAAGGCAACCTCCTATCAGCAGCCCAGCTCACTCAGGGCGAGTCCCAAGCCTGAGCGTGGTCACTGAGAGAATTAGTTCCATGGCATATATAACTCGTTCTAGCTCTGTACTCTTTAATCTACTTAGTGTTGATGCCACAAAATGCAATCATATGGGGAAAAAAAGTAAATAGGAAGCCAGTGGATAACCAGATACAACAGTAGTAAACAGCAGTAGTAAGTCACACGTGACAGGAGAATTTACTCGCTAATAAGGAGGAAACAACACATGTTAACGTTATGTGCATTCATACAGAGTGGTGAACACATAGAATTTCAGGAGTACTGAGTTACATTTTGAGGGTTCTGGCACAGCAAAAATGTATGCACCTGTGCACATACCAGAAAGAAATGGACGCGGGAGTCATGGGAAGCTAGCAAACCTGTTGTAGGAGGCAAACATAAGTTCACAGGGCATCCCGGGGCTAATTGACTCTACCTAGAAAACACACAGAAAACCAGTCTGCAAACCCTGGGAAGATGAACTCAAGGAGGAAGAGAACAGTTTAACTTAACATAGTCACTAAATTTCACCATCATATTACAGTGATTAATATAGGCACTGATGATTCATACTTATTATGCTTGTCTCCAATGACAGCCCGTGGAGCTGGAGACAAACTGAAGAAAAAAAAACTCTAACCCATAATAAAAGTAATTTTCAAAACATCCTTGCAAGGTAGTTTCACAAGGGACCAGCGTTGTTATTAAATGTTAACGCCTGCTTCCCTTACTCAACACTCACTATATTTGACAGGGTTTTGATCTTCTAGACGTATTCCCGTGATGGGTGGATTGTAGGAAGTTGAGGTTGCAGAAAAGCTGAGTGATCCATCTAAGACCCTTCATGTTCCTGGCACAAATTCAACTCTGGAATTTCTAGTTGGGGCTTCACCTTCATTTCTGACACCTCCTAATGCCGGGGTTCTTAAAGCATAATTTAATGAAATCCCTAAAATACATGTAAAGTAATCACCTATGATCTATAAATATAATCCAGAAAGAGTATTAGTACAGGTTCAAGAATATGAATGACACTATGCTTTGCAAAGGAAAGAGTAGATACTTTTCTTCCTTTTCCTCATATTGAGTAGCAAGGAACATGAAATTTACCACATTTAACTGAAAATCAGCAGTAGGGTGTAGCAGAAAAACACAAGCCTTACTCATGGATCTCTGGACTCAAACCTTGCTGTACTGCTAACAAAGTCTGGTTCTTCCATGAATAGATAGGTCTGTTGTGAGTGTAAAGTGAGCTGCTATATGTGAAGTCTACTGGATAGTTCAGGATGCGTGAGTGACACTGTCCCATTGTCCTCATTTGTCCCAAATTCTATATGACATCATGAAGGTTGACCAGTCTCAGGTCACAGCCGAGTTTGGAAACCAAATGAAGGATAGACAGAGGAATTAGATAGCGGGGAGATTTATTACAGGTAAAATCTAGGTGGAAGGATTTGGTTAACATGTGACCAGATATGTTTGCCAACATTCCCTGCCTGATGTCCCTCCACTGAGTCAAATCTAAATCTTGGAACGACCAGCTGGATGAACTCAGTAGGAAGATCGGGTCTGAGGAGCAGACACACATATGGAGGAAGGCTGTCTATCGCAGAAAGAAATGGAAGAAAAGAGTCCAACTCTTCATTGCTAAATGTTTTAGTAGAGTGACTCTATCTATTTAAGAAAGGAGGATCCAACCTGTTATAGCCAACCACTAACTCACTTCTCCTCCACAGGCAAGAATGGATGTGGAGTGGGGAAGAGGCCAGGATGGTCATGCGGCATCTTTCTTCCCTGAAATGTGCACAGGAAGGGATTCCTCCCAGCAAGCCTCACCATCCTTCCTGACACTCAAACTGAAAGTAGTGAAATTAGCTGTGATGTCACCTTTCCACACATCCCTCATCTAGACCCAACTCAACCCTTACAACCATTTATCTTTCTGCCATTGTCATGCCCCATGTGGGCTAACAAGATTCTATTGTCTGTGCTTGCTCTCTTTCTTTTCTACTCATGTTTAAACCCACATGAGCACCCTCACACCTGCTATTTTTGTAGTCATTCTTCATTCCGTATCTAATCTCAGCTCCTCCCTATTCCTACCTGTAGCCCAGGTTCAGAAACTGTCTTTCAGCCTTCTGTTTTCCTTTGCTTCTCAGTGAAAAGTACTTACAACCCATACATCACCAGGACCCGTGCATAACAACAGAAATGGTAGTATTACATTTACTAAGAATCACGATGCACTGGGGATCCTGGGTGGCGCAGTTGGTTAAGCGTCAGACTCTCAATTTCGGCTCAGGTCATGATCTCAGGGTCCTGAGATCAAGCCCCATGTCAGCCTCCGCGTCCTTAGCGGGGAGTCTGTTTAAGATTTTCACTTCCTCTTCCTCTGCCCCTCCTGCCCCCCACTCTTTCTCTCTCTAAAATCAATTAAAAAAAAAATCACGATGCACCAAGCTCTGGACCAAGTATTTTATTTATTTTTATTTTTATTTTTTTTAATTCTTTAGCTTTTTAATAACTGTTGTGTCATAATAATCTACTGAAGATCCAGCAAGGATTGTCACATCCAATTTTACAAAAGATATGTGAATTTATATATATACACATCCATATACACACATCTGTCAACTATCTTTAAACTATCATCTATGAAATGCTAAGTCTCATTTCATAGTGTATTTTTTCTTTTTTTTTTAATATGTTATGTTAATCACCATGCATTACATCATTAGTTTTTGATGAAGTGTTCCATGATTCATTGCGTATAACACCCAGTGCTCCATGCAGAACGTGCCCTCTTTAATACCCATCACCAGGCTAACCCATCCTCCCACCCCCCTCCCCTCTAGAACCCTCAGTTTGTTTCTCAGGGTCCATCGTCTCTCATGGTTCATCTCCCCCTCCGATTTCCCCCCCTTCATTTTTCCCTTCCTGCTATCTTCTTCTTCTTCTTCTTTTTTTTTTTTTAACATATAATGTATTATTTGTTTCAGGGCTACAGATCTGTGATTCAACAGTCTTACACAATTCACAGCGCTCACCATAGCACATACCTTCCCCAAAGTCCATCACCCAGCCACCCCATCCCTCCCACCCCCCACCACTCTAGCAACCCTCAGTTTGTTTCCTGAGATTAAGAATTCCTCATATCAGTGATGGACCAACTATTTCACACACATTACGGTTTGTTTACTCTCCACAACCTCCTAGGATTTCAGGCTACACTTTTAGGACTATGTTGAGTTAGCTGAGGCTTAGAAGTATTAACTAAGCCCAAGTCTTTAAGGAAGGACCCTAACTGACGGTGTTAATCACACAGTCAGGATCTTGGAGGATTTCTGCTCCATTCCTTCCTGGTAGCCATGAGGTTTGGCATTCCGGTGAACCTCGGGGATATTACATGTCCGGCTGGGGTGAAACCGTGTATGTTATTGCCATATTAGAACCAGACCTCCCAGTTCTTGGATCTTTGGGGCATGCTTTGATATCAGAGTTCCATGGGACAGAAGATACAACCAAAGCAAGAAAAAAGTAACACAGGCCTATAAATCACAGTTATACTGTACATGCATGTGTGTTTATTGTCTGTCCAGGGCTCTCAAATTTATTGAGAGTCAGGGAGAAAGGATAGCAGGCATGTCTCAATCAGGCTCCTGTGCATTTCCACGCACTTTGATGCCCATAAGCGGAAACTAAATAAGGCATCCTTAAAGACAGGTTCTGGGAAGCTGCAAGATGTCTTTTCTGTACACTAGTTTAGGTAGCTAAGAGATAAGTAAATTAATCTTCGTTATCAATCCACCGGATAGCAAGAGTTAAGCTGAAGCACCACTCCGTCAGTGCAGGACGGTATGGTCCACATGGCAGATCACATGCTTGCTTAAGGATCCAGGTGCATCCCTGACAGACTTGGCAATGAGAGTGATCTTCAGTCCTGAACAAACCTGTCGGTTACTTCTGCTTACTTTTGCTTGTGCCTCTTGATGAGGGGCATTGCGATTAGACAAATCACACCGTCTGTGATGTAGCCCCTTCCTTTAGTCATGATTCATTTTGACAAGGAGAGTTTAAAAGCAACAAGTAAAATATGATAAACAACATCCATCATTGTAAAGGGGGTCTGGCTAAAAGCTTTCTGTCACTAGGAACACTGCAAAGTTTCCAGCCTCGAGTCCATGGTGGAAGGGAAATGCTGGGAGCAGCTCAGTTTCCGCACGCACAACCTGCACGATCCCGGGTTCGGGCTGAGCTGATTCCAGAAGCAGCTCCCCCGCCTGCAGCCCCAGGAGTGGCCGTGGGGGTGCATGGGCAGTGGGGCTGAGAGCTGGTGCAGGCATCCGGGGCCCTACTCCTCTCCCCTCACTCAGCTCTGCCTTGCCTTACCACTGGGCTCCTCACTCTCGTTTCTGAAAAGCTAACCCACATCTTCGTTAGGGCCCCCTGTGTGTGTGTGGTGTTTCCCCAGAGCTCTGACATTGGCTTCTACCTTCAGATATTGCCCCTTCCTGCTCCTCGGACTTTTAGGGTCCCAGACACAGGGGGATGGATCTTTCCTCCTGGTCCCACAGAGGCTCACCTCTGCCCCCAGAAATGTGACCCACATGGCTACCTCAGTTACAGATGCTCCTTGAGAAAAAGAATTTTACAGTATATGATGTTTACATGGCCAGCATGGACCTTAGAAGCTCTTTTTTGGAGGCTTTCACAAAAATTATACTTACCCAGAAGTATTAACATCAAGCCTGTGCCACTGGGCTATCCAGTTTTCTCTGCTTCAATGAGCAGAATTTCATATCTCATCCCCAACAGGTATTTCTAGTCTTTTTTGGTTGAATTCAGTCACACACAAGTTGCTTTTCTTGCAAAGTAAAATTAATGCATACTTTACTGGGTTCCTAAAGCCAAAGAATGAGGCATCACAGCCAGGGAATGGAGCCCCAGAGTCAGCCCTGGAGTCCCCGGTGAAGGAAAGGTGGTGGTTCTGTCTCAGAGCAGTCCTTCATAGTTGATAAAACAGAATGACAAGAAGATGGTATTAGAAGGCAATATATATATTTTTTATATTTCCTTATTTTGCTGATGTGGTATCGATGGATTAAGGATGCTGAAAGACTCATTTAGCATGCCAACATCAGACAACCTTAGCCAAATTTGGTGCTGAATCATTTAAATTCTGATTCCAATCTGCAGGTTTCTCAAGGTGTCATAGAAATATGTTGAACTTTCAAAACATTGGTTACTCTTTTTAGACTTCACTTATTTATAAAACAGACAATACCTGTCCTGCCTACTTCACAGATTTGCTGTGACGATATCAAATGAGCTAGTATATATCATAATGCTTTATAAATTGTTATGTCCTTATTCACAAATGTGAAACTGTTATTGATTAATGGAGTAGGGATAGAAGTAGTTGCTGTTTTAGTAATATTACAATCACCCTACCCTTTTCAATACTGCTTCAATATGGAAACTTCCATTGTTTATAAAAGAATTATAGATTTTACCAATACAAATTTTCCACTGGAAAAAAATGGAAATATCACTTTTATTAAAATTTGCTCAGAACCAATTTTTATGTCAGTGTATATAAACGAGATTTTTTTCCCTATAGAATGGATTGATGGGTGCCTTAACTGGTCACTGTCTCCTGCATTTCATGGAATGAGTTACATGATTTCTGTGCCAGTGAGTTTGTGCTGACTAGCAAACCACACCAACACTCAGCAGCTAAAACAAC
Organism: Phoca vitulina; assembly: GCF_004348235.1. Taxonomy (NCBI): domain Eukaryota; kingdom Metazoa; phylum Chordata; class Mammalia; order Carnivora; family Phocidae; genus Phoca; species Phoca vitulina. The sequence goes on along the minus strand of NW_022589745.1, from coordinate 4,121,710 downwards.
AAACTACCATGTCTCATACTTCTGTGGTCTCTTGGGTGGTTCCTCTCATCTCGACCACTTGAGTGATCTCCTTGGGCGGCCAGAAGCTGGGCTGACTTACCTGGTGTAGCCCGAGCCTGCTCACATGTTTGGTGTTTTTATGCTTTTTGGTCTGGAGCTTTCCAAGGAACAGCTGTGGTCTGCAGGTCTCTCATCCCCTGGAATCTAGCTTGACCTGCTTCTCTAAGGTGCTAACAGGGATCCAAAGGCAGCAGGAGAGGGAGAGACCTAATAGCAAGTACTCCTCAAGTGTCTGTATGCCCTTCATTAATGCTCTACTGGCCAAAGTGAGTCTCAGGCCAAGTCCAGATCCGAGGGGTAGAGGCCGTGATGTGGCCATGTCTGCAAACTCCACCACATTTGCTCATATTCCTGAGGCCTAAGGACCGGTTGAAAGCAGCTGTTGAGCATTTTTCTTGTGGTCAGCCCAAGGGAGGGCAATGCGGGGTGAACAAAGAAACATCACATGTGAAACCTGACCTTGTAAAAGACAAGGAATGCAGGAAACAATTACAGATTGAAGAGAAAACAAATAGAGTCAAACTGGATACTCTGGAGCAGGTTAATATGCAGTGAAGGAATTGCAGGAAGCCAGATTCACTGCGAGAATAAAGGAATTCGCTTCCATTCTGTATTCACATTAGACTTTCCTCATCGTTTTTCGTGGTTCAACTTGACCGGCTAATTTGTTAGAGGAAACCGTGTGTATAAATATAAATATTTCCCTCAGAAGAGACACCATTACTCTCTGCTCCATGATACCTGTATCACCCAGAAGTGGGTTTTTTAAAATGATTTTATTTATTTGTTTATTTGAGAGAGAGAGAGAGAGAGAGCAGGAAGCAGGAGGGGAAAGGGGAGAGGGAGAGAATCTCAAGCCGACTCCCCGCTGAGCAAGGAGCCTGATGAGGGGTGCGATCTCATGACCCTGAGATCATGACCTGAGCCGAAACCAAGAGTCGGACACTCCACTGACCTGAGCCACCCAGGCGCCCCTCACCTGTAAGCGTCTCAAGGCACCTCTGCGTTCATTTTCTGTCTAGGGGCTCCCGCAGCGTGGGAGGGAAGCATTGCCGCCATCATGCAGAAGAGGAGTGGGAAGAGGGAAGTCAGAGGGAGCAAGCTGGGGGCCTGCAGAGCCAGACGGGGTAGCGGCTTCACTCCCACAGGGGAAGGACTACAGTTGTAATGTCACGTCAGGAAGTCCACCTAAAGTAACGACCACGGTGATTAAGTCATGCACATCCTCAGCCACTAGTCATTGTCTACTGTACACCACCATCTCTAATAATGTAGAACATTCTAGCTAAGAGTGAGACAAAAAATTAAAAAAAAAACCTTTCTGGAAAATAATAAGTACTATCAAAAAAATTAATCATGATGATGTGATTAGATTAAGAAGTACAAGGCAAAGTGTGGACCAAGGGAGAGGCGGCAACAATGATTTGCTCACACCACGTAGCCAGAAAAGCCGGGTTAGCAGTTACTAATTGTGTGATTTTAATCAACTTACTTAAGTTTGATTAAGTCTCCCCATCTATAAAACAGAGATGCACATAATTGGCCTAGATTCTTCTGAAGACTTTTTATGAATCACATGAGCTAAGGTGCACGAATGCAGTTTGTGCGAGGTAAGTCATGATCTGTTGCCACTGTTGATGTGCCATCCTTGCCCTGATGACAGCTACTGAAATAGAAGCAGAAGGTCCATTCTAGACATGCCTCAGAGGCTGAGCTGAAAGCAGGAGGGCAGTTAAACTTCAGAGGGGAGGCAACAGGGCAGGCCGTGGGCTCTCAGCAACAACCCTCTGAGTTGCACTGATTTCAGTGTGGAGAATATGGAGCAAGGTGATCCACAGGGGATGTAGGCTAGAAAAGCAGGTGGCCCCCTCCTCAACCCTGCCCTGGCCTGACACCTACTCGAAATCCAGCAGGTTGTGTTCTATGGAAGAATATATGTTGCCTCTTGGGCACCTGGGTGGCTCAGTCGGTTAAGCGTCTGTCCTCGGCTCAGGTCATGATCTCTGGGGTCCTGGGATCGAGCCCCGCATCGGGCTCCCTGCTCAAAGGGGAGTCTGCTTCTCCCTCTCCTGCTCCCCTTGCTTGTGCTCTCTCTCTCTCAAATAAATAAATAAAATCTTAAAAAAAAAAGAATATATGTTGCTTTTGGGGAGAGGGGTCCTCCGGGACCTTTAATAAGTCAGTTTGAATACTGTCAGTCCAAAAAGGTTGGAACTTCAGCTCATTTGGGGTTTCTCAGCATGTCTTGCATTAGATGCTGTTACACAAGTAACATCCCCAAATGTCTTTGAAGTTATAATGTACAGGAAATGTCTAAGATAAGATCCTTGTTTTATGCTTGGTTCCCTATTTATGCAGAAGCCCAGGGATTTCTCATAACGTGATAGTAAAGCAGGATAACCACTGACTCGTTTCGTTCCTGTAAATCTTGGACCTTGCTCACTTTCTTCAGCCCCTCTGAGTTTTACCTTCTACAGTCAAAGCATCTTTGATGACACCAACCCTCTCAGATTAGAAAGATGTAAGAAATAGCACATGGATAGTGTGTGGCACTGGGTAAGGACTAAAGAAGAGCGGTTGTTTTTATCATTTTTATTTCCTGTTACTGTTTCAAAGGCAGTCGCCTGTGCTCCCGCCTCTCTGGGAGATCGTGAGGGAGCCCGCAGGTGCTCCTGAGGCTGCCGCCCCCTTCCAACCAAACTGGCTCCTGCTGCCACAGGCCTCTCTGCTATATTTGGGAGGCATGCTGGACCCGCCTCTTACCTGCTCCCCGATACCCCACTGACCTGTCTCATTCCACATCAGCATGCCGGCAACAGGGCTCGAGCCACATGTTTTTGATACTGATAATATTATCAGCCGTAAAAGTATATCAGAGAAGCAATAGTCGGGCTGGCTTGTACCTAACTTTAGTCCTTTGCAATCATCAAAGACAATTTCTGTTGTGCAAAGTTTATGTTCTAGAGGCTTTGAGGCTATTAGAGTGCAATTCAAATGTAAAGGAAATATAGAGTAAAAAAATAGAACGAGGTGAACTCGTAAAATATATTCCCTGGGTTAAATCACCTCTTCCTTACACAGGGATAGCCCAATAAAGCAAAAGACTCTTAAAAATAGAATTGGGGGATGAAACCATCCCACAGCCCACGCTCCACATGTGCCTGCCTGGGTCCCCATACCTCGCTAGGAGGGTAATTGGGACTGTACTTCTTAGACAACCTACCCAAAGTTTATTACATTAAATTCTAAACTTGGTTATTATTTCACTGTAACTCAATTTCTTTCAGCCCAACACACACACAAGATTTGTATTCACTGACAACGGCAGCGAGACTTAATGATTTGAAAGGAAGCAGGGAGAATACCTAAGCCCAGCCCATAGTCGTGTGGACACACAGAGGTCTGAGCAATCTGCTGCTGAAAAACAAAGAAAGTTTTGTTTTGTCCTCCCCAAATGAGTTAGGGTTCTGGTCAGAGATGACACTGCCTCAGGCATTGAAGGATGAGCATAAAACTGTGGGCAGGAAAAACAGGGAGGAGGGCAATTAATTCCAGCAAAGGAAATAGCATGCATAGAATCAGGGTGTGCAAGTTCATGGCTCCTTTGGGGAGAGAGCAGGTTTCTGCACCCCTGACAAACGTTTTGGGGACATTGAATAAGAGAGGGAGCTTGGGGAAGCAGAAAAGCAAGGCAAAACCCATGCTGCAGATCAGGTTGAGTGATCACTATACAGTGTGAATTCTGGCATGAAGGTGATGGTTAAAGGAAAAAGAAAGGATTCCTAATAGTACTCATTTTATGTTGAGGCCAATTCTCATGAGAAAGGTTTGCTTTGATTTGTAGAATCTGATCATGTATGCTGATCTAGATTGATCTACACATTTCTGGGAATTCACTGAACAGCTTCCAGACAGCAGATTTAAGTGGGGCTGAGATCCATTGGTGAAAAAAATCCCATAGTAAATTATCATCCTTTCAAATACCATCTTGAGTTTATATATCATTTTTTTCCTTACAAGTTACTCAAATCACTTCACATATATCATTGCATTTTCCCTAATGTTTTTGAGACATAATTAGGTACATGCATTCCCGTGCTTATTTTATAAATATTGACATCTGACATATTGGTTACAGAATCTGCTTAAGAGAACATGGCATCAAAACTGTCACCAAACTACACATTATTATCAGCTATTTTGCATATAAGTCATCATGTAAATAAAAATGTTATAAGCATTTCTCTCTAATTGAGTGCATACATTCAATATTTTTACATTGGCTTTACAGTTTCAAAATAAATTGTACCAGCACATTATACAAATTTCCAGCACTACAGGAAAAAGGGTAACAAGGAAAAATAGGAAAAAAAAAAAAGTAGAAATATCACACATCTCATTACTGAGATTACAGGAACTGTCCACACAGTTGTAAGATCCTATTACTTCAGGGCCCAATAAGGTGAAATGAATACTGAATTTACTAAGGGTAAGGTGAGCAAGGATGAGGTGCCTGAGCAGAAACAGAAATAGCAGAATCTGGTAAAATGCTCTGGGATTTAAGTTAAAACAAGAGAAGCTTGTATGAGCGAAATGTTTTTCATCTGTAGGCAAACTTGGTCAAGGACAGTGAGCTTACAGCTCCTGCTTGCACCTGTATATTTATATGGCTACAACGTTAGATAAATAGAGAAATAGAGATAAACAAATACATAGACACAATAATTTCATAAAAATAAGATCATGCTGTTATTTTAAGAAAATTATTAAAATTAGTTTCACTTTAAAGAATAAACAATTTTATTTTATTTTTAAAATTTTTTTTATTGTTATGTTAATCCCCATACATTACATCATTAGTTTTAGATATAGTGTTCCATGATTCATTGTTTGTGCATAACACCCAGTGCTCCATGCAGAACGTGCCCTCCTCAGTACCCATCACCAGGCTAACCCATCCTCCCACCCCCCTCCCCTCTAGAACCCTCAGTTTGTTTTTCAGAGTCCATCGTCTCTCATGGTTCTTCTCCCCCTCCGATTTCCCCCCCTTCATTCTTCCCCTCCTGCTACATTCTTCTTCTTCTTTTTTTCTTTCTTAACATATATTGCATTATTTGTTTCAGAGGTACAGATCTGAGATTCAACAGTCTTAAGAATAAACAATGTTAAATTTCACAAAAATTAACTCAAAATGGATCATGGACCTAATGTACAATATAAAGCTATAAAATGAGAAGAAAGTACAGGAGAAAACTTAGATGACCTTGGGTGTGGCCATGTCTTCTTAGATGCAACACCAGAGACAGGATCCACGAAAAAGAGAATTGATTTGCTGGCCTTCATTAGAATTACAATCTCCGCTCTGTGAAAGACAATATCAAGAAAATTAGAAGACAAGCCACAGACTAGGGGAAGATATTTGTGAAAGACACATCTGATAAAGGGCTGTTATCCAAAATATACAAAGAAAGCTTAAAATCAAGCAATAAGAAAACAAACAGTTGGATTATAAAACTGGCCAAAGACCTTAACAGACATTTCACCAAAGAAAGTATACAGAGAGCAAATATGCATATGAAAAGATGTTCCATGTTGTATGTCATTAAGGAAATGCAAATTAAAACCCTGAGATGCCACTACACTCCTATCAGAATGGCCCAAACCCAGGCTACTGACAGCACTCAGTGCTGGTGGGGCCGGGGAGCAGCAGGAACTCTCATTCATTGCTGGTGGGGATACAGTCACTTTGGAGGACAGCTTGGTGGTTTCCTACAAAACTAAACATACTCTTACCATAGGGTCCAGCAATCATACTTTTTGGTATTTACCCAAAGGAAATGAAAACTTATGTCCTCACAAACCCATGCACGGATGTTTATAGTGACTTTATTCATAATTGCCCAAAATTGGAAGCAACCAAGATGTTCTTCAGTAGGTGAGTAAATAAACTGTGAAACATCCAGACGAAGGAATTTTATTCAGTGCTAAAAAGAAATGAATTGTGAAGCCATGAAAAGACATGGGAGAAAATTCAATGCATTCTAAGTGAAAGAAGCCAATCTGAAAAGAATACATTCTGTATGATTCAACTATATGGCATGCTGGAAAAAGGAAACCTATGAAGACAGTAAAAAATCAGTAGTTGTCAGAGGTGGGGATGGGGAAGATAAATAAGTAAAGCACAGAGCATTTTTAGGAGGATGGAAATATTCTGTATGATATTATAATGATGGATTACGTCCTTACATGTTGTCCAAACCCATAGCGTACACAATTTCAAGAGTGAACCCTAATGTAAACTATAAACTTTGCGTGATTATGATGTTTCATCAGTGGTTCAGCCTTGGTAAAAAGTACCCCATTCTGGTGAGCGATGTTGGGGGGGGCCATGCAAGTGTGCAGGCGGGAAGCATGTGGGAAATCTCTGCACCCTTCTCTCAGTTCTGCTGTAAACCTTACACTGCTCTAAAAAAAATAAAGTCTTTAAAGATGTTTAGCTGAAGGAACTACTGACTCCCATCTTTTCTAAACATTTGATTCCCCCAAAAAGACTCTAAATGTAATAAACTGATTATGTAAAACATTCCAAATTTCCAGTTACACTTCGATTAAATCTTTGTTTCAATTTTATAAGATATTGGGTGACCGTGTAACAGACTAGATGAAAAAAAATATATCACTCTTCCTTTTCTCCTTCCTCACCTCCTGATTTTTATTTTTATTTTTATTTATTTATTTTTTAAAGATTTTTTTTTAAAGATTTTTTTTAAAGATTTTAAAGATTTTTAAAGATTTTTTTAAAGATTTATTTGACAGAGAGAGACATAGTGAGAGCAGGAACACAAGCAGGGGGAGTAGGAGAGGGAGAAGCAGGCTTCCCGCCGAGCAGGGAGCCCGATGTGGGGCTCGATCCCAGGACCCTGGGGTCATGACCTGAGCCGAAGGCAGACGCTAAACGACTGAGCCACCCAGGTGCCCCCATCTCCTGATTTTTAAAATTACATTTTGTTTACATTGTTTCAAAGTTACATTCAGTCCCATAGCCATTACTGTTGTGACCTCAAGTCCTGTGTTTAAATAGATTCTTAATCACTCTGAATCTTTTTTTTCCAAAATATCTTCATTCCACTGATTTCTCTGTTGATTTCTTGTTTGATTGAGTTTCACCTTCACTGAGAGCAAACAGTTCTCTTCTTATTCTATTTGAATGACATCTTAGTACGTGTCGAAACACTGGATCATGCACCCGGCTCCCAGAATTTCATAAAAAGTGCTCTATTTTCTGGCATTGAGTATAGCATATATTCTTTTATATATTGAAAGATTAGTTATTTCATTAAGTAGACTTTTTCAAAAAGAACATATGGGAGTTACATTTCTTGGTTTTTTTTTTTTTTTTTCATTTTTGAGGATGTCTTCCTATTTCCTTTTTTACAGTTAAAAAAAAAAGTTAACTGGGCATATAATATTCTTGGCTCACATTTTCTTTTCCTAAGAAATTATTGGATATTACTCCACTGCCAGATTTCTGTTATTGACTACTGGTGCTGAAAAGTATGAGACAAGACTAATTTTACCACTTTAGGGAGATTAGTTTTTCTGCTGGTTTATAAAACTTTTCCTTCTTCCTTCCTTCCCTTCCTCCCTTCCTCCCTTCCTCCCTCCCTCCCTCCCTTCATTCCCAGTTTCTGGATGTCAAGTGCATATAATTAGATTATGGATTTAACTATTTAGTTTCATGAAAAACACATTAGTCCACATATGGATCACAATGATTTATTTAGCAAATTATTTATTTGGTATCTTTTAGTAAGTACTCATGAGCCTGCTGTGAAAAAGAAAAGCAAGGACCTTGAACATAACCTGCATTTTGCCATGTCCTTTTCTCCATTCCATCACCTGATAACCCATGGGATGCAGTCCTCTGTGCATTGTGCATCTGTCATCATCTTCTGCGCTTCCTCATAGGGCTTTATTACATACATATCTTTGTCTATTTTTATCTCCATTGTTTCAATGTTAAAAATGTTTTATGGTGTATGTAATCTTTTAAAAGATAGCTCATTTAAAATTATATTGCTAAAATTCATTATATTATCATGTGTCACTGTTATTAATTTGTTTTCAGTGCTATAGTGTGTGTTATATTCAGCTATTTTCCTTTGATACATTTTCAGATTGTTTCCAGATTTTTGCATTTGTGGAGACTTGATAGGAACATTCTTAGTCAGATTTTTTTCCTCCAATAAAATAAGTGTAAAATTTTTTCATGCTGGTCTCAAATTGTATTTCTTTGTCCACTATGAGTTGTGATAATATCTTTTTGAGATGATAGATAGGTAGGTAGATAGATAGATAGATAGATAATAGACAGATAAATTATCTATCTCTTGCTATTTGTGTTTCCTCTTCTGGAAAACACCTGTTCACATTTTCCAACTGTTCTGGTGAATTTGATGCTTTTCTTATTGATTTGCCAAAATATATGATTTTTATATACATTTTTGTCATTTGTATATGTTGAAAATATCTTCCTCCATTCTGTAACTTATCTTTGCACTTTTTAGACCCTGTGGCTCTAGTAAAAAGTTTCTGGAAGGAATCAGTATATTGATTGTGTTCTCTGCTATTGGCTGAATTTTGCAAGATGTAGCAAGAAACAGAAGCTCGAGAAAAAAATATATATTTAACCAGTTCATAAGCAGAAATAACAGAAAATAAAGGAAGTACTGAAATAGAAGTCTTGCAGTTTGGAAAATCCAGTTACTTATAGAGCCCCAACATATTAAAAGACATTTAAAATTACTTTGTGATACTAATACTCAGTCCCGTGAAAACAGCAGTGTTAGAACAATTGGTCTCTTTTAAAAATCAAAGTGTCACATTGATCCCCACCAGAAGAGAGAGCGAATGACCAGGTGAACAGAATGCCAGGTGACATTAGCCAGCCTGCATCATCTTCTATGCTCGAGGGGGAAATGAGCACATGAGCAGAGTGACCCTGGTGGCCACCCGTGGGCCCATAAGTGCGGTGTCTGCAGCAGAGTAGGAAGGGGCCAGCAGGGCGCCCGGGCCCCTGCACACATGTGCTGACTACACTGAACTCTGGTGCCGCATGGGGAGCAGTAGCAGGTACGCAGGTTGTTTGTGAAACCGCTGAGATCTAAAGGTCAGTTTGTCACAGCAGCTGACATTACTTACCCTGACTCAAAGGAACTATTTCCAAACTTTTGGGCATATGCTTTTATGCAGCACAAAGATCCATGATTTCTAGTCAGCAAAAAGATGTCACCACTTCGGAGCTTTGCGCTAGGCAGAGAACTCGATGTATTCCAAAGGAGCACATGGTTGCTTCTTTGTTCCTTTTCTCTCAAGATATTAACTAGCCCCTCAGGAATGCAACCATAAAGTGGCTTATCACTTAGCTCTGCAGGGCTTTGCTCTCATGTTGGGCAGAGCACTGATTAATTTTTTAATTAGTCTTATGACTTTCTTCTTAGAATATATGTTACCAAATAGTAACTACTGATCATCAGCAAGCTTCTATTCACTTGGATGGAAGGTTAGTAGGGCCTGGGAGTTAAGACAAAGCTGCTGTGCATGGCATGCAAGGCCCACCTGCTCAGCTTGCCACCAGCCACTGGAGCTCCATCTTGGGCTACTCTGTTTTCCATCTCCACTCCATCAGTAGCGGTGTGGTAACCATTTCTTGATGGTGTATGCCTTATTTTCACATCGCTGTGCCTCCCACCTAGACTGGATCTTCTTCTGGAACAACTTTCTTCCCACCAGTAGCAAAGTTTATGTAACTCTTATATAAAGAAGTGATATTTGTAAAGCACTGGCTTATAATCCCTGCTTAGTAGAGATTAGTTATTATCTTGTCATCATTTTCTGTGATTAAGACTTATTACAAATCTTACAGCCAGACTATTTACCTTTATGTTATACCTCTCTTGGAAGCACATTAAGAATCATATTTACTGTTAATATTTTACACTATTATCAGATTACTCTGTATAATTCATGGCACAGTGTAAATACACACACACACACACACACACACACACAGAGAAAAAAAGAGAGAGAGAGAGCATTGGTTCCAGAAAGAACTAATTCCACTCTACCGATTATAGGTTATACAACTTTGAAAATATAACTTACACCATTTCTGAGGCTTGTTCTTCACTGCAGAATTATCTTCAGTAAGACTAAGTGCTTGTAGGAGTGACAAACAGTGGGCATCTAATCACCGTGCATGTCTTGGCCGCTCCCTTTTTCTTCTTATGAAAACCTCTCTGTGAATATCACTCCTCTGCTTAGAAACATTCTTTGGTTTGATGTCACCCATGGAATTTGCATTGAATCCTCAGTTCCTTGGGCATGCCAGTTGTTTTCACTATGGCCTTATCCTTTCCCTTTCCTCCAGGCACAGAACCCCACTACACTGCAATCCCAACAGGCTCCACCCCTTTGCTGCCTTTACTGATGCCATTTTGTCTACTAATTCCCAAAACTCCAAAGTTCAAGTCTGACCTTTTCTTCATGGCACAACGTCTAACAGCTGTCTTCCCATGCTGCCTTTGCAGGTTCCCTGCACCCACCCCCTAAAAAATCTACTCAAATGTAATTTCTCTCCTGAATAGGGCAATGCATTTAATGAGCCTCACTGTTCACATCTTATATTAATTTAAACATACATCTTGACTCTGAGATACAAAGCAATGGAAAGCAGAGATCTCAGTCCTGTCCACTTCCAAATCAAGCCTGTATGCAGCAGGTGCTCCAATGAGAAATGAACAAGAGGGATGGAAACCAAGAGTATTGTTTTGTTTTGTTCCAGTTTTTGTTTACTTGTCCAGCTGGTCAGAACACAGTTTAAATGTGAACTTCACCTGGAAGTAAAGGGAGCTTAGGGCAGAGCAATTCTTACCCACCTGAGTTCCTTCCAAACCTTCCCCTGAGCTCAGATCCCTCTGTAGTCAATTGCCCGTCAATACATGTGCGGGAGGCTGAGGCTAAGCCAGGGAGAATGAGGCTTCCTCCCCTAGGGGAGCAGAGCAGGACACTGAACTGTGTAAACATCCAAACCCCTTTTATTATGAGGATGGATAATGATTACAGAAAATTTCACCAAGGTATTTCAGATCATCTGGATTATTTCTTTGAAAAATTTTGTGTTTTGGCCCTGCTGTTTTCTACTTTATGTCATTTACTTTTATTATTTTATCCACACTTTATACATTGGAGATCAGATTGTAGCAATAATAAGGAAACCTATTTATTTGGACCTGGAGGCAATATTTTGAATATATATTCTTCTCTAGTAGACTCTAACCATATAGGCTTTTCCAAGAACTGGTTTTATTGGATTTCTTGGAAGAAAGCAGAAAAGATTTGCCGAATTACATCTCTAACTCATGATCAGACAGAGGGCAGTCACGGGTGCTTTCAAATGATGCATGCATGCAGAGAGCTTGCTTAACGTCTTTCCTGAGACTGATATATATATTCTGGGTGTTGTCCAACTGATCTCTGAAATGACAATTCTTTTTATTCAAGCAGGAAACCTTTGAATATTTTAGCCACTTGTTTTATTTCTGAAATAATAATAACAAGTATTAATAGTGCCTGTTTATACACAGATTTCACTCATGTGCATGAAAGCATCATTCTCCTGTGACAACCTGGTGAAGGAAGGTCCGCCATATTATTTCCCCAGATTTACAAAGGTTCGAAGTGTTGCGTGACGTCTCCCAAATTATGGCTACTTAAGGATGCACTACAAGTAGACCATGATTTTGTGACTCTTAACCCATAGTTCTTTTCATGACATGGTCCCCAAAATAACCATTTCCAGAATCAGGAAAACTATATACTGTCTTACACCCTATTGTCCCAAGCCCTTCTCCAAGAATTTGATCCATAATAAGAGATAGACTTCTGTTTCTGAGGTGTTCATTATGTAGGAGTGGCCTTTGTCTTTTTGAACACAGTCTATTTACAAAGTAGTATTACACAATTACTGGTATTCTTTAGATTGTAAGATGTTTTGTTTATTCTCTAATGCTAATGTATTAAAGATCCAAACCTCTCAGAGTCTCTTTAATAATGGACTCCAAACTTGCCGGGGTCAGCTGAGCCTCCAGCCCCGCCCTCCCGCTGCTGCTCTTTCCAGCACGTACCAGTCAGACTGCAGCCCCAGTCTGTGGTAGCCTCTCGTGGTAACCGGCCTGGGCTCTTTACATACTTGTGACTCATCAAGGAAGAAAGCCTAAAATAGGAGGACTGAAGCTGGCATATTTTGGAGTATTTCAATCCCTGGTTCTAATTCCTGGGATCCCTCTCCTGGCTTGGAGGAAAGAGGAAGGTAAAAGAAAGAAAAAGGCCAGTGACATTATGTTTCAGAAGTTGCTACAACTTTTCTCTTTGGCTCAGTTGCCAAAATATACTCGATAGACCACATGCAGATGCCAGAGAGTCTGGGAAATGTCTTCATCCCCAGTGTCTATGTGCCTTTCTCCTATTTCTAGAGAAAACTTAAAAGCAAACACTGGGAATTTGCCAAGAGTCTCCTCACTCAACTCTGGGGAGGATGAAGCAGTGTAGGGACACATCTGCATTCAAGTTTAAGATGGAGGATTCTGCCAGCAACATGGAAAGAAGATTGGAGGATACATGGCTATGGGAAGATGACAGTGGGCCAGCTGGAAGAGATGTTAAGGAGATGGAAGACATAGAGCTTGGTGACCAGCTAGACAAACACAACGAGGGGTGGGAGCATGTAGGAGGACACTTAGGCTTCTGCTTTGGTAATTCGCTTTCTTATTTTTATCTTTAATAAATACTCTTTTACAAAATGGACAGCAGACAACAGCTGTGTTTAAGGGGACCAAGGGGAGTTATTGTATTTTTGTCCATGAGTCCATTCTCTGGCTCCTCACTGAAGACTGCACTGTCTCCCCCAAGGTTACACGGTATCTGCCATGTATGCCCCATCAGAAACAGCCTAGAATAATTTAATTCTATCCATAACTCACTTGTTCACTCAAAAAATGCTTATTGAATACCTACTTTGTGTCATATTCTGTAAGGGTTTTGGACTGAACCGTGTACACAAAACATTCAGCCCCTAACTTTCTCTAGCATTAATCTTGATCCTCAGACCATCAGTAGGACTATCTCAGGTACCAACTTCCTTCTTTCTGTCTCCTCCCAAAACTGCCTCCACCTCGCTCCTGGACCAGGGCTGGCTCTGACTTTCCAGGTGCCAAAGATGGGTTGGCAACTTCTGACTGCAAAGGCTCAGCCATCCCATGCACTGTTCCAACGGGTTGCATCCATTTCCCCCAATTGCTCCACATAAGCATGAACCCCCTAGCAGGGGGGAGTTCAGCAGGACCAATCTCAAAGCCTGGATGAGGACAACACTGAAGGGTGATCCCTGATAGTAGCAGTAGAACTTAAAATGGGAATGTTTTGGAGTGAGTAAAACTCAGGATGCCAGAATCAGAGATTGGTTATGGAGCTCCTTTCTCTCCCTGCTTCCTGTGCTCCTCCTCTTTCCATGCATCTATTTACAGATTCTTCTTCTGGAAGTCTCTTCACACAGAATGGCAGCATTTTGTGTTTATTCAGGATGCTGCACCTAAAAAAGGGATTTTTAGGTTGGAAATTCTGACAAGAAATAGATAAATTAATTTATATTAAAGTGGCAGTGTCTGATAACATTGTAGCTTGGTTCTCATCCTAAAGCAGCAGGGCTTTAGCCAAAGGAATGAAACTCTAATGATGGATTCCCTGGTGTCCTGGGGAGAGCAGTGGGGAAGATGTCTCATAATAATACAAATTAATTGTTTTGAACTGCTACTTCTTATTCTTATCTTTGCATGTTCCTGACCCCTTACTTCAACTCCAAATGGTTCATGGATCTAAATGAAAAAATTTCCAATTATAAAACTTTTAGAAAAAAAGCATAAAAGAAAGTCTTCACAGTCTTAAGGTAAACAGAGATTTTATAAAAATCCCAGGAGAGAGCATAGGCAGTAATCTCTATGACATCAGCCATAGCAACATTTTTCTAGATATGTCTTCTGAAGCAAGGGGGAAAAAGCAAAAATAAACTACCGGGACTACATCAAAATAAAAAGCTTCTGCACAGCAAAGGAAACAATCAACAAAACTAAAAGACAACCAACTGAATGGGAGGAGATATTTGCAAATGACATATCCAATAAACGGTAAGTATCCAAAATATATAAAGAACTGATACAACTCAATATCCCAAAAACAAATAATCCAATTAAAAATGGGCAGAAGACATGAACAGGCATTTCTCTAGAGAAGACCTACAGAGATGGCCAACAGACACATGAATTGATGCTCAACATCACTGATCATCAGGGAAACACAAATCAAAACTACAATGAGATATCACCTCACACTTGTCAGAATGGCTAACATCAACAATACAAGAAACCATAGGTTTTGGTGAGGATGTGAACAAAGGGGAACCGTCTTGCACTATTAGTGGGGATGCAAATTGGTATAGCCATTGTGGAAAACAGTGTGGAGGTTCCCCCAAAGATTAAAAGTAGAACTACCCTCTGATCCAGGAATCACACTACTGGGTATTTATCCAAAAAATACAAAAGCACTAATTCAATGGGACACATGCACCCTGATGTTTATAGCAGCATTATCTACAATAGCCAAAATATGGAAGCTGCCTATGGCCATCAATTGATGAATGGGTAAAGAAGATGTGATACATATAATGGGATATTACTCAGCCATAAAAAGAGTGAAATCTTGCCATTTGCAGCAACATTGTTGGAGCTAGAGAGTACAATGCTAAGTGAAATAAGTCAGTTAAAGAAAGACAAATACCATATGATTTCACTCATATGTGGAATTTAAGAAACCAAAAAAATGAGCAAAGGGAAAAAAAGAGAGAGAGACAAACCAAGAAACAGACTCTGAACTACAGAGAACATACTGATGATCACCAGAGGGGAGGTGGATGGAGGATGGGGGAAGTCAGTGATGGGGATTAAAGAGTACACTTCTCATGGTGAAAAAAAAATGATAAAAAAAAAAGATAGGCAAATATTTTATAGACAGGAAACAAACACACTAACCGTAAAAGACCAGGTGTTTATCTTTGTCAAAACTCACCAAATTATGCATATAGAAAACCTTGTATTTTGTTGTAGGTAAATTATACCTCAAAAAAATTGCTGAAAAAGAGGAAAATAATACAGCAACTGTTGCATAGGGACTCACAAAGTATTTCCATATGCATTGAAAAGGTTGACAGGGATTCATATTTCTTAGAAATCTCTTAAGGAGAAACTCAAAAACTTCTCTCATTAGGTCACTCTTCCCTTGGGCCCCCACTGAGCCCTGCCCAAGCCCCTGGACTTGCCCCTTGTTGCATTACTGCTTCTAATGTATCTTCCCCAATAGCTGCCATCTTACTTACAGTTCATTTCTGTATCCCAAGCATCTGGTACAAGGACTGTTCACAAAAAGTGCTCAATTTTTGCTGAATGGATGAATTATTAAGAATAAGTATTCAAGGAGCTCCTGGGTGGCTCAGTTGTTAAGCGTCTGCCTTCAGCTCAGGTCATGAACCCAGGGTCCTGGGATCGAGCCCCACGTCGGGCTCTCTGCTCAGTGGGAAGCCCGTTTCTCTCACTCCCATTCCCCCTGCTTGTGTTCCCTCTCTCGCTATCTCTCTTTCTCTGTCAAAATAAATAAATAAAATCTTTTTAAAAAAAGAATAAGTATTCAAATAACAGAATCGCATTGTCCAGAAGAACTTTAAAGATGCAGACAAATCTAAAATTTGTGCAGGCTCAAGTGGATGGATGATTATGGCTTAGAGAAGGTACCATTTACATAAAAGAGGCAAAAAGAGAGAATAAAGAAGAGAATGTGAGCTTTAATTAAAAAGAATTTAGTTACTGAGATGTTGGTTTCCATATTTTCAGGACTAGCATACATGCTCAACAGTGTAGGACATTGAGGATTGGGATTGGGTATAGAAACAGCGACATTTCCTCCTATTGAAATATATGCACTGCTGGTTGTATATGATGATAATAATAATAATTAAAAAAAACAGGAGATTCACCGAACATAGGAATTATTTCTATTTGTCACGTGGATTGGAATCCAAGAATTTTGTGATTTCTGCCAGTAAGTCAGGAACACTAACTGAAGCCCTGCTGTGTGGGGAGCCCACTATTAGCTGCAGGAAATTGATTCATTTACATATTTATCACAAATTGAGAGTACCATGCCCTTTTCTGTTAGTCAGACAAATTATTTAATTCACGGCCTCACAGAGCCACTACTTCAAACTCTGAATATGAGAAGTCAATTTGTATTTGTTAAATAAATATTGTGTTTGGGAACAGAATGTCAAAGAACAAGAAAATGTTCTGCCTTGATGGCCTAGGAGGTGAATTTCCTCGAAACAACTGGAGAAAATATGACTCACATAGTGTGTGTTCTGAGTTGTTTGGCACAGATAATGCTGTCACTCTTTAGAGAATGACAAAGGCTACCATGGGCAGCGGGTTGTCCAACTGATTCATGGACGAGGGGAGAAATTGTGCTTTTTTTTTTTTAAGACATATTTATTTATTTGAGAGAGATTGCGAGAGCACGGGGGTGGGGAGGGGCAGAGAGAGAGAGAGAATCTCAGGCAGACTCCCCACTGAGTGCAGAGCCTGAAGAGTGTCTCGATCCCACGACCCCGATCAGGACCTGAACTAAAATCAAGAGTCACTTAACCGAGTGCGCCACCAAGGTGCCCCTGTGCTAACTTGTGTTGTGCTCCTATTTTGTGCCAAGTATTGTGGTGGACAGCTTATGTACAATTAGTTAATTGCAAATTTAAACTAAAAATTGAGATTGTCTCTTGAGATGAATATCCTATTTTTACTGGAAATAAAAATGAGGGGCAGAGAGGTTTAAATACATTTTGTATCAGTATTTAGGTAGGAAGGAACAGAACTAAGATTTGAATGTGGACCTATTTTCCATTTGGTGATTATTTTCAATTCACTGACTAAACAGTCACTGAATTGAAAAATAGGACCTCATATGTGGGGAAGCTGCAGGAGGTTATTATTATTTTTTTCCTTTCTTTAATTAGCAAGAAAGAAGGTGTAATAATGGCTGGGTTTGAACAGTGTTGAAAATGGGACTCGGAAAGGATTTCAGTGGGAAGGAGAGGAGGAGGTCTAGGGCTCCAGACTTAAAAAAGAAAAATCAGATTGGATGTTATAAGCATTAGAAAACTGGACGTTCTTAATCCAGGAAAACGATAAACTGACTCAACCAAAGTAATCAGACTTAGTTGAGTCAGCAGGACGGATTGCTTCTGTACATAATTGAGAGGAAATGAAACTATTTAAGCCATCAGCTAAGTGTTTCCCACTATAAGTTACAGGAGCCTAATTGGAAGAGATCACTGGTGTCATTGGTTTATGGCTCCTCCTATAGTTTCCTGATAATAGGAGTTTCACTTTCTCTTTTCCTGGAATGAGGGATTTAATCTTTGATGGGAAAGATCCAGAGGACCTTTGACTTCCAATTTAAATAGCCCCCAATTGGCGACCATTCACGGTTGGTGGAAGCGTCACTGCCCTCACAATGGGGCATTTCAGCCCCTCTCAATGGGGAATTGAGCTCTCTCAGGTTGGGAGAGGGTGAGTCAGATTGCTCAGAGCTCTGCAGGCCGCGCACAGCATCATGGCCCAGCTGTCATCCCTCAAGAAGACTGGGGTGAGGCACCAATATGTACCCGGAGAGCGAGTTCTCCATTAGCCAGATGGAACTTCAAGCTGTTGCCAGAACTTGCTGTCTTAAACCTACACTGTGAAATGATGCACGGCTAGACAGAGAAATATAGATCATCAGCACAACCCTGGAGAGTTGAACAGACCAAGCTGATATTGACGTGACTCCATTCTCTGGGGAGCGGTAAACTTCTACCGAATGCTTTGTGAGGCCACGACTAGCCATCGTCATCATGTGTCTGTCCCACTCAGGCTCATCAGAGCAGGTCCTGAGTGGCAAGGCACATTCCCAGCTCAGAGACCCTGGATGGCAGCCAGGCAACTGAAACCGCACATCTTGGATCTGGGTAGGGGACAGAGGCCGCTTCTATAGAGAAAATGGAACGAGGGATGTGTGCTTGAAAGTGGGCAAGAGGGGAGAGGGACAGACGCACAGAGCAGAAAAGGAACGGTGCACTCCTGGGGGGCACGGGTGCAAAGGCCGGTGGAGTGGGGGCTCACTGAGGGGAGAGCTCCTGCCTTCTTGGAGTCAGGGACCCCAGGCTGAAAATGGTGCTTTGTCCTCCTGCGGGGCCAGGGAGGCCGAATCGCAGGTCGTCATGATCCCCTGCTTCACACATGGGCGCTAAAGGCATCCGAAGTGCCCCTCGGAGTGACAAATGCATCTTATGATGATGGGGGCTGAGCTGTAGGCAGTTCTGGTTGCACCAGTCCTCCCATCCCTTTACGGTCTGTCTCCCCTTCACGCGCGAGCGCACATGCACGCGCACGCTCCCGCACACATGCACGCGCACACCCACTTACATTCTTCTATGAATCATTTTAAAAATAAGTTACAGACAAGACGTCCTTTACCCCTAATGCTTCAGTGTGAGTTTTCAAAAATAAAGTATTTCTCATCGACACTGTACAATGATCAATATCAGGAAATACATGACACAATTCATTAGGTAATCATAACCTTATTCCGATTTCAGCGATTGAAGAGCATAGGCCAGTTATTTTGTAGAATGTGTCTCAATCTGGGTCTGTCAAATGCTTTCTTAGGATCACTCGGAATATTCATTTTTTTGGCAGGAGCCCAGCCGAGGTGATGCGGAGTTTTTCCCCGAGCAAGCTGTCAGGGGCACGCGCTGGCCATCAGTGCCGATGTCACCGATGATGACGACTTCAGTCTGGACTCCTTTTGCCTGTGAGCATCAGACCCAGGGCCAGCTGACAGGGCCCATGACCTCAGAGAGCCTTCCTTGAAAGCCCATTGGAGGTGGGACTCCCATCCGCACTGCACAGATGTTATCTATGGTGGTACATATTTCATCTTTTTGGAGCATTCATCACTCTCTGGAATTCCCCATCTGTTCATCACGTGCTGGGGTCATGACGTCTGGCTGGCTGACTGTTGTATCCAGAGTGCCCGGCAGGAGGCATCATTTATAGCAGGCTCTCCGTACATCAGCCTGGAGTGAACGCCACGTCCACCCAGCCCAGTAGATCATGCACCCAGGCTGCGTTCCCCTTCCTCTCTGTACCCCAAACCCTACCAGCACAGGTTTATGCTCATTCTGAGAACATGACATGAAATTTCACACCACCCCTGAGTTGGAAGCTATTCGGCTGCCTGGAGTGATATTTCTCATTGAACTGCTTGGCAAAGCCCCACTCACTTTTCAAGTTACAGTGCAAATGTCACTTGCTCGGTGAAGTCATCCCTAACTCCACGAGGGAGAATTAATTTTCCTTCATCTGTGATCCCATAACAGTTTATTCATAATTACAGACATGTGTGGCACACAACACCCCATTGAACAGCTAGGTACCTTCTGAGTTCCTGAAGGTCAATTCCGGGCAAAACATAGTCAGGGGTCATTTTTTCCCCCTTCTTTTCTTTATTTTTTTTTTTTTCCAAATGAAAGCTTCCACCCAGAAAGTTAGCAAAAGCCCATCCAGCTTCTATGTGTTTTTCACTGCAGCCGCACCAACTGTCTACTTTTAGCATTTGATAGAACGAAAGGCCCACCATTCTCCCCACGTTGCTCTGTTCTCACATTATCTGCCCTACTGTTTGGGTACTAAGCAGGAAATTCTCAATTTCTCATTTGGGGGCTTAAAATTTAAAAAATGGCCCCTGAGCAACCTCATGTTTGAATGTTATTTATTTTGAGCTAATGTGCTAATGGATCAAATAGCACATTTATTTGGCTTTTGGCAGTAAGCTGACTGCCTTGACCTCAAAGCAAAACCAATAGCGGACATTCTGGAGGAAAGATGAGTTGCCTTAAAAATAATAAGGACAAAGAAAACTCAAGGAATACCATGAATTCAGCCTCTGGACAAACTCAGGGATATACCTATGCTCCTGGTAGGTCACCTCAACGCTTCCAAGGATAAAAACATAGTGAAAAGAAACCAGAGAGGATACAGAGTAGATTACAAGTGATGATATGTATTTATTGAGCACTTTTGTTCCTTTGCATGTTGTCCTGAAATCCTCTTTGTCAATGATGAAGAGGTAGTTCTAGGGTAAACTCCATTCACACTGGTGGCTTGGGTGGTGTTCATAAATGCTGGTCTATAGGCACCACCACATGGACCGTGGCGGGAGTCATAGGCATGATTGAGAAGATAGTGTGCTTGCTGAATGACTGCACTGAGAGATAAGATATGATTGACTCCAGTGTGTGCAGAAAACCTCCAGATGTGCTATTAACTTAAAGCAACTAGCCTATCCAACAACATAGATTTGTTCTGTGGGCCTTTTCCGTAACATGCTCTTTGTTTAGGAGCTCCTCCCATGTAGATGTGCACTTGAAACATATTTCCTTCCCATGCCTGATCATGAGTCCAATTTTACGAGTCTCCTTTCCCTGCAAAATAAGTGAAGGGGATTAAGAGGTCACAAACTTCCAGTGATAAAATAAGAAGACATGGAGATGTAATAGACAACAGAGGAAATATAGTCAGTAATATTGTAATAACTTTTTAAGATGACAGATGGTACCTAGGCTTATCCTGAGGATCATTTCATGATGTATACAAATATCAAATCACTATGACGGATGCCTGAAACCAATAGGATTGTATGTCACTTCAAACCCTTACTTACTACACAGCTGCCTACAGACAATTCTGGATCCACCCCACCCCTCATTCTGCAGAACTTCTTTCCAGAAGAGTCCACCTTCTGAATTGACACCCACTGTATATATCCGCCACCTCATCTAATAGGCCAAGACCTAGAGTCAGATGCTTACTTTGAAACAGAAATACAGAGTTAAAAAAGAATTAAAACTGGCTTATAAAAGAACCATTGCCTGTGAAAAAATAACGGGTGTCATTTTTAATTGCAAAGAAAATTGTGTGAGCTGGCAAATATATACACGGCGTAAAAGGTACTGTCAGCTGGCAGCTACAGAAAAGCTGGTTTTACAGCTATGCCGAGGGAGTAGGTATGTGTGCATACACATCAAGCTCCGCAATGTCAAGAAATACTGAATGTTCCCATCAAGGTCAGTGAGAAACACAGGAGAGATTTATTCCAGGAATTTTATACCCATCTGTGATGACCCTTTAAGTTGAACTTATTCTTATAGAATTAGGAAGAAGACAGAAACTAAGTCAGGTCCACGTGCACGGCTGTATGGGACTAGTGTACACCCTTGGTGCTCAGACATCACATCAACACAGTGTGTGCACAAAAGCTGTCACCAGCTGGGCCCCAACACCTGACCTTTACTGGTCACCTGCTTGTACCCCCTGGCCTTTGTCCCACATTTTTCCTTAAGCTCTTCTTTCTAGCTTCTCTCTTAACTCAGGCAAAGTTTCCATCCCGTGATGGAAAGCTGAAACCACCCCTCAGGCAATAATAGCTGCTCAGAGGAAGACCACCCAGACCAATTTGAGGTAAACCCTCAACTTGTGCCTGTGCAGATGGACCTTGGAGTGGGTGACCTGCAATTATCTTTACCTCATTGTAAGAGTACAATCTCTACCCAAGGAGGACCATAAGCCTCATTTACATAGCATACAATGTATGTACAGGCATGTTTCCTTAAGACACATGCAGGACGTTATGCCCACCTCTACATATGATGACAAGGTTTCCCTATCTAAATATTTATCCTAACCCTAAATAAAAGGAACCCATTCACCCTTGCTTGGGGAGTCATGGAAGTTATTCCCTGGGATTTCCTTATTTGCTGCAAATAAAATTTCCTTTGTGCTACAATTCACCTGGTGTGGTTTCTTTTTTTAATTTTTTTTAAGATTTTATTTATTTATTTGTCAGAAAGAGAGAGAGCACAAGCAGGAGGAGAGGCAGAGGGAGAGGGAGAAGCAGGCTCCCCTCTGAGCGAGGAGCCCGATGCTGGGCTTGATCCCAGGACCTTGGGATCATGACCCGAGCCAAAGGCAGACACTTAACAGACTGAGCCACGCAGGCATCCCTACCTGGTGTGGTTTCTATCTGTGACTCACCATGGAGAGAACTCACATTGGTTTGTTTGGTAACAAAGCCAGTACCTCATGGAGAAGGGAGATCATCCTCTCTCTCTGGGTGATGGGGGCACAAGAGGGGCAGAGTTTTCCTGGACCCCAAACAGGTCCACATGACCAGAGTAACAAGATAATATTTACAATGGCAAGAGGAGTCTTTTTTATAGATAGCATTCATGATGATAAGATGATGCAAAAACTTCATTTTTAAAATTAAATGATCCCTTGCTTCTCTATACATTGTTTTATTTCTTTGCATTCTGAGCTAATTATTTATTCCGCTTATAATTTCCTCCCTGTCGTTCTCACCCACTATCTCTCTTCTTACCTCATTCTCACTTTCTCAACCAGGGACGGAAGAGTCTCTACACTAATAAAATCCCTTGCGTAAGGATCTTTCAGAAATATGCATGATTTCTACAGCTCTTATATAATGAATGGCACTTCTGATTTTGTATAAGGTCAAGATTTGTTGACAAAACATTTATTTTTAAATTTGCATTATTGGTTTTTGCTTTAGGTGTTATGTGAAAATAGGGTCTCCGTTTCCCTTTAGAGAAGTCAGGATTTATCTCATGCATAAGGAAGCACCCAGAACCAGTGCCCTGATTTATCTTGATATTAGAAACAACTGAAGATTGAAAATGTTCTGCAATATGGTGCTTTCTAGGCCTTTCAAGAAATGATTACAACTCTCCTGTGGACAACTAAATGTAATGTGAGATTTGGAATTGATCTGGGACTGGGGAGACGTGGTGATAAAGGACATTATTGAGACAACTGATCAACTTTGAACATGGATTTGGAATTAGAGGGTAGTTTTACATTATTGTTAAATATCCTGATTTGGATAATTATACGGTGATTATGTAAGAGAACATTCTTGTTCTTAGGAAAAACACAATGAAATATTTAGAAGTAAAGAGACATGTTGCCTTCAACTTGTTACCAAATGTTTCAGGAAGAATACATAATAATAATTTAAAAAAACTATAAAGACACACACACAGAAAAAAAGTTAAGGGTGCAGTGGACAAAATGTAAGCAAATGGTGGATCTGAGGAAAAGGTATGAGATTTTTGTACTATTTTTGCAACTCTTCTGTACATTGTAATTATATTTAAATAATATCCACAATTTACAAAAAATATATTCAAGAAGAACGTCATTGTTTATTGACTATGTTGATCAACATTTTTCATTGTTTTCCTGGATATGAGCTTTTTAAAAAAATGTATTTATAAATTGAGTAAAAATGCTACTAAAACTCTGTAAAGATGGTGCTTTTTATTTTATTTTTTTAAAATTTTTCTCCCTCAAAGGTTGCATTTAAAAATAATATCCCCTTTAGAAACAGCCCTGCTTTGCAGGAATTTCAATAAAAATATTTAGAAAATCGAGGGAAAATAGCATAATACTTTGCTCAAGAATATTCTTTGGTGTTGGTCTTTGGCATCCACCCCACTCTCCCTCTGTTGGGTTGAAAACTCCTGACTTTGGTGTCTGGGTGATTCAGAATCACAAAGGACAAGCAGGGTCTCTAGTCTCTTGTGTCTTGACTCCAGCAGGTATTTCTCTATTTTAAATATTCCAGGGACCTACTCACAATAAATGAACTTTCAGCAACCCCCTTGTGAAAAGGAAATATTGTCTTGTTCCAATGATTACAACCTCTAATAAAATTGCGCGTTCCCCGTTTGAAATATGTTTATGCAGCCGGAAAACGCGCGGATGCCACCACCCTCCGCTTGCCGGAAACGCTGCGATCGGGGGTGCTCTCCATGTAACCGCAACATTCAGCTGCAAACCGCAGAACCGGCCGCGTGTTTCCACTGGCCCTGGCTGAGCGGGGGGGGGGGTGAGGTCCTGTGGGGGGAACAGCTGAAACCTCCAACCAAACCAATTGGCACGGTCTCTGCGGGAATCAGATGGGCTCTCCTTGCTGACCAGCCAGCCTGCTCCGGGAATCCGCTCTCCCCTCCCACTGTGTCGCTGAATAGATGCCTCGCGAATGCGGAGGATCCATCAGCCCGTGGGGAGGATTAGCTTCAGGCTGGACATAAATTGCGCTGATGTGCGCTGTTTGGTTCGGAGAAATAAGTCAACGCACTTGAAGGATGGGCCACATGGAAATACCTCCTTCTCCGGGCCTGCTAATCTCTTCCTTTTGTTGCTTCTTGCTTTATTGTTGGCCCTCAGGTCCTAAATAATATCTCAGAAGCAGCAGGGGCGGCCGGGGGAGCTATTCATGACCGTGGGGGGAGGAGTCAGCGTGGAAACATGGAGATCGGCTGTTTTCTTGCCTTTGCTTTCCCATCTCTCCTCCCCCTCCCCGCCTTTTTGAAGAAATCCACCTTCCCTGCTCAAATTGCAAATCATTTCAAAGTTCAGTAAGGACTTCTCCTCCCCGCGTGCCCTTCTTCTTTCAAAGAGAGACCATCTTAACTGGAAGAGAAAGTTTATTCGGGTGTCCCGGATCAGACGAGCCCCCAGTGATGCTGAGCCGAGCAGCAGGTTGCCGCGCTGTGTCTCTCCCAGTGCCTCGGTCCTAAAGAAGCATAACAAAACCCCAGCAGAACAGGCCGCCCGTAATCTCCTTGCCTTCGCCAGCAACAGGGGTGATGGCAAGCTGCCCTCTCATTATAGTCTTGGTCTCAAGGTTAGAATTAGACCCTTAGGGTAAGGAGCTGTCAATTAGAGAGAACTCCAAGCGACGCCGTCTGAAAGCTAGACTTATCTCCTAGCAACCCCTGCATTCAGGGTGCTGTCCTCCGAGCTGCAGGCTGCTCAAGAGTCATCTTGAAGACAGGGAAATAACCTTTTCAATTGGAGCAGATGCATAAAGAATTCTCCTTCCTCCGTCCTCCATGGAGCCTGGGTGACATTTGACTGGAATTGGGTTTGAATCTGGAAGGAATTAAGATTTTCTTGTTTTCCAGTTGCAGATGGTTTCGAAGGGAAGATTTAATAGAAGGATCTGGCCCCACGATCAGAAAATCTAAATTCAATCTGGAGGCTAACTACCCTTGGCTTCCAGATAGGAGTCTGTCATGTTTATGTATAAGCGGACATATTCTTCCCTCGCATTGCCTGTTTTATGCTTAGGAGGAATTTGCCAACAGTTGGGAGTGGAGTGGCTATGGTTACCATGGGGAACTCTGCCTTCCCTTTATCTAGCATGGCAGGGCATATAGAAAGCCGACAAGCATAAATCCTATTAAGAAAAGCACATGGTTATGCACCATTGATGTAGGGAACATCACGGAATTTACTACTAGAATATATACTTGGGGCAAAAAAAAAAAAAAAGTCACATACATTCCTTAGAGTCGTCCATTCATTAGATTTGGGAATCGTGTTGTCGATTCTCCTAATCTCAAGCAGAGTGAGGATGACAAAATACTGGGTGATGACCAGGGGGTGGGGAAACGTCAGCCTTTGATTCCCTACTGGTATCCACAATAACAAAGCGATACCTCAGAAATGTTGTAAAAATAGCACAGGCAAAATCCCCAGCCTGCTGCGGGGTATAAATTAGGCATTGCTCTTGGAATTAAAGATTTGGCTTAACAAAGCTCTTTTGTAGGGGAACAGCCTCCTGGGCTAGGAGTGCAGACGCCGGGCACTGGCCGTGTGCTCAGAAAGCTCCTCAGGACTCACCTCGCCATCACTTCCGGGGGGTCAGCACTGCTTCTGCTGGTGGGACAAGGGTATCACTTATGATGCCATCCTCACCGAAATTCCTTATCCACACCCACATGTGCCCTGCAATTTATCATTGCAGTAATGATCTTTAGCTTTTCTTTTTTGTATTTCAATCATTCTCAGGTATTTGGGGGACAGGGATCGATCGGATAGCCAAGAGACAAACAAAATCCATGCCAAGCTGGCTGACTGATGAGTCTTGGGTGGGAAAACAAAACGCATTCTGAGAAAGTGGGTCTTAGAGCACGAGGGTGCAAATAGCTGTCCCTTTGGCTGCTGTGAGTTTATGGACAGGGAGATTGGTCCTTTATTATGCAGCACGATAAATAAGAATGCTCCCCCTCCAACCTGAACTGCTTCGCGGTGGATTTATCTTGACCCTCCCAGAGTGCAGATGAATTGCTCAGATGCACTTGCTTTCGTGTTGCTGCTTGTCGACACAGAAAAGCTTTCTAGAATGAGGGGAGAGGCTTGGGGAACTCTGAATCTGTGTGTGTGTGTGTGTTTGTGTGTGTGTGTGTATCTGTGGATGGGACGCATATACAAGTCTGCTTCGGTTTATTTTAAAAATTAAGATTCCAGCTTAAAAAAGAAATCTAGCAAATAGATCACAGAAGACCCAATACCCTAAAATCAAGTTATGTGTGACTTGCAGAAATGAAACCTTTCTCATTAGTGAAGAAGGCGGATGCAGTTTTATAAATGGTTTCTCAAGGCGAACATACCTTAGATTATTTTCCTTGTGGTAATTCCATGTCAAAGATATTTAAATCTAAGCCACTGTAAATATACGCACTGTTAGAGCATTTTCACAAGTACCGCTGTTGTTGATGCTTTAAAATCTCAAATTTTCTGTAGCATGGAGAATATCCCTGCATTTGTAACATGCTAGTTGGCACTAAATTGAATACAGTAAAAAAAAAAAAAAGACTCAGAACAAAAACAAAAACAAAATCCATCAGCAGCAATCAAAATTTACTTTATAAAACAGCAGACCGGTAATCTCCCCAAGACTATGTGGTGAACTGTCACTGCCGGTTCCCTAGGAGATGGCTGGAGTTAACCTCATCACTGCTGTATGAGTTGAATAAATTCTCTGAGCATCATCATGAGGCCCTCAGGCCCGCCTACGGCTCATTAATCTGTGGCCAAGAGCCTCAATATCAAAGAGCTTTTGGTCTGTAAAAAGGGTCAAAGATCAGACTATATCTAGATGCAAATTTGACTCCTCCTGGGGTTTGGGGGTACCTTGCCTTCCTAAGTTTTTATTATTTGACGTTGCAGAAACAAGAATGCATTGTTAATTAAAGACGATCAGGATTCCATAGTTCTTGAGTACACAGACTTATTGAAGAAACTGATGTCTTCTGGCTTCCACGACATACAAGACCAGACTGCATTTCCAGAACTAGGTTTAAGGACTACAGTATTTCATTTATGTGTATATTTTATTTTAAAAAAAATGCCTCTTTGAAAAATGTGAATTACTTTCTAATTCATTATACATACTATCTTTGATATATATGACATAAATATATATGTCATTATTTTAAAATACTTCTTTATATGCTCAGCCAACAGTTCTCAGTAGATGTCCATCTAGAGTTAGCTGTTGGGGAGAAGTAATGGCACAGGAGAGCACCCACCCACGAACAAGAAGATCAAATTCTTTCTTGACTCCACGTTTGCTAAATGACCTTGAATAAGTCACAGTTTCTAGAGCCTCCATTTCTGCATACGAAGAAAGGGAGTTTCAACTGAAGTGAAGTATTTGAAAGGAATAATGTGATTTAGACTCTTATGAAAATATAGATAATTATTTCTATACTTTTATGTCAGTTTTGCAGGACATTAAAAAATATATCTCAATATCACTCAACAGAATTGCTTGCCTTAAAGAGCACAAAAAGCAGTATTTACAGGTTCCTGCTATCCCCTATGTTGCCCTCTTGCAACCCGAGAAGCATCCCTTAATGGCCACGCTTAATTGAAAAAAAATTTCTAAAAGTACAAATGTTAGTGTCTTATAGGTCGCTTGATTTTCCTCGTCCAAGGGAGGTAGCTAAGGTAATTCATGAAGTGATACCTTACATCAGACCATACATTTTTATATTTTACCTGCTAAATCATGAGCATTAGCCTTTCTCCCTCTTGCCATCATCCTTGCCTTGTTATAGTTATTCGTAGTTATGTTGACAAATTTTCCTTAACATGATAGGATGTTCCCAATCTGAAAAGCTATTGCTACAGCCAGAATCAGCAGCTGGAAATTCAAAGGCTAGGATGAATCAGGACGATGTAACAAAGGAAGATGTTTATCCCAAGAAAGCATCTATGACAAGATGCACACCTCTTACCTATGGGCTTCATCTTAAATACATTTGAGCTGTATCTTGTTCTCAGTTTCTAGTCCTAATTTTCAAGAGAGAATTATGCTCCAGATATGTTTCTACTAGTCAAAGCCATGCAGCCATGGAAAAATACAGTTTAAAGAATGAAGCCAGGTGAAACGACTGTTCTCTATTGAGAAACTTACAAAGACCCAATTATAAAGGCCTTGGCTGACATTTATTCACTGTTTTAGTCTTTTACAGGTTTCTATTGGAAAAAGCCTGAGGTTGAAATATGTGTGTGTACATAAATATGCACACAAGCACAGGTACACACACACACATTACAAGAGCCCGCAGATTAATAGAATTCTAGACTAACAAAGCTTTCTTGAAAGTTGGAACCAGTTATCCAAATCTGATTTTGCCATATTTACATATTCCACACAGCACCACGTGTTTTAATTTATCCTTTTCACCGTGTGATCAAAGAAGAAGCTCTTCCTAGGCAGGAGCGAAGCAGGCACCATATTTATGCGCTAAGGCGTCGCCCATGCCCATCGTGTGATAGTGAGGACCCAGAAATGCAACTAGATGGCTCTTTTACTTATACAATACCTAAGCTGATGAACCCAAGCCATTAAAGAAAAGCCTTGCTGGTCATATATCACCCATGCTTTGAACTTACCAGTGCATTAGCTATTTCAGAGATTTATTCATGAAAGCAATCCTGGATTTGGATTCAGAATGGGTGAGGGGGCTGCTGACTGACTCGAGGAGCCTGCAGGACCCTGTGGCCCACTGCTAGGCAACAGCCCATCCCCAGCGCCCTCCAACAGACAGACCACAAAATGAATGACCTCATCTACAAATCAGCTATTTGATATGCAGATCGGACCACAGGCCTCTTCAATAACCCAGCACTCCCCAGGCAGCAGGTGCAGCGAAGAAGTGAGTGGCCTGTAGTCATTTCAAAAGCTGGGCTGCCTTCCTCTCTCCCTCTGGCCCTTAACAATTTCTGAAGCTCTATTATCTTCATTTTTTATTTAGACGGTCCATTTACAGAATCAGGGTTCATCCTCTGCTCTTGGTTCAGAGGCCTAACCTTAAGCCTAGACATGAGGCCGGATTTAGAAGCCACACGAGCAATTGAGGGAGGATAACATCATCCGGACTCTTCTTAATAGACGTAGAACAAAACAAAAACACTGGCCAGTCTGGCCACAGCGCCATTCTGCACACTGTCTCCCACCTCACATTTCCAATGACATGTGTCTCCTTGGAAATAAGTACTGAGGCCTATAGCAGACAGGGCGTTTGCTCTTCCATTTGCGCTGGCAGCAACCACGTCAGGTAAGGATGAAATGAAAATGTTCACCTCCATTCTTCGTGAATAGCTTTCTTCTGTGGTCACGATTGCATTCAGTTCAATTGTGACGTGGCATGGATGCCACTGAGCAGAATTATGGCTTGCCCGGTCATAGGATGAAGGATGAAGGTGTTTTTTTAGCCAACACATAAAAACAAACAAACAAACAAACAAACAGTTCATTATGCCCCACCCCCACTCCCCAGACTTCACACCCCAGCGGTGAGATCCCGCGTGTGCTTCAAACGGCTGTAAAGTGCAATGTAATATAATTTATATTGTCTGTGGTTGCAGGTTATATCCTGAAAGTCATAAACTATTACAGTTTTATGGCTCTGCTGCAGCTATTAACTAAATGAAAGAGTTATTCATTTGAAATCTGGAATCTGTACCATGCCCAAGCTTAAATTCATCAAGATCCACTAGTGTAAAATGTGTAAAAATATTAGAGATAAAGGATTATACACAGTGGGGCCAGGGGTAGGGTAGGGGGGTTGGTGTGGAAAGCAAGTCTGCAGAGCGGGGGTGTTATTACAGGGAGTGCTTGTAGAATTTCTGCTCTACATCTACCTTCACATTTCTGGACAGTCTCACGTTCTAGTCCTGGAGTTGAATCCCAACAGCTGGTTTGGATGGTGTGTGTGTGTATTTTATATGTGTATCAAATACAAAGACTGCGTGCATATTCCCACACCCACTGCAGATGTGTGTGTGTGTGTGTATGTGTGCATGAATGTATGTTTAGGTATAGATATAAAGAGACACAGATAGAGAGGTAAAATGAATATATGGCTTTGGCACAAAAATGTGCACTGTTTTGTCACGAATCAACTCTTTCCAATTGCTTATAAATTTATCTATTTTCAGGGCCTATGAGTTCATGGTTTAAAATTAAAAATGAATAAGTCACAAACCCGTGCTTATTCTGCTGACTGGGGATATGGGGCACATAGGCAGCCTCGGCTCAACACACTGGTGTCCGAGATATTTTAATCTCCTCCTTAGCTTTGGAGAGATCTTTGCCTCAAGCATTATAGATGCCGCTGGTGAAAACCACAGTGTGGGTCTTACCTTAGCAAACAAACACAAATGTAGAGGCTTGGAAGGAATGATGACTGAAGATTAAAATCCTGTGGATATTCCTTTTGTCCTTCAACCCCAGAAGTAGAGAAAGGGTTGCTTGGACCCTCACTCAAATTGAAAGCATGTGAGTCCGTTTGCAGATGCTGATCATCACCATTTGTTACCAACCGAATGCCCCTGCCCATGCCCCAACTGAGCATTGAAGTTCAAAGCTCCAGTGTGCCTGGATTTGGAGATGAGGCCTCTAAGAAAGTAATTAAGGTTTAATAGGATTCTTCTCATAGGAAAAATTATTTCAAATGCCCCAAAGCCACTTAAAAACAATACTAACAATAAATATCTGTGGCATATGTACTATGTTTCCATTGTTTTTACGGCATCATTTAGGATCACAGTGGTACGAAAGAAGGGTGGGGTCTTGGAACTCAAGGAGCTGCCCTTTGACATGAGTTAAACAAAGAAATATAACTAAGGATAGCTGGGGAGGGAAAGAGCTAGGCAACAACAAGTGTGTGGTAGGCTCTTTACCGGTGTCTTATTTAACTTCACGTACAGACTCTGAGAAGGAAGCATGCCTTTTTCCACTCTACAGGGGAAGAAAGTTGAGGGTCCGCAAAATGAAGTAACTTACCCAAAGTCATCGATGAAACTGGAGGAGGCAGAATTCAAACCCACAACCTCCCTACTTCAGGGTTCCATTCCATGTTTGTTCCAGGCTTCAGGTGTGCAGATAGACAAAAGAGGTTTTCCCGATTTGACTGTTCAGCTCCTCAAGAGTTGCTTGGCCCAGGTCGATAAAGAGGAGGAAACGGAACATTCTGTGTGAGAAGAAAATGAGTGAACAAAGACTGAGGTTGGAAAAAGCCCAGAGTATGTGGAGGATATTGACTAAATCAATTTGGAATCATAATTTATTTTATTTTATTTTATTTTATTTTATTTTATTTTATTTTATTTTATTTTATTTTTTAGAGAGACAGAGAGAGCAAGAGAGCCAGCAGCGGGGGAAGGGGCAGAGAAAAAGGTATAATCCCAAGCAGACTCAGAGCTCAGTGTGGAGCCTGAGGCGGGGCTCAATCTCAGCACCCTGAGATCATGACCTGAGCCGAAATCAAGAGTCAGATACTTAACTGACAGAGCTGCCTAGGTGCCCCTGGATTCATAAAATTTTGAATCATAAAAAGCCATAGATTGTGAAGGACCCAACTACCAGGGCACAGAGTTTATTCTTCAAATGCTGGTGAGTCATTAGAATCGTTCGGACATACAGCTACCTGGAAGGAGTACGTTAGAACGGGCACCTTTAACAAAAATTTGCCCTTTTCAAGGAGACAGGCCTTGTGACTTACAGATTTGCGCCTGAGAAAAGCAGAGATGGGAGGGAGTGCCAAATATTGCTTCATTTGTCATTACTTTCGTTGTGCTTTTGGTGTGATTGGATGTCGAATGAGGTGCCACGGACTCTGTACTGAACCGAGTCATATCCCGGGTGTCTTTTACCCCCGCAGTGTTGGTAATTCTCTGAAAGCCCCATGAGAATGTAAGGTGCGTCTTCAGGGGCAGCGGGCGCTTCTCGAAGCAGAAGCCATGACCCTTGTCTGTGAACTCCAGACCATGTTCTACAGTAGTACTCACTACAGATCTGTTCATCAAGGTTTTTCAGGGAATCGGAGCAGGAGCCGAGCGCTAAGCCACAGGGACACATTTCCTCTGGTTTCAGAAATGTGTGTTCACATTGGAGATCTCAGGTCAGTGCTCTAAGGAAAAAGGGCAGAGGTGAAGAAATGTAGGATCAGCACTCCCTGGAGGGTGAGAATATAGTTCACTTCTTTTAAACCCCAAATCTTGTTTATCATGGACAACGGACTGCCAAAGAATGGTTTAAAATTGGCTCTCATCTGGGTGTCTGTGCCTATTTAACATTAAAAGTATATATATCTATATATATTCATGCTTCATTTGAAATAGGTCCTTGAGCCCAAGACCAAAGTATTTTGGAGAATTATATTTATTGGCACAGTGTCATTGTTCTGGTTGAAACAAATGAAAGGAATGTGTGTTCCCGTGTTCAGGCACAACAGCAAAGAAGGTGAAAATAAAACCCCGCATGGTGAACTGCAGGAACGGGTGGGACCCTGATCCCTCAGCCTAGGAGCATCTCCGCAGCCTTCTTGGAGAAGAGAACAATGCAGGCTTTTTTCACACTGGGACAGCATGTTCTGTGTTCTATGTTCACTCCTCCTTGCTTGACCACTGGTGACATTCAAGCTGAAAGTAAAGCCAAGGATGCATCCTAGGCGCTAGCAGGCAGGAAGTGTGTGTTCTAGACAGCAATGGTGTCGGCGAGGGTCTGACTTGAAAGATAAGCCAGCCAACTGCTCATGGAAGTGTCTTTTGATTGGGTCTTGCCAAAATGTCTCCATGTTCGCTGCGCGCATTACTGATCCACATGCTACATTTCTCTTCTCTCATTTTTCCAGGAGAAGGAGAGAAATCTTTCTATACTTCTTCTAAGCTTAAATTATTTATTCAAATGTTTTTAAATTTGGCACAATTCCAAAGCACTTTTTTTTTTTTTTTTTTTTGCCAGCAATTTTCTCTCATTTTTTCCTAAGCCCATGTGTATTTTAAGCAAATTCTCATCCATATGGTCCTCATTTCTGGTCTCTTAATTCATCTATATGTTGTTCTGTTTGTTATTCGAGATTTTTCTTTAGGTTCATATTAAGGTTTGTATGCTTGTTTTTTTGTTTGTTTCCATCAAAAAAAAAAAAAAGGCTTACTTAGGCATTACAGAAAATAGTTATATATTAATGGATTTGAACATCTCTTCCTCCACACCCTAAGTACAGATGACATTTATGGTGGACTCATGATGCTAAGACAGGAATGGGGTGGTTGATGTGCTGTATCTCATTTACTCCTCCCACAGGCCCTGTAAAGAAGAAGCACTCCCATTTTGCAAGTGGACCCACAGAAAAAGAGCATACCTGAGAGGTAAGATTCTTCACATGACGTCTCATGATTCAGAGCACTCTGCTTCCCAAAGCCCACACTCTTCCTATTATATTCCACTGCCTGATACCATATCTAATTTGGGTGTAAGGCAAGCATTATATGAATGTATGTTTATTCATAATCCAAATAAAATGTACCACATTCTCCCTTTGGGAAGATTTCATGGAATGGTCTTTGTTCCTCTCTGGAGAGTTATATATTTTGATACCCTCTTTGGAAAGTCATCTCCAATATCTCCATTCTTTGTTGCTGGAGACCCTCAGTTTCCCAATCACCCATCATTTGATGCCTGGATCAATGGATCACTGGAATCCTGGAGACCCCATGGGACAGCAGGAAACCAGACATACAAATTAGATCCCTATCTTTGCTGTAAATTTTACTGTCTGTTAAAAATACAACTACATTGAAACCATGGGTGCTCTTAAAGAGATGTTGAAGTAAGTGGTCACTACAGTCATTGCTACAGAAATAATGAACGGGCACAGTTTGCACTTTACCCCATGCTCAGGACTTGGCAGGCTCTGCGTCTCCACATCCCACTATCATGATCTGCTAAATGGGCCTGATGATAGGTGTTAATGCTTCTGGTCACCAGTTCCAATGTGTGTGTGCATGTGGTGGGGGGTCCATACTGCCAATCAGTTCTTGGACATGAGCAGGACATCAAGTGTCCTATAATTCAACCAATTCTGACACTGTTTACCTGGAGATTGCCTTAGAGCCTGTGGGTTAGGGACTTGGTCCTAGAACACTGCCCCCTCCCTGACCACCCTATATGCCAGTTGTAAGTCCAGCTTGTCACCTATGCTTCTGACCTACCAACTACAGATTGGAGGTTCCAACAAGCCCCTCCTTAGGATCCACTAATTTGCTAAGCAGCTCACAGCATTCAGAGAAAGATTTTACTTGCTAGATCACTAGTTTATTTTAAGAAAGAGATAACCTAGGAACAAGCGGTTGGATGGGATGCTTAGGGCAGAGTACGGGGAAAGGGCGAGGAGCTTGTATGCCTCGGTGACTGAGAGCATAATGCACATGTGAATGGCTGCCTCAGGATTCTTACCATCCCCTCGCCTTGTGCTTCTATAGACAAGCCTTCCTGGAAAGTCATCCCGGGATTCTAAACGGTTGGAATTTTTTTTAAAGATTTATTTATTTATTTTGAGAGAGAGAGCAAGTGTGAGGTGGAGGAGCAGAGGGAGAGGGAGAGAGAAACTCAAGCAGACTCTGCACTCGGCGCAGAGCCAAGGCGGGGCTCAATCTCACGACCTTGAGATCACGACCTGAGCGGGAACCAACAGTCAGATGCTTAACCAACTGCACCACCCAGGCACCCCCTAAACAGTTTGAATTTTTAAAGGGAGAGATATGCCAGGGGAAGTGAGGCTTCAGTGGTGAAGGAAGCGTTCATGCTCCCAGAGCCAGTGAAGAGCTGAGCTCAGACTCATATCCGGGTACATCTTCATTCCAAGTCCTTGCACGCGGCAGCCGTTGTCCTCAGGAATCCAGGCAGTGCACAGATTGCCTAAGTTATGGCTGCGGCTGAGGATCCCAATCACACACTTGCTGTATTTCTTTTTTTTTTTTTTTTAAAGATTTTATTTATTTACTTGACAGAGGGAGAGAGCACAAGCAGGGTGAGCTGGAGAAGGAGAGGGAGAAGCAGCCTCCCCGAGGAGCAGGGAGCCCGACACGGGGCTCGATCCCAGGACCCTGAGATCATGACCTGAGCCGAAGGCAGACGCTTAACGACTGAGCCACCCAGGCGCCGCCACACTTGCTGTATTTCAAACACAAAAACGATTTGTGTAGGTTGGTTTACATAGGGGTGACATTCAATAAAAGAAATACATTCCTTGATCTTTGATTTGCTTAACAAGCAGCTTTCAACTTTCAGTTTTATTAATTGCTCTGAAAACCTACAATTTAGGTAAAACTAATTACATTTGATTTTACTCATTTGGTTAGCTCTCTTTTAATATAGGTGGGATTGAAAACAATCACTCTCATCTATATGTGTCATATATGATATGACAATAGGAAATACCAGGAGACATCTATCCACTCCTTCAAAATTAGATCTAACTTGATTTCTAATGAAGGGTTTGCTCTTGCAAGAAATTGCCTTGACAAGTCTTTTCTTCCAGGAATCAATTTTTTTTTTTCTTGTTTCTCTAAAACCAATTTCCTTCTGGCACCTTTTATACCTTCTACGGCAAGGAATGACCGATGTTAATTATACTATGGATGCATACTATGGAATTCACACTTTGATCAAGACAGACATGGTATTTGTCACACCAGGGGGTTGGTGGCAAGACTTTGTAGAGAAAGAGTTCATAGGGGTAGGATGTTTGGTTCAGAATAAGAGGTTATTGTGAGCTCTTACACCAGGACTGAGATTTTGAAGAGAGTGACAGACATAATTCTGAACACCCCAACTGCTATTCGAATTGTGAGTCAGAAATCAGTAATTCAAGAGTGTTGGCCAAGACCTAAGATAGAAAGAAGAAACCAGATATCAAAATGAAGAATAGGAGATCAGACACAAGGGTTCCATACATTTTACCACCCAAGGCTCACCGAGCAGGTCAGTCTTGGCCGGGCTAGCCAGATTAGGCTGACTCTATCTACAGAACACAAAGCCCCTGAAGGTCCATCCCATGATCGTGTAATACCTGATATAAATGTAAGATGTCTCCCCATGTCACATCTGTTTTGTAGTAGAGCAAAATCACACTTTACGGGAGAAAAAAGGCTTAGATTTAGATATCATACTCAAGGGGCACCTGGGTGGCCCAGTCGTTAAGTGTCTGCCTTCAGCTCAGGTCATGATCCCAGGGTCCTGGGATCGAGCCCCGCATCGGGCTCCCCGCTCAGCGAGAAGCCTGCTTCTCCCTCTCCCTCTGCTGTTCCCCCTGCTTGTGCTCCCTCTCTCGCTGTCTCTCTCTCTCTGTTAAATAAATAAATAAAATCTTAAAAAAAAAAGAAAAAGAAAAGAAACCATACTCAAAATTGTGAGAACCCAGCCTTACTCAAGGCCATCTTGCAGGAAGTCTCAGGGAATATGACATATCCCACAAGGAAACACATGGCCTTGACTGCCATCACCCTCAACCTCAAGGCACCTTCTTTCCAGCTTTTTTTGTAGATGTGGTGTATGATTTTGGCAAGTTGGCTCAATTCTCCCAGATCCATTTACACCTTGTTTAAATGGTGATAAACATCTTCTCTCATGCAAGGCGGCTGGAAAGTATTTAAGGATAATAATGTGCATAAAGGGCCTCGCGGGCAGCAGATTTATACATTTTTGATGGATTTATTTTTCTCCCTCTTTCCCATTGTCAACTTCTATTCCAAAAGGTAGCTCAGAACCCAGGCAAAAATGGGACAGCAGGGCATTTGTTACCCTGCGGTGGCCTCCTGCTCCTCCAGGCGGAGGGCTACGTAACTCAGCAGCGGGCTCCCGCTTGAACGCCTCTGCAGCACGCAGCAAGCCGACACGGCCACGCAGGCCAGACACCATCCAGGGCACTTGCTTTGCCATCTCTCAGTCCCGAACGGAGACAGCACCTAAATCACAGCTGCCCATGAACTCAAGGTGGGACCGAATCTCAATGTTTGCCGAGAAAACGTCTTATATAACTTCTCTGATAGTGGTCCATGCCTGCCTGCCTTCCTCTTTCCAGTACCACGGTGGGGCCCCGTGGGGCCTGGGATCTCTGCATCAGAGACCAGCAGCAGCTACCCCTGCAGATCAATGAGCCTGTGGGCCTCCCTGCACCGGGAATGGGACCCGACGAGCAGAGAAGGCTTGTCACCTTTGATTACTCGCCCTATCCCGGCGCTAAAGAAACAAGATGTGAAGAATGGCCTCTCAAGAACATTTGATCCAGCCTGCAAAATCACTGCAACTTTAACCCTTCCCTGCTGGAGATCCATGTCTGGTCCTCAGACGCATTTTCAATGGAATGTCATTTCCAATCAATGGCCTACAGGCAGACACGCACACATTTCAGACGCCACAGGGAAAACATCTTTTCTTGAGAACGGACAGAGAACGGGCAGAACGGATTCCACGTAATTTTCCTCTGGCAATATGTTGTGGTTCGAACGGCACCAGACCAGGCAGCAGGAAGTCTGGCTTCGAGTCTGTCTCCAGCTAGCTGCGTATGCCACAGTTCTGCCATCTGTCCAGGGAAGAAGCTGGAGGGACTGGCATCTGAGGGCCCTTTGAGGCCTGAAATCCCCAACATCACACCGCAGCCAAGGTCCAGGGCTTGAGACGCACCGACGAGGTGTAGGCTCAGCTCTGCAACTGACCTGCAGGTCACCAAACCTTTTTTTGAGTTGGTTCCCAAAAATGGGGATGTTAAGAGTGCTTAACACATAGAACTACTCTGAGGGTTTTAATACAATAATTTAATTAAACTGTTTTGCTCAGTGGTTCGCTTAGAGAAGGAACTCAAATTTAAAATCTAGACTTAGGATTGCTTGTAGGATCTGTTTAACTGTTGATCACCATTAGTGAATTTAGAAATAAGATGGCTTTAAAAATTGGTTGTTCAGTAAAACGTGTGGATTTCCATTTCTGCAAATGCCCCTGTATTACTGTGCCAGGAAATGTACAGCAAAAAAAAAAAAAAAAAAAAAAACAAATAGACAAAACAAACATGGATCACGTAAAACATTGCTCCCCGAACGACATCTGGGACCTGGCCACTCGAGGGCCCTGAGGCTTCCCTGAGCATGCCCTGGCTTCTCTGTTCCTTTCTCTGTCCTCATTGGTGGTAGGTCTGCTCACATCACGTAAGCAACTCGTAGAAACCCCATTGACAGTCAACCTGCATAGAAAAGCCAAAGGATAGAGTCAATGCAATTAACCCAGAGTGAAGTCCTGCTTCGAAAAAATTCTCCCACTCTATTCTTGGATTTATAGTACAAGGTTTTCACTGTAATGGCTCTTGTAAATTAATTGCAGACACAATTGTCTACAGGCATTCTCAGAATAAGTG
Source organism: Phoca vitulina (assembly GCF_004348235.1). Lineage (NCBI taxonomy): Eukaryota > Metazoa > Chordata > Mammalia > Carnivora > Phocidae > Phoca > Phoca vitulina. The sequence goes on along the minus strand of NW_022589745.1, from coordinate 4,082,823 downwards.
GCAAGTAGTTAATTGCACCCCGAATTAGCCAATTCTGCCCATAATTAACCATTTGAAGACAATTAATTGCATGCATAATATTTGCACCTGCAACTAATTGGAGACCCCCTTATATTGTTCCTCGAAGAAATAAATAAATAAATAACAACACCAACAACGAAAGAACCGGGGGCTACTTTTTAAATGCAGTCTTTTCATGGTCCTCAGTCTGTGGAGCTGGGAGGAGAGGTGAGCTGAGGAGTCACTGGTCTGTGTTACTGCTGCCTCGGTGGAAAAGTGACCTTAAGTCATCAGGAGGAGCAAGGTCTGCAGGACGTTCTTCTTTGCCTGTGTTCCCTTTTTTCCCTCTCTCCTTATCATCACTGCAAACTAACTATATTTAAACCTAATATCTCCAACTATGTAATCATAAAATTTGAGGCTACCTAAGGCTTGGGAAAATTAAGACCATCTCACATACTGAAATAGTGTCATTGTTTTAAAAAAAAAAAAAGCTAAGTTCTCTTACTCTTGCTCTGGTTTTATCCAGAGGCGACTGATGGCTTGCCAAGGTGAGGAGCAAATGCCCTCCGCGCCTGTGGGCCAGGAGAATAATCACATATGCATCATTAGCCCAAAGGGGTTATGTAGGTCTGGGCTAGCATTGTCTTTCACTCTCAAAACAATAAATTGTAATTTATAATAATAACAATGATGGTAATACCAACAGCAACGATCACTACAATTCCTGTGTATGAAGGCTTTTGCCTCGCACTCTACATAATCTCACTTAAATTGTAACAGCAATTCAAAGAAGATATTTTATGTCCATTCTGTAGATGAGAAAATTGTGTATAGAAGCTGCCTAATTTCCCTAATGTTGCACAGCTAATAGGTCATGGAAATATAATTTAAACTTGGATAATCTAATCCATGTAAAGTGCTTAGTACAGAGTCAGAGATATCGTGATACTCAGTTAAGATTAACCGAATTCTTTATATCCTTATTAATTTCTAAGTTTATTCTCTTTGAACAGCCACATTGAGGATGGCATTGTAGTACTTAGGGATAAATACTAAGTGCTCACTATATTCCAGTTACTGTTCTAAGTGCTTCACGTGAACCAAATCAATTTAAATTCCATAACAAGAGCATGAGAAGATATCATTAACATCCCCATTTGACAGATGATAAAACCGAGGCAGAGAAATATTAGCTATCTTGCTTAAGAATACAAAACTAGCAAGGGGATGGGACGAAGGATTCAGACACTGGCATTGTGGCTCTAAAAGGTGTGTCCTTAAATATTATACTATGTAGCCCCTTTCAACCTGGACAGATGGATTTGCCTGTTAAAAATGTGTCTGTCTCCACGTACACTTGGATGTGATGGAGGTCTCTGTTAAAAATCAGTTTATAAAATAAAAATAAAATCTGTCCTGGATGCCAAATGCTTGCTTTCCAAATGGGAGCAGAACCACTGTCTGTGGTCTGGGAAGAGGAGAGGAAGATCCTCTGTTTTCTCCCCACATAAGAAGCTGGAGCCCACTAGTTGCAGTTGGTCCTGGAAGGAGTTACTCTCGCTGGTGACTCAGAAGACGATTTGTAGAATCATCCAGAAAAGTGGCTGAGAAATGAAAGCAGGAGCAGGGACAAAGGCAAGTGTGGACACCGGACCAAAGCAGGTGGCGAGGCCAAGAGGAGGGCAGAAGGTGAGGCGCCAACGGGGGGGGGGGGGGGGGGGGCGGTCAACACAAAGGATGCTGTGCTGGGCACGGGGCTGCCACTGGTGAGCCAGGGCCGGATCCGAAGGCGCCGGGTCATTCCAGGCCATCCTGAGCGTCTCACGAGGATATGCAGATCTTCAGTGAGCTGAATGGCGTCCCGCCTCGTGGAGGTAGAACCACACTGTATTACAAGCTGAAAAATACTAACGGTTGAGCTGTCATTTTGTAAAAGAACGTAGGCGTCCAGTTAAGTATTTTGTGAAGAATAAACAGAACGGGGTTCACACAAGGGGAGCAGATCGAGGGGAGCCTCCCAGCGAGGTAAGCAATCACCATGCTTGAGCAACAGAACTGACACCAAACTCTCGGCAGTTGGGAAACCAAAGAGATACACACATTTGGTGGTGGGAGGTGGGGGAGGCATGAGTTTTCTCCTGTGACAATGATAAGCTTTAAAGGCACGAGGACCCTTTATGGCCACCATCGCCGCCCCTCCCCCCACAGAAATAAACCTAAAACATGGCATTGTCAACTTTACTGATAAACATTTTGAACCCAGCAAAGCAAATGATAGGCCGGCGGCTACTCAGGGAGCTTCGTCATCCTGTGGCCATAGACCCAGGCATTGTCGTGTTGGGAGGCTGGTTTTACAATCAGGTGCAAACCCAAATCATTCTTCCTTCATTGTGTTTCCCCAGCTTCTCCACAGCATGAAAGAAAGGCCGCTCCAACATCTTGCTGAATCAGGTGCTCCACGCTCACGTGCCCGTCGATGCCCGAGGGACTCCCCATGCTTCTTCCCTGCCCCGGTGGAGTTCCCAGGCAAGAAAACCATGACATCAGCCTCGTACGTGTTCTTTAACAGGCAGTTTTCTCCTGGTAAAGTAATCCTTCCTTTCTTTTCTCCACTTCGTATCTGCCATCTATTTAATTATCAACACTATTTTTTTTTTTTTTTTTTTGGTCATGGATTAATGGGAAATGGAAGAGTCCATATTCTCTCTCCCTTTGCAACATAAGAGTGTAGCTAGTGTTGTAATATCTGATATTCACCGTAACTGGAGGTGAGCAGAAGTGGCTTTGAGATCCAGTATGCAAGCCCCTCCGAGTTTCCTAAGTCGGAGACCCAGGTCACTGGTGGGCAACAGCGCCTCCTGCATGCCTATCTTCTTTGGGTAAAAGCACACTGATTTTGCCTTGTTAAAGTGCCCTTTCCGTGGCACACACCGCAGCAGCTCCTCATCTTCTGGAAGGCTCATGCATCCTGAATAATTTGCACCCTTCCACTGTGCTACTCCGGTCAGGAGGGCCAGCCCATCAAGTCTAAGGAGCTGCCATAGTTACCTAGTATTTATTTATCATACACAGTTTGGGATTTTTAATAGACATCCAGGATGCCAAAGTTGTGGTCAACCATCATCTTCAGCTTCCTCTGAATGGTGGGTCTTTTTTTTGACTCATATTATTATACACATTTGTTAATGCCTCCCTCCCACACTGGATTTCAAGTCCCCATTCTGTCTGCAGACAGAATGTCAGCTTGGAATTAATGTGCGCTGGGGGATTCATCATCGGCCACCACAGCATCTGTTATCCTGTCTTACGCTTTTTTCCTATCACCCACCAAAACTTAAATTTAAAGCTTCCTTAACAGAATTGGCACACATCCTATTAAATGCATGCTCTATGAAGGGAGATCAGTATCTGCCAGCTTCTCTGTCCCCAGGGGGGTGCCAGACACAGTGAGGGTGAGGGGCTTCGGGGGGAGGACAGGGGTGGGCAAGACAGAAGCGCAGCCGGGAGGACCTGGGGATGGGAGCTGAGACAGGAGGGACAGGACAGGTGAAAATACAACCGTCTTAGCCCAGGTCAGCCTTCTAGCCTTGTAAGATTCCTACTTTCCTCCAGAGCTCCCCACCTCCATATTTATTCTCATTACACACGTTCCTGTTCACGGAAACCTAGAGATCCCGCGTCCCCTCCTCCCTCCTTGGCCCCACAATAGCGCACAGATCCGTCGAGGAGCCTCCTGACTAGCACATGAGCTTGAACTCATACATACATAATTTATACAGACATGCGTTCGCTGACTGATGCCACAACATGCAGAGTCGTACAAAAGCAATGAAAAGAACTGCTCCTCGAATCGAGGCACAAATCAGCTGGCGGGGCCCCCAGTGGTGTCGTGGGACACGTGCCTCCATAATGTTCCAATCTCTCCTCAGCCTCCGCGGAGCGAGCTTCAAAGGCATTGGCGTCTCAAACCACAGCATCTCTTCAGAACACAGTGACAACGGAGCCTTTTCTCACATTATTTGCAAGTTGCTCACCTTGCCCACTCTTCCAGCTTGACCTAATTGCCACCTGCCAGGCAGAAGCCGCGTGGAAAATGCGGTCCTATTATATAGGAAGGTGGTGTGATCATACAGCCCCTCACATCCAAACAGCCAGATTGGGAAGAGCAGATGGAAACGAGAAGGTGGGGGAAGGGGTCAGGATAAGAATTAAGGATTTGTTGCCCATTTATTTATGAGGCTACCCATCCCTCCATACACGCATGTTTAAAAAAATGGTTGTTAAAAAAAAATGGAAGAGAACAAAAACCCACAGACGGATTAGCTGAAGACCAAAAAAGAATCTCACAGCTGGAGGCATTCCTTGTTCGGAGCTGGTCTGAAATCTGTTCTCAGGTGGGGGCTGCTGGTACCTTCTTCCCATTTCCACCAGGTCTGGCCTTTGAAGTGAGTCAAACACTGAGGATGTGTTTTATCAAAATTACACCATTGCTTGACTATGGTTTCTGGAGGTCTGCTCTTAGAGAGGGAATGGTAATGAAACAGGAAGGGAGACAAAGAAAGAAACCTACTGAGTGGTTGCATTTTTGTTCTTGGATCATCTCTGTGAGAGATCAGAGTCTGTCATCTCATCAATGGGTCTGTGTGGGCTTGTGGAATCCATTTGAATCTTGCCTCAAAAAAAGGCTGGGTTTTCAATCAAGGGCAGGGGCATTTTTAGATGGAGCCTGAGGTAAGTGGTAAGGAGTGCACTGTTAGACGAGTTCCTTAAAAATATCCAAGACAGGGGCGCCTGGGTGGCTCAGTCGGTTAAGCATCTACCTTCGGCTCAGGTCATAATCCCGGGGTCCTGGGATCGAGCCCTGATTCGGGCTTCCTGCTCAGAGGGAAGCCTACGTCTCCCTCTCCCACTCCCCCCCCTGATTGTGAGCCCTGTCTCGCTGTGTGTGTGTCTCTCTCTCTGTAAATAAATAAATAAAATCTTTAAAAAATATATCCAAGACAAAATGAATGTAACAGTGTGTGTCAACTACAGTGAAAAAATAAATCAAAAATAAATAAATAAATACCTCGGACCGAAAAATTGAGACTTTGAAGAGAACCTCTACATTATTCTATTGCCTTTGCAGGGTTTATGGATGTGCTCACTGTATGTGGTGAAAAGCAAAATTCTGTCCATCGGGCTTTACATCTAGAACCTTGATTGAGGCTGCAGCAGGGACGTGAAGACACACACTAGATTTTTGCCAGCAAAGAGCAAAGAATCCTGTGATTTGAACAATCACGCAGGCGCACAGGTGAGTGGGTGGAAACTTGTCAATGGAAAGAAGCAGGTATTTCAAATTTACAAATAAATCGAGGCTCTGAGAAAAATACACACTTTTGGGGGAACTTTATAACAAAATCGGCTTATGACCAGTTTGGTCTCTATGTGGTTTGGAAAATAGCTCTCTCTTTATAAGATAACATGTCTCTGCCTGCACCATATCCATGACCTGTCTAAAATATGGGTTGACATAACTGCAAAGCAGGTACAGTACTTGGTGCTGAGAAAGTTTAATTCAGGGGCTGCAGTGCGCTCGAATCAGCTCTGGGCGCATACGAGGAATTATGAGATTTAACATTGAATTTATGGTTCCTTGTCCATCACACGCCATCCTTATTCTCCTAGGAATACTGCAAACCTACTTCACACGGCATTTCTTTGTCCTTTGCCATATCGTTTCTTTAGAGTATGTGTTGTTTTACCAAGACGGCAAGCCTCAGAATATGAAGAGTAGGCTTTGCAACCAGTGAGACCAGGCATCTAAGCTCTCGTGGTTTTCCAGACACCTTCAAATCACACAGAAACCAGGTAAATGCAGGAACCACCATCACACATGTGCGAGGCCACTCATGATTGTCCAGACACATGGTGGTCTAGTGCCAAGCGAGGTCCTCTCCTCCAGACAGTGACTGCCCCTCCCTCAGACTTGATCTTGACTGGCAGAGATGAAGTGTTCGGAGCTTCTGACAGCTGGAAGAGTCCATCAGCAACCTTGAGAAAACAGAAGTGGTTGCCCTTTGACACATGGATGTTGGGGAGGTGATCTACCACGGGGCTCCACGTTGGCTTTCTGTAACGGAACCAGTGTGTTTAAATTCGTTTAAATTAGCTGCAAGGAGAGGTTCCAGCTGATGTTCGGGTGAGAGTGAGCTGGATTTTCCTTCCACCAAAGGCCTGCTGTTCATATCCACGCACACGATGCAAGTAGGCCACTCCCATTGATCGCTACTGGGGACATTTGGGGAACAGTTTTACACAAGGAAGGCAAGTTGTGGGACCTTCAGAAGGAAAACAGTAGGTGAATGCTGCAGAGGAAGATATTTACTGGCTTAAAACAAACAAGCCTTCTTTGTTTCTGCAAAATCTCATTTTTGATGTCAGGGAATCCGCAGAGCTGTCCACTGATTTTCACAAACCATCATTTACCAGTTTTTTTTTTTTTTTTTCTAAATGCTTCCTCTGAAGCCAAACAAAGACAATTTAAAGAGCAGCCTATGGAAATAAGGCCTGGGCTGAGCAGTTTGAGGCAACCCCCTCCCAGACTTTGACTTGGAAGGCCACTCGTGCAAAATCGTTAGAGGTGTAACTTGAGAGCGGCGCCATTTCTGACCGTGACTGGTGCTTTTCCTGGGGCACAGTAGGTAGAATAAGGTAGGCGAAGGGAGCAAGGATGTGCATGCTTTGGGGAAAGACTGTTGTTTGGAGGTTAGGCACTGGGAAGTAAGGCAAAGGATGGGCTTTATCTTCGAGGTCACAGCTCAGCACCCTGTAGACTGAAGGCCAAGGTCATCCCAGCACCTGTTTCTGACTGAAGCTTGACGGGAACACAGCCCTGGCCACTGATTTGAGTATTGAGTGTGGCTGTTTTCAACAAAGTCCTTGTGACTTGGAAAATGAAAACTATTTACTGCCTGGCGCTTTATAGAAAACATTTTCCAGCCCCTGCTTCCAAGCAATGGACAGCAGCTACAATGTATCTTTCCATAATGACATGGGACTAACGACAGAGGCTAGGAAGCAAGGAGTGGGAGCTCCAGATCATTTTAAATTCTCCCAGCTCTCTACATTTGGGCTCTCTGGCTTATTTTAGGAAATTGCATCATCAACAAAAATGCATTGAACCACATGCCAGGTTGTAACTGAGTTAAGTTATTTTGTGACCATTGTGATAGATTTTCTTTCATTATTTCTCAGTTTTGATTCTCTAAAGAGTTGTGCACAGAGCCAGAGCCAGCTAGCACGTGCAGATCGCTGCATGGCTGGGGAACAGCGGCACATCCAATGTTCGTCCCCAAATCACCAAGCCTTTGTTATTATTTAAACAGACACTTTCTTTATCTTTACCCAAAAAACTGAGCCCGGGAGGGTTTCTGGGTCTTGGTAGTAGGCCAAGTACTACTGAGCTTTACAAAATTAGGGGTGCTTTTCCAGGACCCAAATAATACAGATTAGGTTAGACAGAGAACTAGGTTTGAATATTTAAATAAAATGCTTGCTCATCCATTAAGGAGCTAAAAGCCCAGCTTGATCTTTTTTTAAAAGATTTTATTTATTTATTTATTTATTTATTTGAGAGCGAGAGAGAGCAAGAGAGAGCAAAAGAGAGAGTGAGCTGGGGGAGAGGCAGAGGGAGAGGCAGACTCCTCACCAAGCAGGGAGCCCGACGCGGGGCTCGATCCCAGGACCCTGAGATTATGACCTGAGCCAAAGGCAGAGGTTCAACCGACTGAGCCACCCAGGTGCCCCTAAAAGTCCAGCTTTAAATACAGATTTCCTTAATAGAAAATATGTAAAATGCTCCAATTAGATTGTGTATTGTTGTGCATCATTAGCAAAGGTGAAAGGGATCTGATTTCCATTTGAATATGGAGAGAACTTTTCCTTTCCTGTGTGATTAGGGTCTTCTACTACTGGTGGTGAGAATCACAATTCTGGGCAAAATGAGCAGGGCTTTGTTGAGAAATATGTTACCCATATCTTGTGGCATTTCAAGAAGAATTTGCTTGATATGAATTTATTCTAAAATGTACTCAGTAACAAAAGGGGATTACCTGTGAGTTCATAAGGCTCTGGAGAAGAAAATTTATATATCATTCTCTCGAAATGTGAAATAATGCATTGATGAATATTCACTGGTCCTCATTCTTTTTGTTGGTTTCTGTTCTTTGTTACTTGTCTTGGGTATTGAAGCTCATGAATAAATTGCTCATGATTTCCCCCTCAGAAATAAAGCTCTTTCTTACTACTTACTTTTATAGCAAGTGTTTCCAACATTTTGGAGAATTCTCATAAAGCATTTGACTAAGAGATGCAGTAGAAAGGGAAAGGCTTTTGAAGGAAGTCAGCACAACATTTGCATCCCGATGGCAAGACTCAATGGCCAGCATGATCTTGTGACAGTGGACCTTATTTATCTCTTTGACCTTCATTTTACCTATCTGTAAAATAGGTGGTATCTGAAAATAAAAGGACGCAAAAATAGCTGGATTCTTTCAGGCTCTCACTAGCCTGTGGTTGCAGATCAAGTCAGAATAATAGTCTCCAGGCAGTTTCCTCGAGTCATTGAAGCAGGTGCCCCCATTGAACACCTGGATCCCTATTTGCTAACACGGGGAGCTCGAGGAAGTCTCTTTACACAAGTTGGGGTGATAGCCGCCCCTCCTCACTGAGCCGTGAAGCCTCAGTGAGACTGTTCGTGGACCATGGCTCTCAGAAACTGGTCTGTGACTGTAGTTCAGCATTGCTCGTCTCCCTGCCAACTAGGGCTTTGTTGGGAGGTGGTGCCTGATGAGCTTCCTCCCTCTTTCTTATCAGTCACCATCGAGAAAGCTGCTTTTCACTTCTCTGCATATTCCTGTTTCCAGACATTGCACTTAACTTTACTACAAACCAATCTGTTTTAGGCTCCTCTCATCGATTTGTCTAATACTCTCGAATGTGATAGAGCCCGATGCTCAGCTACCACCCATTTCTCCCCTGGGGAGTAGCTTGGGTGGCTGGAATGAGACATCATGGGCTGGACACCCTGAAAAACAGAAACTTATTTTCGCACATTCTGAAGACTGGAAGTCCAAGGTCAGGGTGCCAGTAGGCTTGGTTTCTGGTGAGACCTCTTTTGTTCGGTCGCAAATGTCTGCCTTCTCACCATGTCTTCACGTGGCCTCTTCTCTGTGTGTGTGTGGAGAGAGAGAAAGCTCTCGAGTTTCTTCCTCTTCTTATGAGGACACCAGCCCTGTAAGATTAGGCCCTTCCACTGTGATGCCATTTAACCCGAGTTATCCCCTCTAAGGCCCCGTCTCCAAATACAGTTACGTTAGGGGTTAGGGCTTCACCTTATGAATTCTGGGGGACACACTTCAGTCCCTAATAAGGCTTCCGGGTTTCTGGTGAGCCCATCCTAAGAATCTGCCTCCGTCTGGCTTGAATCTCTCCCATGCTGTGACTCCAGCCACGTGGAAGGGTGAGCACCTAACCCCCTCCATGACTGCCAGGCTCTTCGACAACCGCTGCCGCCTACGCTCAAGAAGGTCTAAGCAATGCTTTAAGAAATGGAATCTCTTCCTGGGGCGTTTCCTGTAAGAGGAAGCTGTGGTTTACAGGTGGCCCTGGGATCATACCCTTTGTTGCAGGCTGTGTTCCATCACCTCCGGGACCCCACAGCTACCATCACTTAGTGCTCCAACAACGTGTCACCAGGTGCCTTGTTGCCCTTCACCTTCCTTTGAAGATCCTTTTTCCCCATTACTGTCTGGGAAGGAACTGCAAAGTAGATGCAGAAACGGTCAGGAAATCAGGATGATGAGCATGGAAAAGCACCAAGCTTTGGCACAAACAATGCTCCCCACACCCTCAATTGGGACTCGACAGCCTGCAAGCCTGCCCCACGAACACCGGGGTATTGCTCTCAGAGACGGCCATTTCAGGATGAATGGGTTTTTTGTTGTTCAGAAGAAGTGCCTGATGATCAGCTGGGTCAACAAGAAAGGCATAAAGCCTTTAGCTTCCACAAAGAGGGGAAGACCAAATGCCTAAGAGGTCATGTGGAATATCGCGCAAATCAGATTTATAATTAAAATGGAATTCCTGCCGTGCTCCTGACGCACAGAAGCCTTCTTTTCTGGACTAATGCCCGCTTTTGCCATCAGAAGACAGATCAGATGCTCATCTAGAAAACCCAACGTCCTCGTGGTGGATCTCGGCTATGTCTGCACAGGGATGAGAACCAGGGCTCTGAGAGTTTGTCCCACATGGACCGTCAGACCAGGTGAAGGGACAAGGCACAGGAAAAGGCGGCCATGGCTTCTTTAAGCAGTAGTGATGTCTAGGCATAGAAAGCCACAGTTTCTAATCCCCCCAACTCGCTCCTACCACGCATTGCCAGTTGCCATTGTTTTATCTTCTTAGCAAGAACAAGGATTTTACATCAATCAGAAAAACACCAGAACGGTTATTAATGAAAGACTCTAAGAAAATATCTCATCAGAGAGCTGAATTTTAGTATTCCATCGAAAAATCCAGGTCCTACCCCACGGACCAATGCTGCCAGTAAGTTTCCAAGGAGTAATTTTAGCACACAAAAATTTACCATTCTGACTTATTCAGAACAAAGTTTTGAAAACAAAGAGTTTTCATTCATTTTTCATGAAAGCTGACTGGGTCTCTGCAGCATCATGGGCTCTGCACTAAGGAGCGGGGACCTGTGTCGCCCAATCCAGTCTCACGCTTATTCCCCCAGACTCAGGCGAAAAAGAGACGTGGCCATCAAAATTCTCCTTTCTAAAAATAGCCTCCTTTCAGAGGAACATACGTCGTGCTTTATTGCTCACACAGACACCTCCCGGGGCTCACGTTTTCAAAACCACTAATCTCTTTGGTTTCAGAGTAATTTTGGAGAAAACTTACAAGGCAGTCTTGCTTTTCAGAGACACACGTGCCCGATTCCGGGCTATGCTCCTTTCAGGCAAGAAGACAGCTCACATTTTTTAGAACGTTCTTCCTTTTTCTTCTTTGTCTCAGACATCACTGTCCTAACAACTTGGAACGCCTTGGCCTTCGGCAGGATGGGAGGGAGAGCACAGCCCCTTTGTTCTGGGTCGGCTGGCACACATCTTTTCCTGCTCACGTTTATAAAGAACAGAGAATAGACTAATTAAGTCCCATATTTTTTCAGACAACTCAATTGAGTAAACTGACAATGATGTTATCTGCGGCCCTGTTGTCATGTTTGATCAAGTTCTTTACCGAGCTGTACAATCTCCCATAAAACCTGCCCGAATGGTAGAGTTCAGAGAAATCTTTGAACAGAGCTAGTCTTCTGTTGTTTCCAGAATCCATGGGGGTGGAGGTGGTGGTGGGGGGGGCAAACTTTGAGAGGCTCATATCATTCCCATCGAGTGATTCTTAAATTGATTGTTTTAAGAAAATACAAAATAAAAAATCTTTCCTCATCTTTGACTTTTACTGTTTTGCTATAAAACCCCACTCAAGGCATAAAATGATGTATATTTTCATTTATTTCTAAAGTGCAAAGAGGCACTTCAAGATCGTACCTTTGTAAAGTTGAGATGTATCCAATGTGTCCATCTTCCAGGCCCTCTACCAAGTGTCCCAGAGGCGTCAGCTCGTTCCGTGCCTGTGACAAGCAGACTATTCATCCCACTTTGGAGATGAGGAAATCAAGGCTTTAGGCAGAGTGACTATCATGTTAGGATCACACAGGAGAGAAGATGCCTCTGAACTTACCGAGAACCGGGGCCATTAGGTCTATCCATCTGTCTGCATCAGTTAGGGCTCCGATGGGAAACATGCCTCAAACGGGAGAACTCAGAAACTCATATCCACAAAGGGGCTCATCACAAAGGTGTGGGTGAGGCGTACGGGCCTGGGGGCCGCCTTCCGCTGAGCTGTCACCTCCCCAGCCCTGAGCAGTGGGAGCCTGCAAGGTGACCCAGGTATATAGAACACGATGCTGTGGGAGGATCTGCGGCCTTCATGCCAGGGAACTGCAGCCCGAGGGGGCCTTGCAGGGGTGGAGCCAAGACCTCCTTCTCCGCCTCCACTCCCCAGCTGGGGATACCCACCAACCCCAGCCAACCCTCCCCCGAAGCCCAGAGGGCACAGAGTCCTGCTGATGCAGCCCCGGGACCAAGTCCCCGCCTCCGCAGGCAGCTGGGTCTCAGCTCTCAGCATCTGTCCTCACTTCCCGCCTGCAGCCCTGCTTCTCTCCAGCAAGTTCAGCCAGGCTCGCTGCCTGCCTCCTGCCTGGCGCCTCCTTCTCTCTCCTGGACTCAGGTAGAGCGATGCAGATGACCCACGGTGACCACAAAGAAGGCAGCTGTGTTTTCAAGGACAGACGTCTGGATGAAAGCCCACAGCAGCAACACGGGCAGGCTGAGGAAGGCGACGCAAGGCCGGGAGCTTCTCCCTCCTAGAGTGCTCGGCCCTGGAGGCCATCCTGTCCCACCTAGTTTGGGGACCAGCCCTGGGATGACATCCTGGGCCATTCATTCATGTTTTAACCATCAGATGTAACTACCATTCGTTAACACTGCTGCCGACGCACCTGTGGGAGGTTGTCCACACTCATGCGTCACCGCACGTGTGCATTACTTCACCTACCCACTCATTCATTCATTCATTCATTCATAAACCTATAATGAGCACATGTGATGAACATGCGTTAACTTACTCTGTTCTAGAACACAAAGGAAATTGAGCTGTCGTGTGCCTTCAAAGAATTGTCAGGCTACTAAGGGAATAAAACATCCCCACAAGTAATTGTAATCCACTTTGGAAAGTTGCAAAACCCTTGACAGGTAAAATGTATTCATTGTTGAGGAAAGGGGAGATTACTATTATCTTTGAGTCAGATGCTCAAGGTTCAAGTTCATCCCTAGTGGAGAATTTCCTAGAAACCTGGAATCACTTGGTCCGAGACTTGGGTTCTGGACTGTGAACTCCTTCAGAAAGGGACCCTCTGACCTATGCCGTCCGGTGTCTGACGACATGCTGCCTGATCCTGTCCACGACAGGTCCTCATGCAGTCAGCTCTTCACAGGGCGTCCCTCTGTCTGCCGAGGGCTTGCAGGGCCAGAGGTGGTCCCAGCCAGTGTGTGTTCAGCCACAGCCAGTTCTGGCTACCGGGAGGGCTCTGAAATATAAGTAAGTGGGGTGACATCGCCAGGTGACACAGCAAGCCCAGGCCAAGGCCAGGTCACCTGGTTGCCGCCTTCACCATCCCACGCCGGCACAAAACTGGGTAAGAGGAAGCTAGATGGGATAAAGCAAATCTTCCCTTTTATTAAGTTAAAATCAGTGCATAATGAGAATGGACGCTACAAGACTTGCAGACACAGTGTCTTGTCTTCTTTTAAAGCCTCCATGGAAGCGGTCCCTGTGTTTGAGAACTGTCTCTCTCCATGTCTGTGCTCCTTACTCTCCTGGGAGGCCCCGGGGACCAGAATCTGTCCCTTATCGGCCTCAGTGTCTCCTGTACCGAGCAGTGCCTGGCTCATGCTTCCTGAGAGAACGTTAGCACTGACCTGCCCCCCTCGCTGTAGCACGTATAGATCTGCAGCGACCGCACCCACCGCAAACACTACGAAGTGTCTTTTGCTGATGTTCTTGCGCACTGTTTCTCAGGTAATTCTTATCAAGACGCTGTCAGAATAGGGCATCGATGCCCATTTTACAGAGAAGGCAATGGGGGCCATGGTCTACTGAACAAGGGTAGCTAACATTCCTCGACCTGACTCTGTGTCAGGGACTGTTTGAAGCACTTTGGATGCCCTGCCCCACTTCATTCTCAGGACAAATCTGAGACAGTGAAATGATGATCCCCAGATTTCATATGATGAGCTGAAGCACAGAGATGCCAAGCAAAGGGCCCAAGGTCACAGAGCAGTGAAAGGGACAAGCCGGGACTTAGGGACAACTGGTTTCACTTTAGTGTTCAATACTTATTGACTTCACTCTACTTCCTTCCTCATCACAGGCCAAGGGTGCAGAGCTGGCCAGCCCCAACACACCCTCCGTTGGTTAAAGACTAACTTGATGACGCTGAGAATGTCTCTGTCTCTTAAACCTCGGCTTCCCCATCTGTGAGAAGTTACACAAACACCCATTTCACTCATAAAGGTCTGCCTTTCTAGATCACCTGCCGGGCTTACCCTGTGCATCCTGCAGAGAAAACGGAGACCCATCCGTCAGTCTCTGGTTTTCACAATGGCAGCATCTCTGATTGAATTCTTGTATCCTCAACCTTGTTTAATATACCAAAAAGTATGCCCACAATCTGTCCAGGCCTGGACCCAAGAAAAATGCTTCTTCAAATTTTGAAAGTCAGAAAAGTGTTGAAAAAGAACTCACAATTTGGAATCTAAACATCTAAATGTTACCACTTCATATCTGTGTGGCCTTGAGTAGTTCACATCAATTCTATGCATTTACTGTCCATCATCTGAAAAAGAATAATCATAGGAACAAGTACAACAACAGTAATACTTATCAATGGATTAATATGAAGAAAAGTGAGAGCGTGATAAACAGGTTTTAAGAATAGTAATGACCAGTTAGATGTATGATCATCGTTTCTACAGATTCATTCATTCCACATTATTGGAACTCAGAAACGCCAATGGTTGAACTGAGTGAGTAACCTAGCAGGTAGGATGACAGCCTCGAGTCCAAGGGTTCAGTTCTTGGTCTGTGGATACATGCTGCGCTCCCCACCTGCTAGCCCAGAGATAATCCTTCCTAGCAAGTGATGTAGGAGAAAGCTCATGTGTTCTGGAATGAAACACCATTCTGTGACCTTGGGCAACCTATTGAACATTTTAATATATCTGTGGATATTTATACTTACCAAATGGGGATTATAATAATTCTCAGGGCTGCTGTGAGAATAAAGGGTGATGCTAAACATACAGTGCTTAGCTCAAGGTTAGACCTGAAAAAAAAAAATCTGTTTTCTTCTTCCTTTGGATAGAACTCTTTTTGTGAAATGGAGGGAAGTCATGGGAAATTTAAAGCTCATAGTTACTGAGTGTTACTATTGACAAATAAAATTTCTTGTCCTTCTCACTTCTCCTTTGCCAATGCTTTGATCATTTTCTTGATTTCAGACTCCATTTGCAAGATGGGAAGTGTCCAGGAGAAATCTCCCCAGCAGAATGTTTGCATTCTTACAAAATAAAGGCTGCCTATTTGATGAGAGGAGTGTTTGTACTAGTATCCTGGTAGAAGCCAAATTCTTTCTCCTCCTTCCAAACCACCAATGCGGTTGTGCATCTCTTTTCAGACCTTGCATAAGAGCCACCCACATGCATGACCTAATGGAAGTGAAATAGGTTTGGGGAGCTGAAAGTTCTGGCCATAACTTTAGGTCAACAGTTTTTATTCCTGATGCCATGGGACCATCATTGTGATTTTATGTGCCTCAGTCCAAACATCTACAAAATGGGGATCAAACGAGGCAAAATGTGTAAAAGTTCATAACACAATATTTCACAGGTAGCAGAAAGTTTATAAATTTCTATTTCCTATCATCTCTCCCCACAAGAGCATAATTCGAATTTTATGTGGCTGTATAGAACCCATAATGATGAGCAATGTGTCCTGTACAAAATATGCTCTTGGTAAATGCTTATAGAATTAAACTGAATTATAAATATATAGATGATGCAAATACGCTAGGTACACAGCAATATTCTTTGTTATAAAAAGCACAAGCTCAGCACATAATTTTGTGTATCTTGAGTGTAGGCATTGTCATTTTAGCTGAAAACCCACAGTGTTCAAACCTTTTTTTGTTGGTTGGTTTATTTTTTACGGATGATCTTGAGAGAGGCAATGCTTCCATGGAAAGAGTAAACTATTTGGATAGTAAACTATCATATAGTCTTAGGCTGTATGAACTTGGGGAATTTATAATAATTTATTGGCTCAAAGGTGCCATTAATTAAAAAATGTATATGTACCACTAAAATGAAACAAAATACTGCCATCGCACTAAGGCATGAATGCTGAAATCCTTATCTCAGAGATGTTAAGGGGAAATGTGATCCAAGGATGTATTTTATCTAACTTCCATGATCCTCAATTTTTCCATTACAATAATAAAGCTGATGATAACTAAGAAGATATTGAAAGAATCACATGAAAAAAAGAGTATAAATGTCCTTTTCAAACTCTAAGATACTGCAAATATTATTTATAGACAAAGACTTCTTTTAATGAAAAACTGAGCTTTGAGATATGAAACCTCTCTTGCCCTCCTGGTCTATTTTTATACTAAATGTTTCTCGATATTGTTTTCTCCTCTGGAAATGCCCTTGTTGGCCGTTTATGGAATGTCGTGACCAGAAAGCTACATATTTTGTGTTTATTTCAAAGTATAATCATAGAGAGTCCCTGAATTTTTGCTATTTGGCTTAGGTATGGACCTCTCACGGAGTTGTTTTTAAATTTTAATTGTTTTTAGTAAGTATCCAAATACAAAATTTGTAGTTTGATAATTCTTCAAGAAAAATTCAATATCCCATTAAGATTATTCACTTAAAATAATTAATATCAAATCCAACCAAATCCAGAAAACACAAATATGAAAACCAATGTTGAAAAAGAAAGAGAGAAAGAGGGAGGGAGGAAAGAAGGAAGGAAGGAAGGGAGGAAGGAAGGACGGATGGAAGGAAAGAAGAAAGAAAGAAAGAAGGAAGAAAGAAAGAAAGAAAGAAAAAGAAAGAAAGAAAGAAAGAAAGAAAGAAAGAAAGAAAGA
>NW_022589745.1:4006103-4065901 GCF_004348235.1 Phoca vitulina | reverse complement strand
AAAGAAAGAAAGAAAGAAAGAAAGAAAGAAAGAAAGAAAGAAAGAAAGAAAGAAAGAGAAAGAAAGAAAAACAGCCAGATTAGGGAAAGAGCAGGATTCCTTAGATAATGAACTATGTTTTGGAATTTTTCAAGTACATCCAGGATATCAGATATGAACACTTTAATGGCACCCTCAAGATTTTCATTTGACTTCAAATTTTGGGATTGGGGAGGGAGAGAGAGAAAGGGGACAGAGGGATGCTTTCTGGGATCTCTGTTACACTCAATGTCAAATGACACGTCTAAAGGAGTATGTGTCATTTAAATGAAAAAAGTTGAATGCTGCATATTCATTGTCTCCTGGGCTTTTGCCAATACCCCTTGATGTGACAAGCACCAGTGCCAAGAAATACTATGATTAATGCCTGTGAGTCCCTCCTGTGTTCCTGATTTTGTAACTCTACTCCTGCTGCCACTGGAAGAGATGGGAACCGTCCGCCAAATCTGATTCATTTGGGGTAAAGCTCCATGAGCTAATGAAGCTCAAATGTTTTGCAAGTTACAAAGAGCAT
This sequence comes from Phoca vitulina, assembly GCF_004348235.1. NCBI lineage: Eukaryota > Metazoa > Chordata > Mammalia > Carnivora > Phocidae > Phoca > Phoca vitulina. The sequence continues at coordinate 4,065,348 of NW_022589745.1, read as the reverse complement.
GGAAAACTGTAGAATACCACAATGAAGGTGTTAACAAAGTTGCAATATTTGACAGGAATAGTTTTTAAAGCTTAAGAAAGGGCAAGGCCCCTGTGCAAATTCCAACATTCGCCCTGGGGATGAATCCAGGCTTATGACGGACTGCATTAAGGTTATATTCCCCCATCCGTGAGCCTTTGACTAGAGCGTGTCCTTCACCTAGGATATCTTCCTCCCCGACCTCTCTCTTGTTGGAATCCTACACATGTTTCCTATTTCAACTTTGCTTCCCTCCTTCCATAAAATGTTCACAACTCCATGTGTCTCTCTCTCAGAAAGCATTCCACTTAACACATTCTGTATGCACTCACAATAGCTCTCATTCCAGGTACTCGGGGATGTAGGGATGTCTGTCTCCCTTGTAGACTTGAATTTATTCATATTTATAATCCCAGAGCATATGCATAGAATTACTCAATATTTGTTGGTTACATTTGATTTTGAATAATAGAAAAAAAAAACCTTTGTAATAGGGATGGGGATTGAGATGTAATTTAATGCCCTAAAACAACGGTTGTCACATGAAACAGGGACTGACACCACACAGTTGCTGCCCTCTCATGCCCAACAACTGCCCCATTAAAGCCAACTCCACCTTTTCACTCCCACTAAAGAAAAACAAAGATGGATCCAAATAAATGAGAAGCATATTACAAAAAGGGAAATCATTAAATTTGCAAACCTAGTATTTTATTTTAGTAATAAAGTACTGAAGACACACCTCATCTTTTTGCACACTTGGTTTGGCAATTCTAAACTTGAGAACTATTGTCACGGGACAGTGCTCACCAAATTTCCCACAGTGATTTTCTCAAACCTCACCCACTCCCTTCCAGTCACCAGACACTCTCCAGGCTCCAGAAATTTACTTTACTTTCTCTTTTATCCATTCGTAACAGGGTTTCTCCACATTGGCACTGTTGACTTTTGGATCAGATCATTCTTGGTTGTCTGGGCGGTCCTGTGGCCTATAGGATGTTCAGCAGCATCCGTATTGCCAGTAAGAATCCCCAAATCATGACAATCAAAAATGTCTCCAGACATTGCCAAATCCTCCACCTGGAAAGGAGAGATCTCCCCAGTTTCCAAGGACAAATACAGAGACTCTGCTGGCCATGCTGCCTTGAAGCAGATGATGGAGACTACGAAGCTAGCAGAGCCGAGAGGAGACATGGGTCTAGGGGAGCAACTGCATATTAAGAGAAGCCCAGAGTGATTAAGTACAAGAGTGAAAAGTGAAGTTTCTAGAACATAAACGTGGGCATATCATGTTTCCATGTTTTTTTGGAGGAGGAGGTGCAGAGGGAAGAGGGAGAGAGAGAGAAGCACTGGGCCTGATGCGGGGCTCAATCTCACCACCCTGAGATCACCACCTGAGCCAAAATCAAGAGTCGGACACTTAACCGATGGAGCCACCAGCGCCCCAAGCATGTCAGTCTTGTGTTTCAAACCCTCCACAGCTCCCTGTCAGCAGAGAGAGAACACAGTGGAGCGCGTGGCCGGGGCTCATAATGTGCTCTCCCACGGTCCTGTCCTCCAGCTCCTTTGCCTCACCAAGTTACTCACAGGCATCTGAGTGTACTGAGTTCCCCTGTGCCTTCCTTCCTAGCAGACATCGCTGTCTCTAAGTGCCATATTTGAAGTTTCTTTGCATGCATATCTGCTCCCTGCCATTAGAATGTAAGTTCCACGAAGGCAAACAGTTGGAGGACAAAACTCCTTAACTCACCATTTTGTCCCCAGCACCTTATTCGATGAGGGTGGTGGAAAAATGACGAAAAGACTTTATATTTTGGTGAACAGATTGGCTAGCCTGGAATTCCCTCCACCCCTCATTTTATTCATTCTTCCAAATTCAGTCTAACCCCCCCCCAAAAAGCCTCCAGAGACTTAGATCATCTTCTTTGATTTGAATGTGCCCCGTGTGTGCCCCCCAAGAGCTTAACGTGCTGATTGCTCCACATGCCAGTCACACGCCCTCCCTTCACAGCCTCCATTCCTGGGAGCAAGGACCCGCTGGCACCACCCTGGTAATCTCAATATTCAGTGCTAATGCTCGGCTCACAGAAAATGTTTTATTTTATTTTTTTTTAAAGAACAACTCTATCGTTTACTTTTAGCTTTTCTTTTTTGAGTCCAACATAAGCCATGTCTCATCCTTCTGTGTCCTTTCCACAGAACACACATCTAACACAAGATCTGGCGAAGAACATACTGTTAGTGAGCACACCGTGTTTGCTGCTTCTTTATCATTATCTGAAGCTTTGGAGAATGTTACACGTGGAGTTTCAGTTAAATGTTCTCGGGAATAGAAAAGAGTGCTCCCTGGTTTCAGAGTGATTGGCCCCTTTAGCGAATGTCGTCCATGCTCCACCTACACCCCCTCGAACTCCTTTTTCTGTTTAGTATTTGCCATTGCCAGCTTCGAGGTGCCTCTGTCTCCAAAGGTTTGTCTGGGACTGTTCATTGAGGATGACTGTCCACTACTAGAGTCTCCTAGACTTCGTGTGCAGACAGCTGGACACTCTTGGGAGGTCCTCCCCACCTGCTACTCTTGCCCAAAAGAATAGGGTGTTGGAAACTCAGGTATTCATGGGGGTCCAGACACTGTGAGCACAGCTTAGAGCCCACAGCCTTTTAGCCAGGAGCAAACCTTTCAGGGTTTTCCTGAAGTCACATTTTTGGTTTGCTTCTTCCCTTTTCCTATCCTGGTTCCCCCAATTCCATACCTGTTTCTCTTCGGAACACTTCCTTAATAAATCACTTGCACACAAACTCTTGTCTTACGGTCTGCCTCTGGGGAGCCAATCTAGAACAATCTCTTCCTATCTACTAATTACTTGTTCACAGGGAAGGGGAAGAGGGCAGGGCTGCCTATGTAGTTTATGGAGCTCACTGCAAAGTGAAGATGTGGGCCTCTTTAAAAAGTACTGAGGGTTTCAAGATCAGCAACAGCAGACCATTCAACTGAGATTCAAAATTTGCGTGTCTGGATGTCAGCTCCGCTGGATAATCCCATTCCAATTTCTCGTAAGCTGCTACCCTTCAACAACTGCGAACAACTAACTAGTAACACAGATGTACAGAGTTTGGATGGATACTTTCCTTTTCTCTAAACGGTTTTATTTAAAGTATTATCAGTATAAAAGTAGCTATAGAAGTGGAAGACAAATGGGACATTCAACAAAAAATAAGTTCAGCAAAATGATCTATGACACATAAGGGAGTTTTGAGATTCATTGCTCCTGGCAAAATTCTGAGCACACAGTAGTCACTCAATAAATACTCCTTGACTAAGGTATTTAAAATTTTTTGATGTTCTTTTTAATTGGTTTCCTTTGTACTTGACACTGTGAGAAACTCATAGGTTTGGAATAGGTGAGTTAGAAAAGATGAAGGATCTCAGTAATCACAATGATTTTGCAGATGGGAAAACTGCGGCTGCTATATTTTAATGAATTCTGTGTGGTCATATGCCTGATGTATGGTAACAGAGAATTATGGTGTTCATTGCTTCTCAAGAACAATGGGGTGTGATTTATAACTGTTTGTGGAAATTGTGTTAATATAAAGTTGAAATATCACCAGAGGGGCAATGAAGCCATGTCAAAAGACAAGTCTGCACACGCATGTAACAAGTCACCACAAAATTTAGCAGCTTCAAACCACATGCATTTGGCCTGAAAAGGGGGTTGGGGCGCAGAAAGATGGAGAAACTGGGAATTTTGTGGGGAAGGGGCCAGGTGGAGAGATGGCGAAGCTCAGAGGCTGTTTGTGTTTACGTGAGAACAAGTCTCCAGCTTCAGACAAAAAGCCAGACATTATCTGTGGGAAATTTGGAAGATGTGTAAGATATCCGTATATGCAAGTGACAGGATCAGTGGTTATTTCGGGTGGGGTGAACCAGCTGCAGGTATGAGAACCTGAAGAGAAGGAGGAGTGAGACAAGTAAGGGTGTTGTTAGTTCGGCCTAAGAGTCATGGAAGCAATCCTAAAGACGTAGCTGTGTCCAAACAGAGAGGAAGAGGATGGACAGCTGAGGAGGCCAGGAGAGGTAGAACTGACAAGGCTTGTCCCCCGGGGTGATTGCGGGATTGGCAGGAAGGGGCCGGGTGAGAAGGGGCGTTAAATGACCAGATGACACTGCAGCTCAGGTCTGGGCATGCCATGCCTATTTATCCTCTCCCCAGACTCCTCATGGATTCTCAGATTTCCCCTACACAGAACCCACCATGAGGAAGGGAAGCTGTTTCCAGGAAGAATAGCAAATGTAGGAAGCAGGTGTTTGAATCCCTCAGATGCCAACAAGAACACCAGATTCTGGGTCCAGGAGGCTGTGCACTGGTTTAGGGATTCAGGGGCCCAAGTCAGACACATTAATGAGCCACAATGAGCCATCCTGCCAGGGGGGCCAGTAAAGTTATATCAAAGGACGAGTCCAGGGTATAGCAGTTGTCTATGGCCTTGTAACAAACTTAGCAGCTTAGCACAACACACACAGTCTGAGTTCAGAAATCAAGGAGCAGCTTGGCAGGATGCTTCTGGCTCAGGGTATCCCACAAAGATCGCCATCCTCAGAAGGCTGGGGCGTCAGCTTCTACGGAGCTCAGCACATGGCTGGAGCTGGACGCAGAGGTGCCCAGGCATGGGAGCCTCTCCTCAGGCAGCTGGCTCCCCTCAGAGCAAGGGATGAGAGACAGACAGAGGGGAAAAAGAGGGAGGGAGAGACAGAAACAGAGACAGACGGAAGAGAGAACAGAGAAAGAAAACTCGAGAGAGAGACGGAAAGGGCGAGGGAGGGATGGAGGGAGGGAGAGCAGAGACACACAGGCGGCTGTTGTCGCTTTGTGACCTGGTCTCAGTGTCAGACCCCATCGTGTCCTCCTTATTCTGTGGGTGAGAAGGATGTCCAGCTCACACTCTCGGGAACGAGATTATCTCTACCTCCTGAACGGAAGACTATCAAAGGATTTGTGGATCTACTTTGAAAACGACCACAGGGAGTGAACTGGGCTGCCAGTAAACGTGTCAGGAAGCTGGAGAAAACACGGGGCAGGTGAAGCCCCACTGCGCGCACGGAGGAGCCCGGCACCCTGGCTCGCGGCCACGGTGGGCGCCCCGGCTGGGGCCGCAGGAGAGGAATGGGCAGCTCCACAGCAGCCCCGGGCCTCTGCGACCACAGCCACGTGCTCACCTGCCTTTGAGATTAGGCCATATTTCAGTTGCCTGAATTGTCATGCTTCTCTTCCCCAGATTGTTCCAGAATCAAACTCCGTCATCAGATAGTGAGGAAAGGGTTTAGGTGCTCCTCCCTGAAAACTTTAAATAGGCAGACGTCAACGCGGACGGGCCGAGGAAGTCCGGAGGGCCAGCCCCGCTCCGCTGTGCCGCGTGCATCCCCCCCCCTGCCCTGGGCGCTCCTCCGCCAGACCCGCGCGTCCCGGGAGCTGCCCCCCTGCATCTGCAGCAATGCACTGATCCTGCTCCTCCCGGCCAGCAAGAGTGATGGACATGCAAAGTACACGGTAGGATGACTAGTAAATAACCACGTGCAATCTCCTGGCTCCCAGAAGAATCCCACAGCTCATTTAAACTTCTCTGATTTGGATGCTGAGCCAAGACAGCATGATCTTATTGGCGCCCCTCCCTGTGAGGCTAAAAAAAAAAAGTTAACAATTGCAGAGCATTTACAGCTGAAACATCTGAGATCACTTGGCTCCATTTTCAGTACTTGGGAGAAAGAAAAGACAGACGATCTGTGGAGGAAGCCCTTCGCTGCCACAGCTAGGGGGGTAGATCCCGAGGATCCTGAAATGTGTGCTCTGCTCTGGGCTGTGCGTCGTGGGCTCTGACTAGTGGTTGCTGATGTCCTAGCAACTTCTGGCCTATGGGCCCTCTCCCGGTATTGCAGGTTGCCGTTTCTGCCTCTGTCAGCAAGGTAGGGAGGACTTTCTCCCCCACTGAAACCTCCAGGTGGCATTAATTTTATTTATTTGTTTGTTTGTTTGTTTGTTTGTTTTTGGCTTCCATCTATTCACCTGACTCTTAGTTTGCAGTATCATCCCCAAGAAACCTGAGATTGGAAGGAGGGCATTTGAACAACAACCCCTGTGCTGTCATTAAATGTGCTTCTGCCTTGAGTCCACTGCACACACCTTGGGAAGGCACCTGCAGACCGCCCCCCTCACCCCCTCACCTCCTTCTCAAACACTTCCAGACTTCCCTGCTTACCTGGCTTCCGGGCAACCTGTTACTCTCAGAGTTTTCTGAGGCTGAGTAGGTGTTACTGCAAATAAAGTCCACCGCCTTCTGGTTCAAATTCCCCACCATCACCAGATTGCGCTGTCTCCTGGGACCCGCACCATGGGGCCACTATAGAGTGGTGGGTGTAAATGCAGTTCTCATTTGACCAGTCTTCATTCCACAAAAGAAAATTTAAGAAAAAATAAAGAAAAAATAGGATGCACAGTATTCAATTGGCCTCCCGTGTTCTGACACAACATTTTTCTTTTATGAGGGAGGTTTCTTAAGAGTGTAGAAAAATGTGTTTCAGCAAAGGAAGGCCAATTTTCAAAACCACTCATTTGGCAAATACACAAGCTCTCAAGCTGGAAAGCCCTGCTTCTGGTTCCTCGCAGTTCACCTAATCCGAAAGCAGTGGTAATCATGTTGAAAAAAATTATCAGCTCTGCCAATAGCCTTGGGCTTCGCTTGCCACGGTAATGGACACAAAGCGGGGTGGCGATAAGGGGCTGCTTATGCAGTTGAAATGCACCGCCGTCTACAGAGAACGCCAATGACTGCTTGAGGAGCTACCGGGGACAGAATTTATGGCACCCTTTAGTTTACAACTACACCGCCCTCACTATAAATGCTTTCATGGGATCAGCCGGTTTATTCCTTGGCTAATAACCCATCCATTCAAGCTGGAATGTCTGAATCAAGAGTTCTACAATACGTAGTATTCGATCAGACGATAATCGATATATCTCATTTTTCTGACGCCATTATCAACTTACATCATAAATTTCTCACCATTGTACATATCAAGTTCCCCCAAATAATGAATAACTTGGGAGAATGCTTGCACTTTTAAAAATCGGCTGGCATCCCAAGTCTGCAGGAGTCTCTATAAATCTGCTTTCCAGCATTATAAAATGATGCGTCTTCAGCATATTCTTCTTTTTCTTGATGTTGAATTGCATGTGCTTACCAGAGCAGAATCAATGAGGGATAAAAATGCTACAAGGATATCTTACTACAGCCATTCTCTTTTAAACCATCCATTTGCAAGTGATTGACTAATTAAATTATGCCTTGGGTCTTCCTTTTAGCAAGAAAATGCAGTTAGCTAATCTGAGCTCATAAGCTAATACTAGAAATAGGCATTTTTACATAGGACACAGGGTCTGAAGTCCCACAACATAGTCTTTCTTATTTGTAGTTAGTGCCTCCGGACCCAGGCCTGCAGTTAGAGCCACACGAAAATGGGCTTCTGCGCGTTCACACCATTCAGGGCCTCCGTACAAATCCCACACCATCATTCAGCTTCTTGACCTTTATTCATTAATTAATTCAGTAAATGTTTACACAGTGTGCAGTGTGCGCCAGGCACCACTGAGCTCGTTACCTGTTTTCTGGCTGTAGCTTCACTCAGGCTTGTAGTTCTGTCCTGTTCCACAACCCTGGCCCTCAGTTTTCGTTTCCCTTCTCAGTTATAGTCTGGGTGCTTACCTCAAGCCAGATATTTTCAACCAGCCCACTGTCCTCCTAAGGAAGTAACGAGATGATAGAAAGTGACTGACACTAAGATACAAGACTGACTATTCCAGGGCTAGCTCCTTCTTGACTTTCTATAAATAGTGGCGGGGGGCAGTATGGACCCTCACATCCTGCCTGTTCCTAGGAACACTTTTCTGTAGGAAAACAGTGAACCCAAACTATTCCTAAGATTACTGGGGAGATGCAGGTCACCCGGGATAGCCAGACAGCCTTTATAAAGAACAAATGTGAAGGACTCACACTTCCCTAAAGCTTAAGGAACTGTGGTACTGGCCTAAGGATATACGTAGAGATCAGCAGAATAAAATGAGAACCCAGTCATAAACTCATATTTATAGTCAATGAATTTTTGACAAGGTGTCAGGCAAACTCAATGGGGGAAAGAATAATCTTTTACACAAATGATGCTGGAAAACTAAATACCCACACACAAAAGATGAGGTCGGACCCCTATTTCACATCATATACAAAAATTAACTCAAAATTAACTATACATTGAACCCTAAGAGCTAAAACTATGAATGTCTTAGAAGGAAACAGGAGTAAAACTTTGTGACCCTGGTTTAGGTGGTAGTCTCCTAGATATGACACCAAAAGCACAAGTGACAAAATAAAATATAAATAAATTTGACTTTATTAAAATCTAAAACTTCTGTGCTTCAAAATACAACATCAAAAGGTGAAAAGACAATTCATAGAATGGGAGAACGTCTATGTAAATCGTTTATGTGATATGAGACTTGTATCCAGGACATATAAAGAATTCTTACAACTCAACAATAAAAAGACAATGCAATTTTTTTAAATGGGAAAAGAATTTGAATAGACATCTTTTCAAGGAAGACATACAAATGGCCAATAATCCCATGATGATAACAGACAATAACAAATGTTGGTGAGCCTGTCAAAAAATTGGAACCCTTGTTCATTGCTAGTGGGAAGCAAAATGGTGCAGTCACTTGGGAAAACAAGTTGGCAGGTCCTCAAAATGTTAAGCATAGACTTACCATATCACGCAGTATTCCACCCCCTAGGTGCACACTCAAGAGGATTGAAGATATATGTCCACACAATAACCTGGACACAAATGTTCCATCATCCAATGAATGCATAAATAAAATGTGATCTATCCATTCAGTGGACATTTATTCAGCCGTAAAAAGGAACGCAATAATTACACATGCTACAGCATGGATGAGCCTTGAAAAGATGCTCAGTGAAAGGAACCAGACACAGATGGGCACATGTCCTATGATGTCATTTACATGAAATGTCAAGAACGGCCGAATCTGTAAGACAGAAGGTGGATGAGTGGTTACCAGGAGGTCAGGGCGGGGAGGGGGGGGGGAGAGGGGGGGTTAATGGCTAACGGGATGACCTTTCTTTTGGGGGTGATAAAAATATTCTGAAATTAGATAGTGGACAACTCTGTGAATATAATAAAAAAATTACTAAATTGTAAGCTTTAAAAGAATGGATTTTATGGTGCGTAACTCATATCTCAATAAAGCTGGTATGGGAAAATCCCACTCATTTATTAGCTTTCCGCTCTGTGAGTCCAGAAGTGACATGACTGAGTTTTCTGCTAGCAAATTACACACGAGACAAAATAAAAGCATTGGTGGCTGGGCTCTCTCCTGGATCTTGGGGCCCTCTTCCAAGCTTACCTTTGTCCTTGGCAGAATCCAGTTCCTTGTCCAGGAATAGGGTGATGGACCCTGTTTCTGGGCTTGCCATCCGTGGGGGCCTTCCACATTCTTCGCCACTTGGCCCCCTCCATCTCAGAGCCAGCAATGGAGGATCTTCCTTGGGTAAAATCCCAGCTCATGCTTCCCATCTCTTCATTTAGGATGGGGCCTGTCTCTTTAAGTGCTCATCTGAATTAGATTGGTGCTGCCCAGAGCCACCTTCCTTTTCTAGAGCCAGCTGTGCTATGTAACCTAACCTCACCGCGGGAGTGATATTCATCGTACTCACTGTTGCAGGGATTACACTGGCCGTGTGCACCAGCGGGTTATAATCTAGGTGGGCATCCAATAAGTCTGCTTACCATGGCCCCTGGCTTTAAATCTCCCTGGCTTTATGCTGACCTGCCCTGCTGTCCTCTTCAGGATTATTCTGTGGATTCTCTTGAGGACCATCATGTGGCCTAACACGGAGCAGAAACTTAAAGAAGTCCTTTCAGGCCGAATGCCATGTGTGATGGGTGCACGTTGCACGTCCTCAGTGGCGGGAGTGGGGGGCTCTGGACACCGTGGGGGAGGTCAGTGTGCTTGGCATCCTTTTTCACTGCATTCTAGGAATAGTGTTAAATTCTAAGCTTTTAAGGATGGTCCTGTGATTGTTCTAGAAATTGCAGTCTTATTTCCCATATTTGGAAACTCAGCACTTGCAAGAATGAGGTGTATTTGTGTGTATGTGACGGAGAGAACATGTGTGTGGGTGAGAAAGACAGAGATGGCTGACAGAGGTACGGCTTTCCTGCTGTTATTGCTCCAAGCCATTCTGCTCAAAAATAGGAAATAACATGAAAATCAATAGAACATAATAAAAGTCATCACTGAAGGGAAGAAGGCTTCAGAAAGACAAGCAGGTTTCATGGAATGCTGGCCCTGTTTTTTCCTCTCTCCTCCCCACCTTTTCAGATGGTGTGGATTTATCCACAATATGCCCAGATTCTGAAAACCCGAGGGGAGGGGTGAAGCTTAATTGCAGCCACATGAAGCCCGGGAGGGATTGGCTTATTGACAAGGTCTCCCTGCAAGAAGGAGAGGGACTGGCCAAATGATGGTAATTGACCCAGACAGCAATCGCAGAACATTTTAGCTTTGTGGAGTGATTGTTTTCACCAGTTGTGATGTAAGATGAAGAGGATGACGCTATGATTTGTCTTTGAAGAAAGGCTCTTATTTAGCAAAAACGTCCTTGAGTCCAGCTTTGCCATCCACCTAAAATGGGGACATAATATTTACCTGGGTTTTTAGGAGTCAAATGTTAAGGAATGTGTATTGTTTAAAATGTGTATTCATTTAGATAAGAATCTTACTTCAATAGATAACTTTTTCACAGATTAAAAAAAATGTTCCTATGCACCAGTCGGGGGATTGTATTTATGACACATTGTGCAAACCCTCAAATAACTCTTTGAGATACATTTAATTCCCATTCTTTGCAGATCAGAAAACGGAAGCTATCAAAATGGCATTGCTACTTGTGGAGGCTGAAAGTTGAAGGACCCACAAGGCATTCTATTGCATTGACTACATTTTTTCTTTCTGGAGCACTATAAGTCTCTGCTGTCCCTTGAGAACATGACTCACTGTTTTCCCATACACTTTGACAAGATAATGCTGCATTTTTTTCCCAGAGAAACTTTAAAAATTTTTATCATTGCACATCTTTTGTCCCGAGAAGTCATCTATAACCAAAGGCACATTGGATCGTTTCGCCATGGAAAGTCCTAAAGATGTGAATTGTGTATTTCTAACAAAATTATCCAACTGTGTACAATGCATGAGAAGTTGTACTTTTTTTTTTTTTTTGTAAAGAACCACCTCAGAATTTTTTCAGATTGAGGTTTGATATAAATAAATGTAACTGGATATTCAATATCATTCCCAACTTTAGAGCCTTGTTAAAGCTATTAAACTGAGAAGCAAGGTGACAATCCCTCATTTTTGAAAAATGGCAGCCAGACCCATCCTTTCCAGGAATTGCTAAGAAGTCGTCAACCTTGTTCTCAGACACTCCATCTATTGCCCTTCTTTGGACTTAAAATAGGAGACTGGAAACTGGTCAGAGCTGGAGAGAGGAGGGAAACCAGGGTGTGGGGTGCCCAAGAATCACCATCCTATCAGTGGGAGTGAGGGAGTCCTTTCTCAGAACCACAGAAAGTGAGTGGGGATGTCTGCCAAGAGGAAAGTCTGAAAGCTAACCTGTTCCCCAGACCGGTTTGGAAATAACCAAGCTGCCCACACAGTTGGGGACAAACTCATGGGGACACCTGTCTTCTCCCAATTCTCCCATAGCAGAGCAGGCAGGGCTCTTAGGAGGTGCCCAGATTTCACTTGAGGGGCAGGGGAGGCACCTGCGTCACCTTTTGAGTGGACGCAGCTCCATTGGTCAGCTGTCTGTACCTCTGTTGGGAGGGTCTGCATGTCCACTGGAGGTGGATGCACTCACACTGGAAAGGTGTCTACAGTTTGACTTCAGGCAGGTGTACTTCCGTGGGTAGATATCTGCATTTCCGTTGGTAGAGGTCTGTATTTACCGTTGGGATGCAAGGACATATACAGATTTTCAGGCCCAAGAACGCCTGGTACTTCCTGTTAGTAAGAGAAGGCTCCCAGGAAATCAGCTGGGCCAGAGGTGGGTGATCATCGATACCAGGAAACAATGTACTGTCTGATATACGGGGCTAGGAGGGAGGAAGACAGCCAATTATACCCCCAGTAAACCCATAGCCTATGGCCCAACGTGACCAAGCCAGCACTTAGGAATCTGTACAGAGGTCCCTAATCACATAGGACCTTGCCCTTGCATCGCCCCTTTACAGAAAGCAGAGGTAATGATGGTGTAGATGGTGTAGTATGAGGTAAACAAGTAAGAGTAGATGACTTGCTTCCCCGTTCAAGGCTGCAGAGCCTGAGTCAGACCGGAATCACAGGCTGGGGTGTGAGATGCAAGTGCTGGTCTAGACCAGCCTGGAATTGTAATAACTGAAGATGAGTTTATTGTAATGCCTGAGCATGATCCAGAAGGCTGTGATGGCTGCCCATTCAGGGGTGGGGAAAAGAGGACCGATTAAGTGGGTTTGAAGATTGCAACACAGTTTCTTAACTTGTGTCTGTCAAGTTCAGCCCCGGCAATGTGCCTCGCATGGGTACAAATGTATTCAAACAGAGACTGCTGAAGTAGAAATATGTGAGGGATACTGCTCTCAAAAGTTTGGACTCCAGGGCACCTGGGTGGCTCGGTTAAGCGTCTGCCTTCAGTTCAGGTCATGATCCTAGGGTCCTGGGCTCGAGTCCCGCATGGGGCTCCCTGCTCTGGGGGGAGTCTGCTTCTCTCTCTGCCTCTGCCCCTCCCCACCCCCTGCTCGTGCTTTCTCAATCTCTCTCTCTCTCTCTCACGCTCACTCTCTCTCTCTTAAATAAATAAATAAACAAGTAAACAAACAAGTAAATAAATAAATAAATAAATAAATAAAATCTCTAAAAAATTATTTGGACTCTGTTTTAAGAGCCCACATCATTCATATCTACAATATTTGATGGCATTCTGCCTTTTTGCCTTCCACTCCTCCCTATGGCGGGCCCACTATGCATTCAGTACTACGTTACAGAACATAGAGAGATGCAAACTCATCTGTCTGCCGCAGACACGGTGAGAGCATGGCTCACAACAGACATTACTTCATAAAAGTAAGAGATGGGCTGGCCATATTAAATGTCTCAAAGACAACGAGCCTCAAATCTTCAGAATTTTTATACAGTCATTATACTGAAGAAATATGTTCAAGTGCATGACCAGTTGGGTTGATTATGCTAAAATAGAAAAAAAAGAAGAGGAAAGGTCAATAAAGGGACAGCGAACTAACAAGAAAAATATGGTCAATCCAGACTTCTCAAAAACCCTGATTGCCATTTTGCTAGAATAGCAATTACCATTACTGCAACTGTGTTTGGGGAGAAAGGAGACTATGTCAGGCATTATGATGCCAGCTCTGCATTAACAACCTATTTGATCTTGAGTAAGTCTTTTAACATCTCCCAGCCTACTGTCTCATCTCTAACCAGCAGCTCTAAACCTAAACACACATTCCCAGGTTTCCAGTGTCCAGAAAGCAGTTAATCTACATATTTTAATGCTTATGTTGGGTCTTTTCCATGATAATTCCAGGAGGTAAGCAAATTCACTCCTATCCTACCTAGGCTTCTGCATCTTTTCCAAAAGATAAACTGAATTTTAGGGTAACAGATGTTGGCTTATTATAGGAAGACAATGCTCTGAAATTCTAGCAGCTCAGTGCATTTGTTTGCAAGCAGGAGAGTTTAAGACACTCTGAACATTTGTAAGGCTTCAGCGGCTCTGGCTGGACAAGATGTGGTCTTTGTCCGTGATCTCTCCATGGCATGCGATCCCACGGCAGCAGTCATGGACGGGAGCATGAACTCAGGAAAGGCTAGCTAAAGGATGCCTACCACAGTCAAAAAGAGATGGCAATTTTTAATGAAGCATGATCTTTTCATTTGAAGTTGCGATTGACCAGCAGGGTAACTTTTCTCAGCTTGTTATATTCTGAGTTCTGCAGGTTAGCTAGCTAAGCTCAGATGTGATTGGCATGCAGGGCCCCTTAAAACTGTCAGGCCACCTTGCAATTAGGCATGATGCCACCCGAACAGATGGCATGAACGATGGCATGCCAGACGACAGCCAATACACTTACCGGCATTGAGCATTCAGAGAGAATTTCCTCTCTCAGAATGTCAGAATATGGATCTACGGCACAGCGAGCAGGCAAGGATTTCATGGAGCACACAGACTGCAGAAACAATAATGCTGTTTTTGTGTTAGGGCCAGATATGGAACCAGAGAATCCACGACTAATAGAGTCCCGGGGTTTAGAGGCACTTTCAAGGCAATGAATTCTGGTGACCCATTTGATGCTCCATTCATCCATCCGTCCGTCCACAGATAAGGGACGTTCACGGTGAGGTAGGTACTATGTAGCTGTCCGCACAGCCGGCCAGCCAGGCCTTGACCACATTTACTGGCGTGGAACTCACTACTCTTACTGTACCCATGTCACCCTCCACGGAATGACTTTAAATTTGGTCACTTCCTCTTAATACACAGCATCCAGAGCCAAATGCACGGCTATAGATGCAATTGGCTAAGATGGCAAACAATTCAGTAGCTTTAAGTAGAATTGTAACATTTTTGGGTACTTTTTCTTAAAATATGAATAAGACTTACTATTCAATGTGATCGCCTCCTAACTTCATTCAACTTTTATAAAACACAGAAGGCTTTGTGATTCCAGAAGAGACAACAAAAGGACTATGGTTTAAAAATGTCCGTGTTATGACCTTGTGTAGTAAAGTGATGTAGGAAGCAGCAGTTTCAGGGTCAGACGTGGCTTACCTCTCAGAACTGGCATTTCCTTGCTGGGCGATCTTGGGAGAGCTCTTTTGGCTACCTGAGCTTCCATGTCCTCGGCTGCAGAATGGAGCTAAGGCTGTAATGTATCATACGTCTTATCATACATCTATTCCTTTATCTGGCAAACATATTTTATAACCATTGTGTGCAAGGCGCCATGCTGGGACACATTCTATTAATTAGGGAATATGATGAGTTTATGTTATAATAGGTGAATACCACACATTGCTGTTGAACACTGATGAAGCCACTCGGTTGTCCAGCATTATCTGCAAAAAATATAGACGAAATGAAAGATAAACATTGGGCCCGGAAGTAACCTTATGATATAACTTGAGCACGTCTGTCTATACCTGCAAGATGGTGCAATTCTTTGTAGGAAAGAGACTGGAAGTGAGCTCCCCTAAAGGAAGCATGAACCCATAGAACTGGATTATTTGGATCACGGGCTGTGTTGGATCGAGGAGATGGTAGCGAGGAGCACAGCAGTCCTTGATGAAAGCTGTGAAGGCTCCTTCCAAATATGCCTCTGCCTCCTGCCATGACCGTCCGCACTCTTCTGCTACTGCCCCAGAGTACAGGAGACTTTGGACGAGAAGAAGAAATTTAACCAATTTCCCAAGGAACTCTGATGGCCCAACACCATGAGGGCCTTTTCTTTCCCTGTGTACTCTCCACATAAAGCAGGCTCGGGGGACGTCGGGACAAAGCAAGGACGCCTTTGTGGTTGTTCTTACTCCACACCCGTGGGTCGTGCTTGGCTCCTTGGCAAGATGGATACATTAATGTGGAAGATGGTGCACTATGGCTGAGCTCAGCTGCGGCTGCGCACCTGAGACCTGGCAGCATGGTGCTGATGGTTTGATGTGCGAGGAACGCCACCCTTGGAGGAAATGCCCGATGGGGCAGCCTTGGCACGGCATTGGTGGACATCATCAGCGGTGCTGGGGGTGCTTTTAACGTGGGCTGCTGGTGGCCGTACCTTCCCACCATGTGACACAGGTGCTGCTTTGGGCCATAGACAGTGTTATGGGTTGAAGTGCATCCCCTTAATAATTCATATGTTGATTTCCTATCCCCAGTACCTGAGTGTGGGAACTTATTTGTAGATAGGGCTGTGGCGGCTGTAATTATTTAAGATGAAGTCATAGAGCGGGTGGCCTCTGATCTAATTTTCATAAAAAGGGGAAATATGGACCTAGACGTGCACACAAGGAGAATATCTTCACACATGACGATGAAGGCAGAGATTGGGGTGATGCATCTAAACACCAAGGAGCGCCAGAGAGTGCCCACAAACCACCAGAAGCCATGGAGAAAGGCTGGAAGGGACTGTCCCTCACGCCTCGAGAAGGAACCAAGCCTGCCAATCCCTTGATCTCGGATTTCCAGCCTCCAGACCGTGAGATAACATATTTCTATTGTTCAAGCGACCTGGTCTATGGGGCTTTTGTTACAGCAGCCCGAGAACATGAACTCAGATGGAGGAAGAGACAATCTTCCAGCCCACCAAGTAGGGCCAGAGGAAAATGCCAGAGGCTCCAGGTTGTGACCAAAGTTGAATTTTTAAGTCTGTGTTTATATTCCAAGACACAAGAGTGTGTTTTCTCAAAAGGCCAAAAACAGAAGTTAGATTGTGGAAATAACCAGCTAGCTGAAGGAGCCATCTTATAAAAATGGCCAACTTGTCCAGGAAAATTGGAAAAAAAAAAAAACCCAACACCAGCTAAACTCCACTGTGCGCATGTTAGTGCCCTTCCTGATGGTGCCAAAGGGGTAGATGGCAGCTTTGCATCACACAGACCACCACACTGGTGGTGGGGGTGGGGGGATGCCTTTCTGCTCCGGTCAGGTTAGTATATACTTCTGGTTGGCGGCATTAATCAGAATGCTAACTATTTATAAACTTCATGGTGTCAATTGCTCCCTGAAAAATCTCCAATACCATGGCAGATGAGAGTCTAACGTTATGCACCATATATAAATATATAAAAATAATATACATAAGTGAATGTATACATGAGTTAGCCTCTAGACTAAACTGGAGGGCAAAGGTGGAGAGGGGCATCCTGTTTCTGCCATTTTTTTACCCACTGTAGTTATGTAGCTATTTAACCTATAACTCAGCATAAGCAGTCCTCAAGAGTTCATGCGTATGTAACTTCTTTCTATATTCTAAGTAAATTCAGGATAAGGCATTGGGTAGGCATCAATTCTAAAAGCAATGTCCTAGATTGTAGGGCTTCTCTTTTATTCATTCTGATTAATGACCTATGCAAACATCATTTAAAAAGGCATACTCCAGCGATTTAATGAGAGATTAATTTTCAAAGTATTACAAATAAAGTGAAATTCCATCTGAAGAGACAGAAAGAAATGGTGTAGAGAATCTGCTGAATTTCTATGTGCTGATTATTGATCAAACGAATAAAAAGAGGTCCCACATTTGAAATGTCCAGTAATGCCTCACACATATTGGCACTGGGGGGGAGCATTCTTCTTCCCCTTGTCCCCCTTTGCTAGAGTCTGCTATTCCCTGCCCTTTCCCCGCCCTCTCCCCCATGCAAGGGTGGGAAGCTGGCTTCTCTGGAGAATAGCTAAAGGCTTTGGGCCTGTTGGAGGGAGGGCATTGATGCCAAGGCCAAGGGCAAATGCCCACTCTCTGGCAAAGCATTAAGCCTAGTTTCCTGGGATACATTGAAAAAGCAGACAGAGCGTAGCCTGCAGCTTATCTGTACTAAAAGTGGTAAGTTCTGATTCAAATACAATATATCCCACCACTGGATACGTGTCTGAGGGCCTTGAAATTCTGCCTGCTAAGCCCACCTTCCCATCTCAGAGTGGGTTTTTAAAGCACTGCCTGGTGCTCTATGTAAGTTATACTCAATTTTGAAATCTATTACCTATTTGAAGACAGAACAAGAAAAAAATCATTTTAAATTCTTTTCCAACACGGATCTATAAAACATATATATGTACAAGATTGTTTTACTGAAGATAAATGACCATGAACTTATGTTAAAGCACGTGTCGGGCTAGTAGCCTCAGAAATCAGAGCCCACGCTGCACGGCCGAGCAGATAATGCAGCTTAAGCCGTGTTTAGGAGCCTAAGGCACTCATAGGACACCTGCCGGGAACTGAACAGGTACCGTCTCCACACACTTGTGTGACGCCTGCCTGGAAACGGATGACAAGGACCGTCCGCTCTGACCCCATTTTGTCCCCCGTAGGGAAACTCCAGACCTGTGCCATTCGGGAGGCAGAGCGGCTGTCTCCTGACTTCCTGGGTGCTACTTCCTGAGCCTGTCAGTGTGGTGTCCCCCCACCAACACGCATCTGCTATACCAGCGTAAACAAAAGGAAAAGGGTGGAGAAGGATGGAAGGAAAACTTTCGCAATGTAGCGGGAGATTTAAAACACACAAGGAAGGCTGAAGGCGGCAGGGTTGCTACCAAGGGAAGGGACCACGGGCAGGATCTGCATCCGGAGGAAAAGCATCCAGAGCCAAACCTAAAAGGATGGGATGCGGGTGGTCAACAGGGTTAAAAGAGAAACAAACAACCCAGTCAAGACACTTCAGCACTTTCTGTGAAAGAGCTCGATTATTCATCCGCTCACATCTTCATTCATTCATTTGACAAATATTTACAGGGCAATTGCTGTGTTCCAGGCACGTGTCAGGCTGTGCGGAATAACTCAGTGAGTAACTTGAAAGCGTCCTGTTCTCATGGAGCTTTCGTTCTAGCAAAAGTAGAGGAAAGGCCACAAATAAGCAAACCAGTAGGGAAATAGAATATTTTCAGATAATGATAAATGCTTTTTTAAAAAATGAAACAGGGAAGATGAAGCACAAAAGACACACTTGGGAAACTCTCTAGATCACATGGTTGGAGCAGCATCTCCGCAAGAGGTGCAGAGCCCCAAGGTCGGGAAGGAGAGACACTGATGGCAGAAGTGTTCTCAGAAAGCAAAATCAGACAGAGGTCCTGGGCCAGGAATGCGACGAGCGGTGAGAGACGCTGTGTGTCGTCATGACATCCGGGATTTTCAGAAGATCTGGATACACAAAGAGGAGATTTTAAAATGCTTATCAGCTCCACATCTAGACAGATTCTGCCAGTCTTTTAATTAGAAGGAAGAGTGAAACCAAACCCCCAACCCTCAATTCATGGCAGGACTCCCCTGGGAACCGTCGATGGGGGCTCATCTCAGACCGCAGCCCCAGCAACAGGTGCTAAAGAGTGAGCACAGCTCCGGAGTTTAGGTGGAAAAAGCCACAGATCTGAGAACCGTGCTCAGCCAAACTGCCTCATGTTGTCATCAGATGTACAAGCCCTTTGAAAATATACCTGCCTTGTAACTTTTTTGGAAGGAAATAGTGTGCCCCAGGATGATGAGGAGGAACTGGGGGAAAAAAAAAATCAAAATTCATTCCTGAATATCAGAGGAATGTTAGGTATACTTTTAAAAAAGACAGTTGGTTAACCAGAGGGTTAACAACAGGCTCAGTGCCCCAGATTGTTCCTCAGGAGAATGAAAGAGCATCTCTGCAAAGTCCGTCCTTCTGAGCTGGGCACAGTAACGTGTCCACCGATCCGGTTTGGTTCATGACCACATTAGACATTTTAAAGTAGTTTCTGCATAAATTGTTTCCCCTTATTATATGAACATTCTCATAATGAAACCAAAGAGATTCATCTGAAAGAGCCTTTCTTTTGGATAATACATACAGTGGGTGAAAATCTCGGACACAGTGGGATCACCAGCTGTGTCTGTGTCCAGTGACTATGGATGTCCCCATCCACCCAAACTTGGTGGGTTAAGGCAAGATGAACTTTCATTTGTCCCCTCCCCAGCCGGCCTCTGGGTGGGTCCCCATGAGGACAGTGGTTTCTGCTTCACCCGGAAGGCTGGGAGCAGCACCGACTCTGGAGCTGGGGACCGGCACTCGGCCCACACTGAGCTCCTCAGGCTTCCCCCCCTGCTCGTGCGTCTCTAACTGGGAGCATCAGGGGACAACAGCCGCAGGCAGCTCAAGGCTCCCAGGCTGCGCACCCCAGGTCGAGAGGGAGCCCAGCCCAGGAGGAAGCCAGGAGGCACGGTGTGCTAGCGTCCTGAGGGCTCTTCCTCAGAAGCGAGCCCGAAGACCAGCCCGGGGGCGCGGGGAGGGCCCCATAGGGACAGCCTCGCCAGAGGCAGCACACAGGCATGAAAGCCATCGGTGCCTCTAAGAAAATTTTGACAGAGGGGCGCCTGGGTGGCTCAGTCGGTCGGGCGGCCGCCTTCGGCTCCGGGCGTGATCCCAGGGTACTGGGATCGAGCCCCGCGTTGGGCTCCCTGCTCAGCGGGGAGCCTGCTTCTCCCTCGCCCTCTGCTGCTGATCCCCCTGCTTGTGCTCGCTCTCTCTGTTGAATAAATAAATAAAATCTTTAAAAAAAAGAAAATATGCAAATGCAGTATTGACAAACATCTTCAGTAAACTCCTGCTTTAAAAAAAACAAAACAAAAAAACAGTTAAAATTCGGAATGAGATAACTATGCAAGTCTTTCTTCATGCCTGCCTCTGACACCTGTCCTCCACCTTCTCCCTGATCGCTCTCCTCTCATATCCTACTTCTGGGTCTCCTAAACACACTTGTCTCTCAGGAATAACATGCAGTCTAGGGCAGCTTGACGAGAGCCGCTAAGGGCCCAGGAGTGGGTACAAACATGGATTCACATCCTGTCATTCACCAGGTACATGAATTTGGGAAGTCCATTGAACTGCTCTGAACTCTGAACAGACTCCTTAAAGGAAACTCAAAATGCCTAACTCATGGGGATATTGTGAGGATTGATCAGGCAGTATTTACAAGACACTTGCAGAATGCAGCATGCCCTTGAAGGAATTCAGTGGCACACTCTGGACTTGAAGCTTCCCAGAGCTGTGGCATCCCCCCAGGTGAGTGGTCAGTGAAGACGGCTCCACCAGCCAGCAGACTGAAGCTAGCACAGTGTCTGCTCTTTGCATTCATAAACACACACACACACACACACACACACACACACACACACCAGGAAAGATAAGGCAATGTTACAGTCATTCTAGACTGGGCTGGAATTTCCAATTTCAGAGCAAAATGGTGTTTTTCCATCTTCCCAAAGAACACTCACCTCCTGGTCACCAAGGAGATTTCAAAAGGAGAAAATTAATATGTAGCTTGCAACAAGCTTGAAGAGAGAAAAAGAACCAGTCAGCCACGTGGTGCCCCAGGTAGAGAAGGCCAGCAGCCATGGGAAGCAGTGTGTGCAAACCTGTGTATTAGAGCAGAAGCAGACCCATCTCCTAATGACAGCGGTGCCCATTGTGCTTTAGCGAATTTCACAAATTAGTAAGTAAGAAAAAACATAATTAAAAGAATTAGGGACATCGAATCATGGTGTGTGCAGTGTTCATCTATTTTGACAAGTATAATTTAATTTTACTTATTTAGGGTAATATTTCATAGTGTACTAATGAGTGTGCTCTTGTCTCTTTTGTAAAAGTAGTGAAATATTAGTAATATGAAACCTCACTGCTGCTCTCTGTTCCTCGGCTGCTCCTGACAGGAGGTGAGACCCCCAGAGGTTGTGCTCCGTGGCTGGGTGGGGGGTAGAGGGCGAAGAGCAGCGGGAACAGGATCCAGAATTCACGAGCGACTACAATGAAGGCTGAGTTGTGTTCACTGAAAAGTGAATAAACACTAATTTAAAGAGATGTATTAGGTGACATGTGAATAGAAGTCTTCTTCTGGAACAATCTAAAACTGATTCTTCTCTGGGAAATCAGAATTATCATTTTTAAAGGCATTTTATATGCCAAGAAGCAGTACTACTTCTAGATTGTCCTGTTTCTACCAATGAGTCTCTCTTCCTCCAAGACAAGACGGCGGGGAACGTTAGTTAGGCTTCTTCTCTATTTCATTTCCTCCCCATCCATTCATGGACACCGTCCTCATGATTCTTACCCAGTCCTCTATCCCAACTCCTTTATGCTTACCCTCATCCCTGGAGTGTGGGACGGCCCTGACGTCCATGTCCAGCTTCCCCATCGTGTCTCCCATCCATGGCATGCTCGCTTATGTTAGACGGGTCTTCTTAAAATGTTCCTGTGAACATCCAGCACTCAGCTCAAGAACCTTCCGTGGCTTTATGTTGTATTCTTGTATTTCTATACTGGGATTCAAGACCCTCCACAGGACCCTGCCTCTTTCTTTCTAAGCATATTTCCTCTAACCCACATAGAAACCTGATTTTCTAGTCTACAGGTGTTGTTGGGTAAACAAATGCATTAGATCTCTGTCTCTCCAACTACAAATGAGCTAGATTAACTCTAGGTTCCCCTTTACCTCTATTTTACCCTTTTTACTTTGTTTAGTTTTCAATCTACTCTTTTTTTAAGATTTATTTATTTATTTGAGAAAAAGAGAGAGAGAGAGAATGCATGTGGGGGTAGAGACAGAGGAAGAGGGAGGGAGAGAATCTCAAGCAAACTACCCGCTGAGAACGGAGTCTGACATGGGGCTCCATCTCAGGACCCTGAGATCACGACCTGAGCCAAAATCAAGAGCCAAAATCTCAGAGCTTAACAGATTGAGCCACCTAGGAACCCCTCAATCTATTCTTGAATCCACAGACATTACTCATCCAAAGTGCCTCTGAGACCTCAGATTTACAAGTCCAGAGATGGGGTCCTCCTCGTCTGATGGATACTTTCAATGACATCTCTCCTCGGCAATCTCTCCTGTTAGCTTTTGTGAGACTTTTTTTTCTGGATCTCCCCCTCCCTCTCTGACCACTTGCTCCCAGTCTGCCTTCTTGGTCTCTTTCTTCTGATTTTCTTTAATTTTATTATTCCTAGGATTTTACAGTTATCTTCTTGCTATTTTATTCTCATGGCTTATCCACCTGGTGTGTGACTGCTCTGGAAAGTTTCTGATTTACATGTCTACATTCCAGCTCAGGACTGGAGCTCCAGGCACTCGTGGCCAGCTGAATGTCTCACTGGTACCTCAACTAAAATTGACACGCACTGAAATCATGACATCATCTTCAAACACTGTCTTTTCTCTACACCAGCAGCATCAACTCATGTTATCCCAACGAGACTCCAAACCCTCCTCACTGCAGCTGAACCCACTAATGTTATTCATAAATTACCCTAGAATCCACCATCACTGCATTAGCACAGACCTTCATTGTCTCTTTTCCTTTGAAAGAGTTCGCTCAATTTGTTGGATCTCACTTTTCTTCCCCATTGAGTCTATCCTTGAACACAGCCATCAAGATGTGAATTCAACCTCAAGGTTCCTCTTGGAACTTTCCAACTGGGTTCTTTTCAATAGTTTCTAAAGTCCTTCAGCGGAAGCCCACACTTTCACCATGTACTGTGTGGCCCTCTATGACCACCTAGAATATGCTTCCTATCCTACTTCAATTCTCTTCATTCTTCCAGCTGATCTTCACACAGCTCAAAGGCCACTTTCCCTGACTCCAGCCATCCTCAGTCCTCAGGGCTCCTGAGAAGACCTGTCTCCCATTCCTCACCGTATCATCCTATAATTGTCTACTAGTATTTCTTTTCCTCCAGATCCTGTACTTTAAGGGCAAGAAGATTGTCTTATGAGTCGTTATGGCCCCAGTGTTTTTCCCAGTGTCTGGCACATTGTAGATGACCAACATTGCCTTAGTGAATAAACAAATAACCTCTATATTCTATTATGTTACATTACAGCATTTTGCCCTCCCCTCCTGGAGTACTAACTTAAAAGAATATGTTCTAGTTGCTAATCTCATGTTTGGATAATATCTGTGGCTCCGGGTTGAGCCCAGTAGGGTCTGTAACCAGGCAGCACATGGCATGACCGGGGGAAAATACAGCCACAGAGGTCCCAGCCAGCTCCTGAGCACTGTCCTCGTTCCCTCCCTTTTGGATTCACTGTCCAACCATTTAACACTTGAACTCTTAGCTGCTGAGATTTGGAGTGAGGGGCTAATTAGTCAACAAGACATGACAACATCCTGCTACAGGGAGATTACATACACCTACGGGTGTTAGCAGACGCAGAGTAAAACCCAGCAACTTGAGAGACCTGAAAACGGTGTTATCTTCCAACAGCACACGGGAGAATGTTCCAAGAGATAAAATACACAAGACAAATGGTGTCTCTAATTGAAATGCACTGGAAGAATGGGGCCCATAGAATTCTAAATACACTTTCTATTCCAATGTTCCTCCTATATGGGCATGGTGAACTGGATTAACAAAGAATTGTGAATATTTTTAAATAGCAGAAAGAATGTATTCTTTCTAGAGGGGCATACCCCAGAGACCACAAAAATCTACAGACATCACACCACTGTGTTATAATTTCTGGTCTGTTTATAATTTGTTATTTATTCCTTAATATTAATGCAAAATGCGTATGTCTTTATTTGGTGAAGGAGGAGAAGGATGTTTAGAAACCCCAGGAGATTGCTTTCCACATAATTATATTTCTAATTATGATGGTGGTTGTTATGTCACAGAAAAATTGAAGCCCTTCGGATTCCTAACCAGGTTCCCACGGCCTCGAGAGTGTACGGCTACTCCTTGTTTGACTGGTCTGCCCAGGGTGTTCTCTGTTTCTTATCCTTTCTGACCTTCACACAGCCACCTTCTTTCAGGGGATGCAGGTGGGCAGCCACCCCACGCTCATGGGACCGCCACTCGGCTCCCCCACGCCGGTGCACGAAGCACTCTGCACGGGGCTCTTCTGCCGTGGTCCCGGGCAGAATAATAGTAGTAGACATGACATGTCTACTACTGGTTCTACCAGATGTCTTCTCAGGAGCCCTGAGGACTGAGGAGGGTTGGAGTCAGGGAAAGTGGCCTTTGGGCTGTGTGAGGATCAGCTGGAAGAATGAAGAGAATTGAAGTAGGACAGGAAGCATATTCTAGGTGGTCATAGAGGGCCACACGTACAGCGCATCTCCCCCGGATTGGAGCGGTGCCTGATTCCTGACTGCATACACATCCCAGGATGCCATGCCGGGTCCTGGGGAGGAAGCAGTGAGCAGGGCATGCTTCGGAGAGAGCCGGAATGACCGCATCGACAAGCCGAGGGATCCCAGAAGGCAGATAGTGCTTACAGACCAAGAAAGTTTCGTAAAATAAGAAATGGGGTGGGGGGCACTGTATTATGTGAGAAGATCGGGGAAGTTTTCTCTGAGGAAATGATATTAAAGGAAAGGCACAGTAAAGCAAGCCGCACAAATAGCTGAGCAAAGGGCTGTATGAGGTTGGTCTCCAAATGCCCCTCCTCCTGCCCCCTCACGCACCCTGCCAGGACTCCCGCCTCACCTCCCCTTCCCTCCCTCCAGGGCAGCTGGGCAGCCTGACACACCTTCCGCCCAATCTCCCCTCCCTTCCCACGTCCTTCTCTCTGTCCTCCCCCTCATCTCTCTCTTCTCCCCCTCCATCTCTCTCTCTTTCCCTCTCCATTTCTCTTTCTCCACCCCATCCTCCTCTTTCTCCTCCCCCCTTCATCTCTCTCCTTCCTTCCCCCTCTCTCTCTCCTCCCCCTCCCTCCCTCTCTCTCTCTGTCTCTGTCTCTCCCCCACTCCGTCTCTCTTCAGGAGTCCTGTGACTTATTCCATCACAACCGCTAGAGATGAAGCCCTCCACATTTTTCAAAACGTCTACCAGGTGATTCTTCACCACTGAAGTCTGACAAACTTCGCACAGTATCACGCACATATGACTTACTTCAGCCCTCTCAATTAGTGATTTTAAATGAGTAATTGGGGAACTGCAACTGTGACTATTACACATTATTTTGTTCAAGACGCAGAAAACAAATGTAAAATCAATATTCTATAAAAGACACGGTGAGTCGGAGTGAAGCTGGTCCTATATGTAGGCATGCAGGTTGATAACAGCCAGGGAAGTTCCTGGGAGGCCGTCCCTCCCGCCGGCCCACTGGGCTCTGTCTTCGTGTCCATTCTCATCCTTTTGCATTTACATTGTCTGGCGCCTGGCGCTCTTCAGAGGAAGGCATTGTGTAGGGTGAGGCCAAGGGAAAGGCCTCGGAGCAGCCAGAGAAGGGGACAGCCGTGAGGAGAACCGAGGAAGGAGCGCCAAGGCGGGGGAGAGGCAGGACGAAGGAAGGCAGGTCTCGCACAGGATGGTCCAGGGCGGGGGGATGTGGGATTTAACAGCTGCCTTGAAAAAGGCCTCCTCTCTGAATCTCTCTCTCCTCACTTGTGTAATGGGGATAAAATCCACTGCCCTCAGTAAGAAGATGAAGGAGAAATGCTTTGAAAAGAACCAAGTAACAGTACTCAGTGTGTCATTACAGCAAATGAGTACACGGCTTGCTGTTGGTGGACGTGGCAGTGAACACACCGTCTCCCCGGCAAGAGGAAGAGCTGGACCAGGGCTGCAGCCCAGGCCCTCAGAGAACAGTCACACCGAGGCCCCCAGAACCATCCCAGGGTCAGCATCCACGCCATTTGCCTTGAGCCACACTCAGCTGCGCACCAGAAAGGGCAGGGCACCCAGAGCTGGAGACAGAAGTGAGGGCTTGTGCTGAGCCTCTCACTCGGATTCACAGGCTCCCACTGCTCCCGCGCATCCGTATTGCGCAGAGCATACGGCGTACGCCGCATTGCATTAACATGTACCACCTAGAGTACCCGCTACGGCGCAGCACAGAGCACGCACCACGTAGCGCACACCACACGGCGCGCACCACGTAGCGCATCTCACATGGTGCATATTACATACAATGCAGCAGGGGTAACATCTAAAGGAGCCTTCAGATGTATTTTAGCAAGCACAGACGAAAGGCGTTCCAACCAGCGGAGCCTGATCACAGTCTCCTGGGCATGGGGGGCCCTGCGGGTAGGCTGGCCTGGGTGCATGGGGAGGTTGATGTAAGATCGCACGCGGAGAGCCTCGAGTGACCGGCTGTGGAGCTTATTCCCTAAGTGCTGGAAAACACAAGCTTTGTTTATGGAAAATCAGTCTGGAGGCAGGTGGAAGACAGATTGTAGGGTGAGGATCAACCCAGAAGCAGGAAGCCCAGTTGGTGTTTTGCAACAGCCTGGCAGGAATGATACGGGTCTGAACCTGAGCAGCGGCGATGGTCAGGAGAGAGACGACCCCAGTAAATTGAAGGGGTGTGCATAGGGAGGGACTAGCTTTCTAGTTTGGCTAATCATGGGGTTGTCGTTAATTAAAGGTGGGCGATACGGGGAAGCAGCAGGCTGTGAAGGACAGGGTCAGGAGCAGAGAATGCAGATGCTTCGTTGGTTTGGACCCGAGGAGGTGGGGGGGCCTGGGGATGGGCAGGCAGAGCTGACCAGCAGGCTTTCAGCTGTGTGTTCAGGAGTCGGCAGAGAGATGTGAGCGAGATACAGAGGTTTCAGAGTCGCGATCATAAAATTGGAAATAAAAGTCTTAGTTGTCAATAACGAATGTTGAGGAAACAAGTATAACATTAGGTGAGGTGAGGGATAGAAGGAATTGTGGGAAACCACAAGTCTTAGCAAGCGGACAGACAGTGAGCAGGACTGGAAAGGGACTGGAGGAGGAAGGAGGGAAATCTGGAGACCTGGCAGCACATCTCTGGGTGTGTCGTGGGCACAGCAGTCCCCTGGGTGTGGGAGAGGGGAAGGGCCGGGCTTCGGGTCTGGCACAGTCACGCTCCTACACCTGTGGGTCCAGCCCAGCGCGAGAGCCCACCCACCTGCAGAACACTGAAGAGCCCCAAGTCCACCAGATGCGGCCCCTCTCTTGGGGAGAACACTGTGCGTGGACCCTCCTGAACTGGGGGTGTGTGTGTCATTTGTGAAACCGAAATCCTGGCTTCACTGTGGAGTGGTGCTGACCTCTCGATGGACATACACAGGCCCCACCTGAATGCTAGAAAATTCTTGTCTCTGTTCCCTTCCTCTATTTCACAAGTATGTTATGTGCCCTTTGAGAAGCCAGCCCTTTCTTGGTGGATCTCTCTCTCTCTCTCTCTCGTCCCCCAGCCTCCAAATTAGACCCACCCTGGGGGATGGTGGGCACCTGTACTTGACTGGGAGGAGAGAGAAGAGATAACAACCATCATCCACCGGCCCACAGTCTCCAAAACAGTTACGCGTGACAATAAGGGCTCACAATCTATTTGAAATGCTAAAAATCATGAAGCTTATCCAATTTGCAGATTTTCCTGAATACCTTCAATTGAATCAGTTTGCTTCTCAAGGCTGCATTTTTCAAAGTGGAGTTGCATGTAAATCTCCGTTTTTCCTTAGACAGCAGAGATAAATCTGAGCCTGGGCATCTTTTATCTAAATAATTAAAAGCATATAATAAAAATGCCCTCTCAGCTCCCTAGACCCAGTGAGCTTTGGGCTGATGATGGAAGAATCAAACAGTCAGAGAAGAGGGGCACCCACGGAGGTTCCTGAGCAGGCAGATCAGTGTGCAATGAAGGTGACATCAAGGATGACGTGAGGACACAGGCAGAGGGGGTGTGCACAGAGCACATGTGAGGGGCAGGGGCCGGCCGCTGGGGAAGTGCATACAGAGGACCAGGCCTGAAGGAGCAGGTGTTTAATGGGTGAGCCCATCAGGGAGCAGTTTCCCAGGTAGGAGGAGAACCACTTCCCGCTGTTCCATTTATAGCTTCTCAGGGCACAGTCAATTTTTCAAGCCAGGCAGCCGGGACAGGGATCTCTGACTTGCACTTTCTTTGTACCCTGCACAAATCAATAAGGACCTTAGCTTCCTTATTCATAACATGGGGCAGCAGATCTCCACAGGGCACTGCAGTAGAGAAGGCCTGGTCCTCAGGAATCAGCAGCCACAGCAGTTTGTCCTTTTGAGCAGCGGCAGACATGGAGGGGGCGGGGGGCCCGGGAATCCAGGCTGGGCTGGGTTTGCACCAGCCTCCCTTAGTGTGGGAGACAGCAGGCCTGTGTGCGAGAGAGAACCAGCACATTCAGGATCTCTCCCTGAAAATGCACAAACATCTGTAGGGAAGTGGGGGAGGGGGGACGAATCCTGGAGCCATGCTAACACAATTCTGGCAAGGACAAGATTTCCAGGAGCACAGACAGGTGCATCCTGCTGCCTCCTGGCAGGACACGGACTCGTGCCCATCGCAGGCCCGTGTGAACGGGAACGATTTGCAGAATGGAATAAGCACCAAACAGCCTAAAATAGGTACCACCACAGTGACGCCAAACAGAGCTGGGTTGTTTAGAAAATGACACAATCCCATGTCATGGGCCCCGATTGTTTATTACATGCTGCTGCAGAAAGTACGAATCTTCTGGGAGAGGAAACTATTTTGTGCCCCAGTCGTCAGGCACAGAGATGCAGCTTGGGGGATGAAATGGAGATTCAGCAAATTAAGGGGTCCCCGGTGCTCATGCCTCGCACGGGAAGCTGGTAGTGTGCCTGGTAGTCTCGGAATGAACACTATTTGTGACCTTCTCCCTTTGATAAAGGAAATTGCTTGGTCCACACACTTTCTAATGTGGTTTTCATAGAATCATCCAGAGCAAGGAAGAAAGAGCGAGCAAGCGAGTCTGTGGCTGCCTCCCTTGAAAAATCACCGTGGGCCACAGCAAAACTCTGAAAGTAACAGTGTGAAGTCACTCTCCCGCTCCCCATTTTGGATGGCAGATGGGAGGCAGGTGCATTTCTGCAGGATGAGCTGAAGAAGAGGGGCTTAATTAAAGAACGAGCTAACCGCATCCAAAAGATCTTGAATTGCCACCGTGCGGGCCTGCCTTTCCCTTCCTCGGAATCTTTTTAACTCCTTTCACGGCGGGTCATTGTCCTCACTGCAGCCTAACAGAGTGGGGCTGGGGCTATTATTTCCCTGTGATCAAATGACCAGGCCGAGATGCCTATCAGGCCAATAGGCCCTTCTGCGCCGACTCTGCAATTGAAATGGCTCTCGGGGATGGGGCCTCAGCTGCTGCCCTCCGGGCCGCCTCTAATTATCATCGGGACCCAGCCTGCTGGTCACCTTCAGTCCTGCCATCTACACTGACGGCTTTTCCTCCCTGGCTCACACTGCCAGGCCTGCCTTTTGTTCTATGCGGGATCCAACTTCTGTGTCCCTACAGATGGAGGAGACCATCCCTTTGGCACCAAGGCACACTACCCGGAGTGACCAGTCTCCCACTTCTCTGCTGCCAGGCTGGATGTCCTTTTCGGCTCAGATTCGAAATATTTTGGAAACGTGGTCCTGGAAGGAAGCTGGGGTCTGTGGTCTCCTGTTAGGGGTGTGGAACTTGAGGATCCGGTAAGGGAGTGGATTTGGGGCAAAACCAGAAGGTCAGCAGAGGAATGCTGATTCCCGGGGCATAAAATGGGAGAGCGTGGAGCTCTTTCTGGGAGGTGCGTAATCCTGACCTCTTGACCTCCTGACCAGGAGAGTGGAGACCTGGGGCTCCAGGTCAAGGGATGGGGCATGCCCGGTGCGGGGGGTGGGTGTGCTGGAGCAAGACCTGCCTTGGGGGAGGCCAAGCCTTGGCTGCCTGCTCCCAAGGACCAGGACACTACCCGCCTTCAGTGGCCTGGAGACAAGGGAAAGGTGAAAAGAAGGGCCACTGCCTCCAGAGATGGGCGAGAAGCAGGTCTGGAGGAACCGGCTGGGAGGGAGGTGGACGTGATTCATCTCAGAGGTCCCTATCAAAGTTGCTTCCCCTTGCCGTGACCGGTTAGCATTGTCTAGAACACAGCTCTGTTTACAGCTGAAAGCCAGGAAGGGGATGTAACTCGTTAAGGTTACATAACTAATTAGTGGCAGAGCTAAGACCCTGTTATATTATCTCCTTATTTAAAGCTTTGCAAATGTTTAGGGGAAGTATGTCTCTGGGATTTTATGACCTTTTTATCTGTAGTCCAGAAGAATGTACTTGCTTTGAATGAATATTAAGGACATTACGTACATTGATATACACGTACAATATCGGTAATAATCCCTACTTATTTATTAAGCTTCTATTGCGTGCCACGTGTTTTACCTACGTAAACAGCTCTCTGTAGTAGGACCCAGCAAGGTGGGCATTATGGCCTCTGTTCTGCAGATAAAGAAATTCTCACTAGGAAGGCTGAAGAAGCAGAGAGGGAGTAAGGACCAAGCACAAGCAGTCAGGAGAGTCGGGATGAGCACGCAGATCTGCCTGGCTCCAAAGCCGGACGCAGTACCTCTCCCTAATGCCCAAGATCTGTGAGTGATGAGATTTATTTTTAACAAAAGAGAAACCCCACAGAATCATTTCAATAGGTTTTCCTTTCTTAATCTAAGGAACGGAGGGGGAAGGTCTAAAACATGGAAACTTAGGAACAGAACTGGCGGATGTCATTAAGCCAAGCCACCTTCTGAGAGTGGTCAAGCCTTTTTTTCTGCCCCAACGGGGGCCCTGAGGCTGGGTTCTCCTTCCAAGGTTTTCTATTCAAATGGTAAGAGGGGCTACTTCCTGGGTAATTGTTCACAGCCACAGGGCCAGACTCATGGAGTTTACTGGGCACAGACACACTCACACGCTCCTACAGCTGTGCTAACACACTCACACACACTCGTGCGCACACACTCTTGCACCAGCGACTTGATCCAGCTCTCAGTTCAACCATCCAGAATCTGACATCCCGGACCAGTGAGAGAATGGGCAACGGGATAATCTGATTGGAAAAAAAAAAAATTGTCTGCTGTCCACATACGTCTTGTCTTTCTTAACTGTCACAGAGAATAGTGGTACTATTCTTTCCCACTCAGCCCCTTCCTATTTACACGTAAACAGAGCCAGAGGAAAACTTTTATGACCTAAAGCTGCATTATCTGACATTTCCTATATCACACCATGGGAGCCTGTTGACTCATGACCAGCCTCGAATACACACGATGCACTCAGAGCCCTTGCAGACCCCGGGCTGCCAGGGGTGCATTTCCCATGTGCACACACGCGCGCGCGCGCGCACACACACACACACACACACACACGAGGGCTGGTCTGCTGTTTTGCCCCCAGGAATACATATCAAAGGTTTCCATGGTGATGAAGGAGCAGATAAGATTTTTATATGCTGAGATTTTGAAAGGGATTGTAAATTTGCATCTATTAATCATCACTACTTTTTGGAGCAGCAATGACAATGTTATTTTTCACTGATTCATTTAACCTGTATTAAACACCAACTGTATGCCTACAGCCACGGAATTGTTCACCATATAATCCTGCTGTCCTGCACATAGGTGTGATGTGTGATGTTCATTCTCTTTAGAGGATTTTGGCACTAAAACATCACTCCACTTAGAAAACGTGAAAATATTC
Organism: Phoca vitulina; assembly: GCF_004348235.1. Lineage (NCBI taxonomy): Eukaryota > Metazoa > Chordata > Mammalia > Carnivora > Phocidae > Phoca > Phoca vitulina. The sequence continues at coordinate 4,033,019 of NW_022589745.1, read as the reverse complement.
TATTTCATCCAAAGGCAACACATTTGGAAATGGGAGCAAATTTTCCACAGACTTTTTTTTTTTTTTTTTTACATCAAGTGTCCTTTGTGAGATAAAGCCTCAAGGATGGAAATTAGCTGCCTCTGTCCTGAGAATCTTCCCAACCCTTTTCTTTCAAACGGATTGTCCGGAGCACTCTGGGACCGCCACAAAGCAGACACGCACGGCTGGCTGGCGGCCTCATTTCAATAGAGAGGCTTACAAAACAAGCTCCCAGGGTCCTGAAGAAGACTCTCTTCTTGGGGGCTTGGGCCTGGGGAAGGGAGGCCATGTCTCAGAACTATCCAGAGCAGCACAGGTTCTGTGCTTTTCCAGATATGAGAAGACCCAAGAGCATTAAAAATGTAGAAAATTTAAAAATCATCTTCGTCCAAGGGATGGGGGAAAGGAGAGGAAGAGAAAAAGGAGGTTGGGGAAGGCATTGTAGGAAAAGGTTACCTCCACCATTTCTCTACTCTGGGGTTCACCCCACAAATGTGCCTCCTCCAGGCGGGAGGATGGTACCCATTACCATTCACCCTTTATTCCCAGAAAAAATAAAAACCAAGTGGTTAGCAAATGCCAAGAAGCAAAGGCAAATCAGTGGAGTCGGCAAACAGCCCAAGGTGCAGCCCACTGCCAGGGAAGCCCCAGGTACAACGGCCAGCTCTGTGGGACCGCAGGACATCCTTCCACCGAAAACCCAGCCGCCTCTTGCAGGGCTCAATCGATTGGAGGCCACCTTTTGTAAAAGTGATGCTATCATTGTGGTTGTAATTTATGCAAAGAAATTCTGCAGCCCACGATGATTAAATTACAGCGGACAATGCAGGGTCTCTACAGCACGCACCCCCTCCGGGTTTCTCACTTTTATCTACATTAAGATCAGGTCTGTGAAAATTCGGTGCACATGGTTTCGATCTGAAAAAATGGAACGTTTCCACGTATTTCTGTATGTTTTTGAAGCAGAGAGAGACACACCACCATTTTTACATCTGAGTCTGGGAGGCAAAGCAAGGGATTCCTTTCAAGAAGCGGTCAGAAGGGGTTTTGCAGGAGACGTTCGGGGCGAAGCCATGCTGCCGACTTGATTTAAAATGAAGGCACTGGGAGTTCGCCCCCAACCCTGGAGACACGCACACGCGGCGGGCCGCAGGCCCACAGAAGGCCCCCTGGCACGTGCCTCTCCCCTCCGCCAGCCCTGCCCCTGTGCCCGCAGCCCCCACGGCGGCCCTGGGTAGGATGGAGGCCAGAGAGGGGGCAGGGCTGCGGCGGGGCCGCTCTCGCTGGGTGCCGCGCTCCGCACCTGCCTTCCACTGAGGGTGCCCGACAGTGAAGCCTGGGCGACAGACGGAGCTGGGCTGCGCCGAAGGAACCTCCTCTTGAAAGCGTCAGAATGTGGGGTTTCCGCGCCCTATTTGCTGTCAGCGAAATATTTTTTTTCTTTTTTAAATGGATCTCCTACCCATGTGGGGCTGATGAATTCCCAGGCCAGCTGCCTTTCTCCCTCTCTGTGCGAACGCGTGGCACTTCTGAGAGGGTCTGTGCAAAGGCCAGGCCTCCGGCAGCCTTCGGCCGGCGGGCCACCGTGCGGGGACCCGGGGACCGAGCTCCTCCCTCCGCGGCCTGCGCAGCCCCAGCCCGCACCCTTTGCTCTGCGTCCCCAACAAAGAGGCCTGCTTCGGTTCACGCTGGACCGGGAGGCTGCAGGGCAGAAAGACCCTGAGGCATGATGAGCGAGGGTTCAGGCCTCTTCTGGCTCTCCTGGGGACCTCGGGGAAAGAATAGCTCAAGATTGATTCCTCGACGCGCTCTGACCTTCTGAGCATTGGGTTGAGCCTGCGATCTATCATGTCAGGGAGGAGGAGGAGGTGGGGTGTGTGTGTGTGTGTGTGTGTGTTTAAAGAATATTAATTCACACTGAAATCCCAGGGAACATTTGCTAGCCATAAAGTGTCTATCCCTAATGAGGACAGATTTGGGAATCAATAAAATGTTTATATAGCTGGGTCTGCCCTCTAAGACATACCCATGTGCCTGCATGCACACACTCACACTCATACACACACACACACCCCTAAAACTAATCTAGGGCCCAAGGAAAAGCTGACCTTGGGAAATGTAATTTCCAATACAAATTGAAGTTCAAACCAGGAGGCTGTGCTTGTCCTTCGGGCGCCCCTGCACCTACCTCACCACCTCGCTCCACTTGGACTTGGACGAGGCGCCCTATAGAGAGCAGCTCAGGGGAGGTGCCGGCCCAGACGAGGTCGTTTCTGTGGACCTGCCTACCAGGGTTTTGATAACAATGAGGATGCTGCGGCCCCCTTTCCACCTGCACGTGTATCTATAAACACAGAACGCTGGGGGGCGGAGATATGCTTTCATTCTGCACCTTACCTCCTGCAGCAACTGTTACCAGCATTGGAGGAAAAGGCCCGTCTGGGCCTGAGTGATGGGAGCAGTGTGGGCAGGTTGGGCTTGCTGACTCAGTCCACACCATGTCGGCACCTGGAGGGACCGTCGTGCTTTCCTGCTCCAGGCTTTTTTGAGACCTTCTCCTTGTCTGAGAGGCACTCAGGAGAGCATGCACAGTAAGCTGCCTGCTTCTCTCTCTTCCCTTGATTAGGTTCTATCAGAGAAAGAACGAAATCTTAGGACATAGCCAAGAGTAAAGACACTGATAAAATTATTAAAATGAGAAAAAAAATTCTGTTATAAGATAGCCTATGCAGTATGATTCTCTTATAAGCATAATATGTAAGATATATATCTACGGAGCATACAGGAAGAATATATACAAACATAAAAGAGAGGGGCACCTGGGGGGCTCAGTCAGTTAAATGTCTGCCTTCGGCTCAGGTCATGATCCCAGGGTCCTGGGATCCAGCTCCATGCCAGGCTCTCTGCTCAGTGGGGAGCCTACTTCTCCCTCTCCCTCTGTCCCTCCCCCCCCCCCACTCATGCTCTCTCTCTCTCTCTCTCTTTCTATCAAATAAAAAAAATATATTAAAAAAACATAAAAGAGGTAGTTACCTTTTGATGGTGTGATAACTATTAATTCTGATTTTCTGCCCTTTAATTTTTTTTCCAAAATTAAGTACAATGAAATGGTACTGTTTCTATAATCAGAAAAGTATTAACTTCAAGGAAGCAATCTGACTGCTATTTGCCGGCTTCGTAAAAATTAGCAAATACATCACTTAAAGTTCCACTCAGGTAACACGGTGCTCAGTGGGTTTTCTATCTTCACAGTTTATATGTTCTGAATATTAACTTGATCCCTCTGGACCGTAAGAGTACCTGTGCTGTAGACGACTAGTTGGTCCCCAATAGTATTTGTACTCCCCTGTTTTCTCACAATAGTAGAACCCCAATAATCAGCCGGCCACGTGGCCGGTGGGAATGAGGCGACATTTCCCGGTCTTGTGGTGGGTGTGGCTCTGTGACGTCCTGGACGGCAGGATGTGAGCCAGAGTGATGGGTGTGACTGTCACACACATGATATCAGAAGAAGCCTGTCCGTAAGACCTTTCCTTTTTTTCTGACATTCAAGCTTGGGCTCCGCTGTTCAAAACACATCTCCCGCTACAGTCCTGTAGGTCCCTGGCCTGGCGGTCTCGCCATAGCAGCCCTGACTCAGGGCCAGTCCTGCCCCAGATCTGGTGTCCAAGGGGCATTTAAGCCTCCTGCCAATCACTTCCTGGGCCTTGGGGCCAGATGGGCAAACCGAATCTCATACAAGTGCCCAGGTGCTCCACTCTGGAACACCTATATAGTTTTTTGAAATTGCCCAAGTGTTCCTGAGTGTTCAGATTACTTTTTTTGTTGGTTCAGTCTGCCATGAAATACCCATCTCTGCTTCTTCCCCGGTGGTGCCATCACTCCAAATCACCTGCTACCAGCCCCTGTAAACTGTGTGGAGTGAAAGGTGTACTTCCCAAAGCTCTTAGGTCTTGTCTCTGAGTAGCTTCCTTCACTCAATATCCAGGCATGTGTATTTATTTCTGTGTTTGCCTTAACTTCAAGGCTTCTCTCCCAGGACAACCTCTTGGGTGTGCACATCCCCTTCTCTGCTGTCCCTGCCTTGCAGGGACCAGCTGAGGGAGGGCCACGCTTGTTTCTCCAGATGCTTTTCATTCCCATGATTGGTCCCTGCCTGCCATAGCTAGTTAAACTGAGTGAAAACCTCTGTCTTGCTTCATTTTCTCCTCCGTCCATCCCATTAGTATCTCCACTGGTTGCAGATATTTACAAAGAGTTTAAATCCAGTCGTTTGAGCTTAGGGTTGAGGACGTCCCCCAGCTTTGTTTGGACCACACCTATTCAATCGAGGCCTGAACCATGCCTCCTGATTTCACACCGCTCCACTCAGAGCCTCCATGTCCTGTCTCTTCTCTCAGAACAACGCAGAACCCCACCCCATAAGTAGGTAAGTAGGTGACCTGCATGTTTTCTGATTGTCAGCGTGCCCAAAGCCTGTTTAAAATTATTCAGGCATTCTTTGCATCCTGGTCACTGAAGATGAAGTCTTTTTGAGTGCGCAAATACCCAAAAGGCTGAGCTCTATGATATTCCAGCAGCTGACACTTTTCCTGGCCTCAGATACTGACCATTGATTCAACTTCTCAGTAGGATGCCAGTTAAAGCTCAAATATCTCTATTCTTAGCTCAGGAGTCTCAGCCTTAGGAAACATCTTTGAGCTTCTGCACAACAAAGGAAATAGTCAACAGAGTCAAGAGGCAATCTATGGAATGGGAACCATATGTTTGATAAGGGGTTAATACCCAAAATACATAAGAAACTACTACATATCAATAGGGGAAAAAACAAAATGGGCAAAGGACATGAATTTCTCAAAAGAAGACATATCAACAGCCAACAGATATATGAAAAGGTGTTCAACATCACTAATCATCAGGGAAGGGTAAATCAAAACTACAAGATATCCTCATACCTATTAGGATGGCGATTATCAAAAAAAAGCAAAAGATAAATGTCGGTGAGGATGTGGAGCAAAAGGAGCCCTTCTACAGCGTTGGTGGGAATGTCAATTGGTACAGCCATTATGGGAAACATTATGGAAGTTCCTTACAAAATTAAAAATAGAACTACCTTATAATCCAGCAATCTCTTCTAGGTATTTATCCAAACAAAATTAAATCAGATCTCAAAGAGATACCTGAGCTCCCATGTTCATTGCAGCATCATTCACAATAGCCAAGATATGGAAACAACCCAAGTATCCATCTTGGATATAACCATGGATATATAATGAAATATTATTTAGCCTTTAAAAAGAAGGAAAACCTGTCATTTGTGACGACATGGATGACCCTGGAGGACATTATGCTAAGAGAAATCAGCCAGATTCAGGAAGACAAATACTACATGATCTCACTTATATATGGGATCTCAATCCTATGAATTCATAGCAGTGAAGAGTAGAATGGTGGTTGCTAATACCTGAAGGGAGAAGGATATAGGGAGATAATTGGTCGAAGGATACAAACTTTCAGTTATAAGATGAATAAGTTCTGGGGATCTAACGTACACACTGGTGACGACAGTTAGTAATATGGTATTGCAGAGGTTCAGTCAGTTAATCATCCAACTCTTGATCTCAGCTCAGGTCTTGATCTCAGGGTTGTGAGTTCAAGCCCCATGTTGGCATGGAGCCGACTTAAAAAAATATATGGAGCCGACTTAAAAAAATATATGGTATTATAGTCTCAAAATTTGCTAAGAGCATAGATAATTAAATGCTTTCAACCCCATGCACAAAAAGATAACTATTTGACATGATGGGTATGTTAATTAGCTTGATTATGAGGATGATTTCACAATGCAGATGTATATCAAAACATCAAGTTGTACATCTTAAATATGTGTAATTTTTATTTGTCAATTATACCTTCATAAAGCTGTAAACAACAACAACAACAAAAAAATGAAAACAAATCTTCGATGTCAGTGGACTGAGTGCTTCCACTCTGTCAGTAGACTGACCACCCGGATACACTCCGGCACCTGTGACTCAGGGGAGAATCCTTTGCCCTTGCCCAGCAACACAGACCTGGGTGCCACTCCCACTCCAGAAAAGAGCTTCAGTTTTCCTAGAAAGTCACACAGTGAGATGGGGGCTGACTCTTCACCTTCCGTGTCCCTCCCTCTTTGGGGGAATTCATCTCACTAGCAAACGCTAAAGAAATTTAGACCACAGCAGAAGAACAATTACATGTTGTTATTTCTCCAAATTAACTAAAATCTGATCCAAACATCTTTTAAACCTGCTGGTGCAAATCAATCTCAGTTGTGTTTTGAGCCCTTCTTTCTTGACTTGAACAAAATTCCAGAAGGTTCTGTGTAGTTCAGACATTCAAGGAAGCATTCTTTGTTCTTCAGCGCCAGGTGTCCCACAGATAAACCCTGCCCCACCTGCTCCCTTTGAGGTAGGCTGTGTCTAAGCTGAGTTTGGTCACAGGGATACTTTGTTATTTTCCTCAAGGTCATTGCTCTGTGTTCAGTGGCCTCAGACTTCCTAGCATCTTTGGTGTAAGGTGGGGGGGTGGTCTCAGGGACTAACTGGACAGCAGTTACAATGACATCATCGAGAAGCCATCTCCCTCCTTATCCCTCCTCTGCACTAGCCTGGTCTGCCTGCCCCTATCTCCCATTGTTGAAAACTCCAAACTTCTGCATTTCCCCCACTGACCGCTGCAATAAACCCAGGCTTCCAAAAACATGGGCTTGAATCATCTTCTAGCTGCCTGGACACTTCTGCTTTTGATCTTATGACACGAAACCATTAGCAATGTCGGAGGGAAGGGAGCACACAGTCTTGGCTATTTTCTCAGAGTGGGGATGGAAAAGTGTCCATAAAAAGAAAAACATACAAAGATACTTTGGTAACTTTTTTGCAAAATCACACTATTAGTACTGTTTTCATATTTAGTTGGTAGGTTCTTGGTGAAGGTCCAGAACCGAAGCAGCGAACACACATTTTCTCTCCAATCCTGACTGCCAGGGTTAGGGCGTGTGGTGACCAATGTGTTATCAGTGAGCGGAGCGGCCAGCAGGGGGTGGGGGCACTGGGGACAGGTTGGTCATCTCTTATCTACTTGTTACCTTGTGAGTGGGTTGCATGGTCTTAGTTCATGTCTGGGCTTCTCAGAAGCTCTTCTCCCTCCTCCAGCATGTCACAACGGCTAAGGTTGCTGGACAAATGTGACATGACTCCATGGAGCTTGCTGCCCACTTTGGGAGATAGATTGTTGCCCATCTTTGCACTAGAGCTGAATGTCTATTATATCCAGAAATCAACAAAGTTTGGGACAGCAAGATCCCAGCACTTAATCTCAATTCTTGTCACCACGTATGAGAATCATCCCCAGTGTTAGGTCTAAAATGTCTCCTTGACGGCATGTGCATTCTCCACACAGGAATGTTGACCCGGACCTCATGCTAATAGAGGCCGGCGACACCCCCCAGCCCCCAGGAACTTGTGAGGCTGGGGCAGCCCTGAAAAGTGTTCCCTCTGAGACCAGACCTCTTCCCCCGAGACCAGAGAAATGCCTCAGCTACAAATGAGGCAGCAGAGCCGTCTCCATAAATCGCAGCCTGTAGGCCTTTTAGGGTGTCAGCAGAGCCCGGCCATTAGCCACATTTAATTGCTAGCTCCAGTAAGTTCCGTAGACCTTTACCACAGCAGTCATGTTTCGAGGATCCTTATTAGCCCTGGACGAGGGAACACAATAGATGGTGTGACAGGAGAAAGGGGGCAGGGAAGCTGCAGAGGGAGCTCACACGAGTCAGCGGCTCGTGGGGACAGAGACCTTCTCTGTCCCCACCGCCACCCTGATGGAACCCAGGGGCGCACACGGGGCTCTTGCTGATGCAGAACGTAGGACAAGAGGACATGATGTGCCCGGCAACGTGCCTGCATCCCTCACACTGAGCCGGTGTCCATGGTGCCTGACTGACATGGGGGGGACCTGGGGGCTGACCACAGCCCACATCTGGAGACGGGAAGCAGCGGGTCACCATGGACGCTCACATCCACAATCCAGCCGTTGAACAGCCACAGGTGCACTGTGCGTGTGAGCCCATGGAGATTCCAGGTCCACTGAGACCCGCCCCCACTCCCAGGACGTTCCAGTGGGGACAAGACTAACAGGGACCAGAAGACATTCTAGTCCAACCCACTGGCTTTATTTCAGTGACTCTATTTATAATTTTGTGGTTATCTTTTTAAAAGTCCTCTTGTTGGAACCTTAGTTATGTTCTTTGTTCCTTTCTTTTTCACTTTAGATTGTGTCTTAAATGATCAAAAGCACATTTTGATTTATCCATTATCTGCACCTCCTTGGATAGGATGTCTCCTTTTATTGAGTCTATTGATCTTCATGGCGGTGAGTTTCCACAGGTGCCCTGAGCTCATCTGTCTTAAGCATTGTCCTGCCCTGGGGGCCCAGAAACACCCCGAGTGGTGCAGGCACTTCTCCTGGTGCAATGCTGTTTTCCCCCGGGCTGGGGCCTTTGGGGGTGCCAGTCAGCTCCAGATCAGCTTTTGCAGCTAATTCCTGCTCAAAATTCCCAACTCGTGCAGACCCTGGAACTGAGGCCCCCACGGGAGGCACGCTGGGGTCCAGAGGCAGCTTCGGCTTTTGTGCTGCTGTCCTTGATGCACAAGGCCGAGCACTGCTAGCTGGTCTTCAGAGACGTCACACTTCCATCCTGTCCCTGGCTTCGTAAAGCTGTTCTGTTGCGAAGCTGTTAAGTTCTTACCCCTAAGATTATTTCTCATCCCAATGGCTGTTCACGGTTCTCGGTTTCAACCCTGCTGATGATCCAATCTTTATGTTCCCCTTCTTCTCTGGCATCTTTGTGTGTGTGTGTCTGTGTGTGTGTGTGTGTGTGAAGTACATCTATGGCATTTTTGAAAATGTGCTTGTTATTACTCGGCATTCCTTTGGGTCTGGAGCTGGAATCTGGGCGAGAGGGAATGGGCTGTACGTTGTCGACTCCACCTTCTCCCGAAGAATTTGCCCCCACGTAACGGCAAGGAGCAAATGGAACCATCGTGTCCCCTGACACCAGAGCAGAGTGGCCCGCAGTGGCCCCCAGAGCCAGGATGGCACAGCGAGCCGTGGTGTTGGGGTCTGAAGCTCTGGTTCCAGGCTCGGCTTCGTCACTCACGCTGTGCTGCCCTCTGGGCCTCAGTGTCCACCCGAAGGGACGCACAGATATCTGCCGTGGGACAGGGGAAGGCTCAGCAGGATGTCAGGGCACAAACCACCACCAGAATGCATGCCACAACGATTGTTGAGCTTCACACTCGTGGGGACCGTGGCGCTGTGGTCGTTCTGGCAGTCCTGAAAGTGAGCAGCTGAGCCTTGGGCCTGGTCACTTCAGGAAGCAGAAGGAGGGAGTGTGTGGCTTGGAGACGAGAGCACGCGGTCCCCTGCCCTCCCGGCCCCACCCTGCTGGCCTTTGGGGACCCCGGGCCTTCCCAAGCTGACTGAGCAGAACTTGCTCAAGCTTCCGACGGGCTCAGGAGGGCGTTGCATGTGTGGTGTGATAAGACCGCCTGGGCATCTGACATCAGGTATATCACTCATCACGGGGCCTCAGCAAAAGCCTTGACCTTCCGGCCAGCGTCTCGTGCTGCCATCGCAGAAGGGGCTGCGGAGGCTTACCTCAGCGGGGTCTGTGAGGCCTGATGCGCCGGCAGAGCTCACGGCACAGAGTGGCATTTAAGTGTGAGCCCCTCTTCTAGAACTATGTTAAGGGAAGCTGGGGTTCCTTCCAAGCAAGCATAGAGGTAATCATAATTTCTCTTTTTACTTTTTTACTTCTTTTTCTGAATTCTAATGAACTAATGTATCAGCCGCTCCATTGGCCAAAATAATACCTTCCCCAAAATACACTTCGGTCTTTATTTCCCTTATATGTAAATGAGGGTGATAAGCATTATTTCAAAGTGTGGTTATGAGGTAAGCAGGAAAAGCATTTATATGAATATTTGGCACACGATACGCTCAAGAACTTGTATCTATTAATATTGCTATTGCTATAAAATGATGTCAGTAAAAACAACAATATTGTGAGAAAGTCACAATAATACGTATCAGAGGGGAATAATAATGTACAATGGGTTTCCCGTGGGCCATCTATGGGACCAGAAGTTAGCACAGCTCCTAGGGTCCTGCTGGGATTCAGAGAACATGCTTCCACACACGCCGCACTAAAGGGCTGAACGGAGGTCTGGCCCCCTACGCTCAAGCAATGTCACAGGGGACTGAAAACCTGGGCATGGCTTTGCAAATGTTTGCCACCCATGGGCTGCTTCTGTGCTGAGCCCCCAGAGTAGACTTTTCTGACAGATTCAATCCTGCGTAGTAACAGTGGTCCATGTGCATTTGAAGCCCAAATGGCAGGAAAAGATCTCTGATCGCAGGCTAACTTTCGGAAGCAAACATCACCGAGAGGGAAGTGGACTGCCGTCTGATACCAGGGGCAGACTGTCAAGAGATGAGCAGCAGTGTGTGGATTACTTAGGGAAATATTGTAACTGAGAGCCAGGAAAGCCCTCAAGGATCTCAGACTCCCCTACAGAGTAGTTTTGCCCCAAATTTCTTGTGTCTGTACCTTGCTTCAGACCTCCTGCTCGGAATCTCTGAGGTTAGAGCCTAGTTATGTGTCTTTGGACCCAAAGATCCTGATTGGGTCCTGGTGATAACCTGGTGTGCACGCCAGGTGATAACCACGAATGTGCACACTGCCCCGCCCCCCACCGTGAACATGGGAAACCATCAGACAGATGAAGTCACCTGACCCAAGCTCATCGGGGCAGAGCCAGACTCGCATCTGAGCATTCTGACTCCTGGTCTTGAGCAGGTTCCATAGCACAGCTGGTCTGAAGCAACCTCAGGCTGAGCACAGGCTGAGTCCAGGGAGCGTGTCACCCCACAAAGGCAGACGTGGCGGGCGTGGGGGGTCCAGAGAAAGGAAGGTCTGCTGGGCTCTGCTTCCCCTTATTTAGGGGGAACCCTGCACATGGTTGAGGGAGGGGCCGTGTGCAAGGTGGTGGCGGCTGGTGACCAGGGCAGCGTTCCCTCCAAGAGCGGCTTGCAGAGCAGGGATGCACCTGCTGCCTCCTCCCCGCCCTCCTGACCGTCCAGGGATGCCAGCACGTAACTGCAGCGCCCAGCATGCACTTCCTCATGGGCTGATAAGGACTGAAAAGGACCTTCACAAATTCCAAAGTCCTAATTCCACAACGAATTAGGTTTCCTCTGTGCCATGGGGAAACAGGCTCAGAGTAGGGAGGCAATTTGCCCAAGTTCAACCAGCCCATGAAGGGCAGAGTCAGAATGGACACCCAGCCAGACCTCATCTCCTCGGCTTTGATGGTTAACTCTTGACTCATATGACCTCTGGGGGTACCAATTTAACCTCAGAAATATTAAATAAGTGACAACTATGGAGACAGTAAAAGATCAGTGGTTGAGAATTCATGTTTGAGGAACAGCGTTCTGTGGCTCATCATCCCATGAGATAATGAATGCATCCCTGTGTGGCCCAGCCACACCCCGAAGTCATAGAGCACAGATAAACATGGAAAATGTCCCCACCCTTGAAGCACTCAGTCTTCTCAGGTCCTTCTATGAGGCATCCTGCAAGGACTCGGGTCTGGATTGAAATGCAGACTACCAGGCCCACCCCAGATGTACATACTCAGAGTCCCTGTGGCTGAGGCTGGGGAATCCAGCTCCACAGGTGTTAACCGTGTACCCTAAAGTTTGAGAAACACCTAGATAAGACCTCAGAGCTCCGGGTTAGAACGTGTAACACATAAGAAAGACTGATTCAGTACGACATCTGTTCTTTCCCTGAAGAATTATGTGTTGAGTAGGCACTGTAAACCAGCCCCTGTCCCCTGCCCTGGGAACCCCGGGCAACAAGACAGCCAGGTCCCGCTCCCGGGGAATGGATCCAGACAAACATGGAACCCCGGGAAGCCAGGCATAAATTAGGGGTACCTGGTGCCCGAGGTGGGGGTTGGTGCCAAAGTGAGAAGGGAGTGGATGTCAGAGAAGAACACTCTGAAAAATGCCCCCCAAGGGCAACAGTCCTCCAAAGCCATGGCTGAGCCACATCCGTGGAGACAAACAGCATCTGGTTACATACAGGAAGGCTGCAGTCAAGGCTTTTCTGAAATGCTTCTGTCCTGAAAGTGGACACCCAGCCAGACCGCATCTCCTTGGCTTTGATGGTTAACTCTTGACTCATATGACCTCTGGGGGTAACAATTTAATCTCAGAAATATTAAATAAAGGACAACTATGGGGGCAGTAAAAAATGAGTGGTTACCAGGGGTTGGGCAGAGGAGGGATGAACACACAGAGCACAGAGGATGTTTAGGGCAGTGAGACTACTCCATGTGACACCATAATGATGGAGACCTGTCATTATATTATGCATTTGCCCAAACCCATAGAGTTTGCCCAAACACCAAGAGTGAACCCTGATATAAGCTATGGACTTTGGATGAAAATGATGTGTCATAGATATAATCATGGGTTATAACAAATGTCCCACTCTGGTGGGGATGTTGATAATGGGGGAGACTGCGGGGGAGTAGGGGCAGGAGCATGCATGGGCTATCTCTGTACCTTCTCCCAATTTTGCTGTGAACCTAAAACTGCTCTAAAACAATTCTTAAAAAACAAACAAAAATTATTAAACATCACTGAACCATTTACTTTTAAAATGTGTTGTCTGTAAAGCTGTGATATTATCAGGAATCAGGGTTTGAGACATAAAGGGTCCTACATTGATTAGAAGCCAAGATGGGGCCGTGGGTCTTGAGCTGGCAAACTCGGGGAGACACCCCATCCCCGAGCCTCTCATTGCCTCTCTTGGCAGGTGTGGGGGGCTGCTAGGGTTGATTCTTGGATCTGTGATGTTCTAGGGCAAGTCTAAAACGCTGCTGGGAAAAGACCTCAGAATCTCACAGAAAGCAAGAGCAGAACAGCACAGAGTTTCTACAAAACCATAAAAATGTGCTTTGGGGAACATAACAGCAAAGCGCATGCAACAGTGTGGGGCCCGAAGCTCAGCATATGTAAAGTTTGTAAATTACTGTCATAGGAGCTGGGGGAACATCTGTTCCGTAGAACCCGACAGAGGGGATTTGGACATTTGAGAAGAGGCTCTGCAATTACTACAGTCGGCCTAGGGACATATGGGAGGTATTTACAGTGAAAAGGTTCCCGCTCGATTGTGTTTCCCTAACTGTACACATCTGCTCCCGACCTCTCAGATCGGGGGGCACAGACAGCCCTGGGAAGCCGCCCACGAACACATCCTGATAAAGCCATCGGCCCTGGCCTCTGGGTGGGTTCCCTGGCTGCTCACGCCCACCACCCCTTCCCGGCCCGTGGCCACCAAGGGGAATGCCCCAGAAGGAGGTGCCACCTGGCCCTGGCATGGGCCCACCCCGACCATCACACAGTCACTACTGGTCAACTCCGTGGTGGGCTCATTGGAAGAACACTTGCTTAATTTCAGATCAAAGCAGTACTTTCTTCTTCCTCTTCAAAAAAAGAATGTCTTAGAGAGATGAAGGACCCCATTAAGTTCATGGATGGGCCGTTAAGTAACTGAATATCTACCTCCCACTTAAAATGACTTCCTCAGCCGCTGGGCGGTGGTCCTTTGATCCGCGGTCCGCAGTTACCGGCAGGGAGCTATAAAAGGTACTACTGATTGCCCGAGAGCGGGGAGGAGAGCAAGGAGGTGAGACTGCATTAGCTCTCGGACAGCCGACCAGATAAAGGTTGTGTCCCAACACCATCTTGGGCTTTGGCAGCTTTAAAAGCTGGGCGTCCTCTGGTACTCCAGAATGGTGTGTGGGACCCTGCACCCCAAAGGCCACCTGCAGGGGTCTCGAGTTGAAATCTTAGCACCTGAGAGATCCCATGTTTCATGGGTATCTTTTTAGGGATGCTGGTGAACACCTCCACAGCCTCACAATGAGAGCAGTCACCATGAAAAATGATACGGTTAAGGGACCAAGGGAAAGCAGAAATCTGCAAGCAAAGTCTATATTGGTTGAAACGATGACATCAATACAGGGGTCAAGAAGAGAGGATCATTAAAAATGCACACCATTGAAGACACAGATTTCACCATTACTATCCACAGCACCCTCTTATGAGTAGCTATCATTGCATTTTACCACTGAACTCTGTCTGGTGTATGATGACATAGGCCCAGAGACACTATGTGACTTGCTCAAGGACAAACAGCTCATAGGCAGCAAACCCAAGATTTAAACAAGTTTGGTCTGAAACTTTTTTCTCTCTCGTCCATGGCATTGCACTGCTGCTTGAGCTTCTCATTTATTCTTGTTTGGCAGTAGAATGCTCCAAACCTATGGCTCGTTCATTCTCCAAAAGGGAAGTAAATAGAGACTGAGGTCACCTGGGATCAGCCAGGAGGTGGGTCAAAACTCTGCCCATTACAAACTCCATCCTGGTGTGGCCAAGAGGTGTTGGAATGGGGTTTTCACTTCTGAGCTCCCCCTGCTTATATCTCACCCACACTAGTGAACCTGCTTTCTAGAACTTTCCTGTGCATGTGTGTGTATGTGTATGTGAACTAATAGACTTTAGGTTTTAGGCTTATAGAAAACTAGAGCAGGTATCGTAGAGGATTCCCGTACATCCTTTCTCTCCCCCAAGAGTTTTCTGCATTAGTCACATTTTGCATCAGTGTGTACCTTTGTTACAATCGATGAACCAAGATTGGTACATTGTTATTAACTTGAGTACACAGTTGTCATACCTTCTACGGGTTGGCACAAATGTCTGAGATGTATCCAGCATGGCAGTATCATAGAGAAGAGTTCCACTGCCCTCAAAGTCCATGGCAACCCCTGGTCTTTCGACTGTCTCCATAGTTCTGTATTTTCCAGAATGTGATACATAGTGTGCAGCCTTTCAGATTGGCTGCTTTCACTTGGTAAAACGCATCTAAAGTTCCTCCATGCCTTTCTGTGGAAAACTTGGTGCTTTTCAAGCTTTCTCTTCTCACTCTGGGAGGAAATGGCTGCCCTTCCTCCCCTGGACTGAAGGTATCCGTAGCACCCTCTGACACCGAAAAGAGAGGCCTGAGCTGGTCACCATCTGTATTGATGTCTCATATTTCCCCTTGGAAATATTTAACTCCCGAGCTTCCTACCTTCATCATGAAGCCTAAGAAAATACCCTGTAAGACTAGATGTTTCACAGATAGTTTTTTAATTAGCTAAATAAATAAAAGAGGACAGGCAGGAGGGCTGGAGACAAGTGGGGGATAAGGACTGGCAGGATGTTTACTGCAAACCCACGAATGGAGCCGAACTGTGCCCAGTTCACCAAGTGGGGGTCGCTGTGTCAGGTCAGGACACCTCCCCATCAAGGTCCTGATCCATGTGTCCATTTTCCTGGAGGGCAAGCTGAGGCACAGAGGTCAGCCCAAGAAGGGTGGCCCACTGCCTCCCCGTGGCAAGGTTGGACTGTCCCTAGGACACTCTGCCTTCCTCCTCCAGAGGGGTGTGGAGACATCGGGGTAGGAGGCCCCCAGTGGCAGCCACTCCCAGCCACGTCCATGCTTTTTGAGGAGACAAGATCTTTCCTCTCATTCATACCCACAGTGCCTGCCGGCCTGAAATGCCTTCGATGAGCCAGGAGAAATGTTTCTAATTTCGTATAAGCCAGTCCATAACCATTTATAGAAACCCAGCAAGGTAGGCTTCCTTGTTTTAATTTCTCAGGCGGTAAAATCCAAACTTCAGAAAGTTAAGAGATCGTTGGATGTCATCCAACCAGATGTGGGAGAGCAGGGAGGAGAAACCACGTTCATCGGACCCGTAGACCCTCGTGGTCCTCCTGCCATGCTGTGTTGTCCACTAAAGCCAGAGCACCAGGCTCTGTCCCCACCTCAGGGCCACCTCACCACTGACTCCTGTCCCCTGGGAAAGGCCCCAGGGAGCCAGTCCACCCTGGTCACTGGGGCGGACCCGGGCCAGGCAGCAGATGTCTCCTTGCAAAGAGCACTGTGCCCACAGTGTGTCACCAACAAGACAAACTCCTGCTTGAGCTTCTGATCCACAGTTTTACTCACAGATTCATTCAACAGGTACTCTCTGCTTATTAGATGCCACATGATGTTGTAGGTGCTGGAGATTTAGCAGGACGAAAAACAGACGAGCATGCCTGCCCTTGGGAGCTCACAGTTTATACGAGCATTATAGAAAAATAAAGAGCAAGCATATGGTAGGTCAGATAATGCTAAGGGCTGTGGGTAAAAATTAGGATGGAGGTAGGATGGGGTGTGTACGGAGGGGAGTAGGAATTAATATTATAAACAAGGTGGCCAGGAGGCCGTATCTATACAGTGACGGGGAGGGGAGCCCCAAAGGAGGAGAGAGAGGACAAGGCAGAGATCCAGGGGAACTGCGTCTCTCATGGAGGAAATGGCCAGTGCAAAGGCTCTGGGGCAGAGAGCACTTGGTATGCATGAAAAACTGGGAATTAACAAGAAACGGCAAATTCTCTCAGAAAGAACCGACATCTCAACCTAACTTGTACGAAGGAGTAAATATCCAATATCAGGGTTTTTCTGAAGTTGTCGCTGTTATGTTTTTAATCAGAGAAGAGGCTGCCTCGTGCCACAGGGGGTGGAGAATAAATGAGGGGAATGGGTCTGTCAAGGGAAGAGTATGTTGTTTGAAGGTGAGCCTCTGTCCTTGCTTTCATGCGGTGATCTCAGCCTGAGCACAGAGGGGAAGCAGGGATGGCCACCCCGAAGGGGAAGAAGGCCATTAACAATCATGATCTGAGGTTGCCAGGATGGGAAGAGGGGACTGAGGGCAGGCAAGGTGGAAACCCTGGGGAGGATGTGCTCAGACTGGGGGAGAGGTGCTCTCTTGAGCTGATCCTGGCCTAAGGCTTTAGTAGACAGTCTCCCTTCACACCAACTAGAGAAAGGTTATTCTGCACCTACTTTTCTTTTTTTATTGTTATGTTAATCACCATACATTACATCATTAGTTTTTGATGTAGTGTTCCATGATTCATTGTTTGTGCATAACACCCAGTGCTCCATGCAGAACGTGCCCTCCTTAATACCCACCACCAGGCTAACCCATCCTCCCACCCTCCTCCCCTCTAGAACCCTCAGTTTGTTCTTCAGAGTCCATAGTCTCTCATGGTTCGTCTCCCCCTCTGATTCCCCCCCTTCATCCTTCTCCTCCTGCTATCTTCTTTTTTTTTTTCTTAACATATATTGCATTATTAGTTTCAGAGGTACAGATCTGAGATTCAACAGTCTTGCACAATTCACAGCACTTACCAGAGCACATACCCTCCCCAGTGTCCATCACCCAGTCACCCCATCCCCCCCACCCCCCCCCACTCCAGCAACCCTCAGTTTGTTTCCTGAGATTAAGAATTCCTCATATCAGTGAGGTCATATGTACATGTCTTTCTCTGATTGACTTATTTCGCTCAGCATAATACCCTCCAGTTCCATCCACATCGTTGCAAATGGCAAGATTTCATTCCTTTTGATGGCTGCATAATATTCCATTGTATATATACCACCTCTTCTTTATCCATTCATCTGTCGATGGACATCTTGGCTCTTTCCACAGTTTGGCTATTGTGGACATTGCTGCTATGAACATCGGGGTGCACGTGCCCCTTCGGATCCCTACTTTTGTATCTTTGGGGTAAATACCCAGTAGCTGCACCTACTTTTCTAAAGGCTCGCTGGTGTCCTGAGGGCTGCCAGTGGGCAACCCCTCCTTGCCCACCCTCCCCTGTGTGCACGGCTCTCCCTAGGACCCCGGGCTGCTCTCTGGGCTCCACGTCTGACAGCAACACACACCAGGACCGGTGCTGCCGATCCGCTCTGAGGTCAGAACTGTGAAGCCGCTCCCCTTGCTCCACTGGAGGGGGGAGGGCAGAGGAAAGGAATGGTCCCAGGAGGATAGAAGCAGTGGGGGCTCCCCAAAGCTGCACAGAAGCAACCACTCCCACTGCCTCCCCCCTGCAGGCAGAGGACCACAGAGCCAGTCCAAGGACGAGCAAGTTCTCTTCACACCCTGCACGTGGAAACCGTGAAGGCTTTCTAGCTCACCTGCCGTTCACTGGCAGCAGACTTGCAGGACAAGCTGGACCCGTTCAGGAGATAAAGTCATCGGAACCCACTAGACCAGGACAGTCCAGTTCCCAAACAAGGAGAAAACGGGGTCTGAACTCTAGTGGAGCTCCTGGTCCTGGCAAAGCTGCTGCCAAACCTCAGCCTGTCAGTGGGGGGGAGGGAGGGAAGATGGGGAAGGACAGTCTGGAGACCTGGAGGACCTGGTCCACACCGCCTGTCACAGGCCCTTGGGGCTCGGTCCTGGGGCTCTTCGTCACACCCGAGCTGAGGTTTGCAGTGCCAAACCCGAGGCTCCGGGGATCAGGAACTTCCCGCTGCCCCAGGGCTGCCTGGGTCCCCGCCCCACCTGCCTTGTGAAGGCCCCGGGGTCCGAGGGGCGCCCGTGAGGGGCTCGCACGCCCACCGCGGAGGGTCTGTCCTCACCGCGGGCTGTGCGCGGGTCCCCCTGCGCGAGCAGGCCCCCCTGACCGAGGCGCACGCTTACCGCCAGCGTCCCGCCGGAGGAGACGGCAGCTCAGATGCAAACTCGGGAGGAGGAGTCTTCAGGAGCCGGGAACCCGCACGATCACCCGGTGCGATTCCGGTGAGCAGTGCTTACCCCGTGTGGGAGCGCCTGTGTGCTACGATTTCAATAGGAACAGCTTCCCGAATGCGCACGCAGCACGGGCACACGAGCCATTGAAATGACCACCTTCGTCCGTGAGCCTCTGGGGGCCTCCAGTGCTCGATCTTACACCCCATGCCTCTGACCACTGGCCCCTGTCTTCATTCGGGATCATTAACTTAGCAAACGAGGGTGAGTTGAAACTTTTGAAAAGATAAATGTTAGTGTTAGTCTCTGTGAATCTTACATCTTACTCTTGTTCCGTTTTCTGTTTGTGTTTTTAACATTTTGAAGCTCTTGGTGTCCATGAAGTATCCAGTCGTTGCTGCATATCTTAGAGACCATTCCACACGACCAGGTAGTAAAGAGTATTCTCAGGTGAGCAGGTCCCCTCCCCTCTCCTCGCCGTCCCCTCCCTGACTGCCGGAGGACAGAATCACCCCTCTCAAGGGCGCTCTCTGGCCCCAGGTGGCACCACCCCAACCGCGTGGACGCCTGCTTGCTGAGGCGCTGTGCCTTCCTCGGACCCTTTCCTGGCCTGGTTCCCCTGCTCGGAATGTGTTTCTTTCTCTGCTGATTTAGAACACTTCTCAGCTGTCCGCGCTTTAGCCGTGGGCACATGTCTACTGCACCCCCGTGGTGACTGACACTTGCAGAATGTCACCATGCTCATTCCCGGTGGTCGGGGCCCAGAGCTGCAAGGCAGGTAGAGCAGAGGACAGGAGGACGGGACCAGGAGCCCAGGCCCAGAAGCAGCTCTGGAGGCCGGGAAAACGACCCCCAGGACTCCCCTGGACTGTACAGCCCTCCCCGCCTCATGCCCCACTCCCCCGACTCTGGCTCATTTTCGGAGAAAATGAGCGCAAAGCAGGTACCTACTCCATCTACCCTGTTCAGGGAGAGGAAGACAGGAGCAAGTGGGCCAGGAGGGTGAGGAGATCGCAGGGCCGGGTCCCAGGGGTAGGTGGGCCCGGGCTCTGCTGGGAGGTGAGGACCAACTCCCTCTCGTGTGGCCCATGGGTCCCTGCCGGCGCCTGGGAGCAAACACAGGGCACCGTGGGTGGCTCCGTGCCTTGAGTAAGTTTCTCCAGTCCCTGAACATCGGGCCCCTCATGTGCTAACAGGGAATGTAGAAATGCTTACTTTCTAAGGCCTTTGTGAAAACCAGAATACCCATGCAAAGTCAAGAGCATCTGGAAGGACAGTAAGCACTCAGTGACCACTGGCTGCTGCTGCTCCTTCTAGAACTACTGGAATGAACAGCACTGCCGGCATGACTATCACTCTGGGCCCCCAAATGCCAAGAACTTGGCATCCGAACTCCCCTCTTGACCATTACCCGATCCCTCTCTCTGCGTGGCTCCTTCCGTCCCCCCAAGGACATCTCTTCAGAAGGGGCTCTGAGTGGAGAAGAAAAGGGAGATAAAGTCATGCCTCTTCCCCTAGAGCACCCTACTTCTTGCCAAGAACGTGCCCCCCCCCCCTTGAGCCCTCCCGTCTTCCTCCCACCTCCACCATGCAGACAGCAGGGAGGAGAAATAAGGGAACAAGTTCCCTTCATCACAATGGTGAGCGTGCTCCTAACTACATTGAGATTCAGGTTTGCAGAAAACTTCTCAGCTGCTGGTTCTAACGGGGTCTTCCCAGCTCTCTGATCTATGTATTCATATCATCTGATCATTGTGACAGATACCTATCGGGTTTGTCAAACCGGCAGTGGGCTTAGAGAGGTGTTTGAGGAAAACAAGGCTGACTCAGGAACCCATCTTTGCTCACATTGCTGGGAAGAGGCCAGGTCAGAGCAGGAGCCCCCGAATCACGCCTTCCTGCCCTTCCATGTCTGAAGGTGATGCTCACTCTGTGGGAAGAATGATGGGAATCCAGGCAAACAAAAGTTGGTTACAGAAGGCCACCTTCTTCCCCTCTGTGTCCATGGTGACGGGGCCGACAGGAGCAAACAGCATGAAGGCTTCAGGCCCACCCACAAAACAAACGCTGGAGGGCCCAATTCTACCACTTCAAGGACCAAGAAGAGTCCCCAGCCCCCCACGCCCTCTTCTGAAAGCTGCTTGCGTGATGCTCCAAGGTGCGTGTTTGAAAACATTCCCATGACACATGCTCTTTTCTTCTTTCCCAGACCAACAGCAATGGCCCATGATGATTTCAAAAACACGGCACTGGCTTGCTAATTCACTGTCAACTCAGTGACTCCATGGGGTGACATGACTCTGTCCTCAGGTAGACATCAATCCAGAGGCTACTCGAGAGGGGCTCCCTTTCTTCCTGAAGAAACAAGAAAGGGTCACTAAAGTTGAGGGACCATGTGCACATTTCCTATGCACAAGATACTGCACTTGAAGTCCAGGGCGTGATCGGGTCCTGCCTCAAAGCATAGCTCTAGTTGGGTCACGTGCCAAGTCTGCGGTCCTGGGCAAGTTACGTAAATTCACGTACCTGACGTTTCAGTCCGTGGATAACATCAGGGTCCGGTCCCAGAACCACGTGGGAGTGAAGATCACACGTGCAGGTGAGTTAGTACGATGCTTTGCATACCCCGAGTGTTCAGAATGTGGTCCTAAGGAGTGCATTCAATTCTCAGACTTAAATTCCTAGACAGATAAAATCATACGAATTTTACAGAAAGGAAACGGAGGTCCAGAGAAACTGAACAGTCTGCCAAAGGACACGTGGCATGTGACTAAGAACTCCTATCTTCCTCGACTCCAATTTGTCCACTGCAAAAAAATCACGTTTGATATCTAAGGAAACATCATATTTAAGAAGGATATTCCACAAAGGACCTCGGAAAGCTAGGCCAACCCTCAATTTTTAGCCACAATTTTATGTTTTTCAGTGTGATAATTTCATGATCATCTAATTAAGCAAACTGGTTCATTACCAACAACACCAAGGTGCTAATTCAATCCCCGCCTGTGACTTCCTTTTCAAGCTTGTTTACCTGGGAATCCATGTGTAACTAGAAAATTCCCACAGCAAGCGCGAGGAGGGTGGGGTGGGGGGGATCCTCCCGTGTAGTATTTCTCCAAACTGGAGTCCAAATTCTCCAGGCCCCCGAGGTTTAATTACCTGCTGTTTCGGGGGTGGCAGCCTGACAGACCCTCCCCACCCGCATGTACACACACTCCCCATGAGGGAACAAAGGGGGAGTGGGCAAAGCCTGGAGTCTGCATTCAATTTGGAACTTGAAATGGAACTTTCACCTTTTTCAGCAAATTCTGTGTGTTCCAAAGGTTTAACTTTCTCTCCACTGCGCAGAAGGAAGAACAACTATGGTGCTTATTTAACCCAGAGTGTGAGCGAGAAACCCCTTTGGAACCTAGCAATTGGTTTTTGTTTTGTGACCAGCTAGTGCCACAAAAGAGAGACCCACCCCCTCCCAAGCATTGAATTAACCCTATGTGAGACGGGCAGAGGATTAAGAAGGTTGGTTCAGGCCCCATTCAGAAGGTTCCGAGGGGGCCTTTTTCAGAGGATTCTTCCAAACAAAGGTTGCCAAACTAAGTAGCTTTTTTTTGTTGTTGCTTTAGCTCTGGTCTATTGTCACCAGGGAAAGCGACCTTTTCCACTTAATTGGGGCTTTAGAATTCCACCTCTATTGTATTTGTATATAAGAAACACTGCTAAGGGGCCATGTAAGTTTATGAATATAAGCCTTTCTGCATTGGGTGAATCCAAGGCGATTTAGCTATGTATTTGCGTCTAATAATGCCAGTTACTCTAATAAAAAGAATCATAAAATAATAAGCACAACGATATGCGTTTCCATATATCGCGTTTCTATGATATGGCAGGCGCTATAGTGGATGCTTTGCATATTTTGTTTCTAACTGTGGGTTACAGAGCAGGACTCTGAAGTTCCAGCAGAAGGCAAGACAGGGAAGCCAAGCCACACCAACACACCACTCCACTGGCCCCAAGATGTCCTTTACTATACTTTCTGCTTCTGCTTAGTTACCCAATCTTCTGTTTTAGGGCTGCAGTGAGATTGTAAGCTCCGAAAAGACAAGAGATTAACATGTGTGTCTGTTTGTAGACACAGTTTAAAGTGTGAATGCCTACAAGGGACAGGTGGGGAACGTCCGTGGGTTCCTGGGGGTTGGCTAGTGCAGGACAGCAGGGAGTGGGGAGGTCTGAGGAAAACCGGGCTGACACCCCTCTCAAAGACACTCCATTCAAACGGATTTTACTTATTTATTTTCAAACCACTAAGCCAACTGCGGAAAATAGTTCTGGGTTTGGATTTGGAGCAGGGGCTCCCAGGGAGAGACAGATGCACTCTGCTCATGGTACCAAGCTGATGTGACAGAGCCACCTCCAGCCCACAGACCCAGGGTCTCGTGGTGTGCACAAGGCTCCCAAAGCCAGGAGATTCCGTGTTCAGTTCCAGATCTGGCTTCCGTGGAACTCTAGACCATGGGTCTTCAGCAGGTGGCTCTGGACGGGACAGTCTCTCCCCGTGGCACGGTACCTGGCCTGCTTCTCCCCTTTGTGCCAGCCGCCTTGTCTGCGTGGCTACTTGAGTTTGTCACCTCTGTGCCGAAGGGAGTGCGCTTCTCAGGGACCACTTTTCTTTCCTCAGGTGTAGGGTTACAGGAACCCTTACCTTTGCCTTTTGGCAAAATAATACACACACCTAATTCACAAACTAAAGGTGGCAGAGTCTTTAATTCAGTGAGTAAGGTACTGTGCTCAATGGCATTTTACAAATTTAATGCAACAAACCAACCGACCGACCAACCAACCCCAAAAGCATCCATCTATAGGGCATCAAAGAAGATTCTGCTCATGTATCCTGTTTGCCCTGATGACCATGAACATTTTATACCTAAAATATTGCACAGGTTTGTAAGTAGCTAATAAACCTGTGTAGAGGATGTCTTTTGCCCTATATGTATATGAAAATGAGAAAAAGAGAAAGAAGTGTGTTCTTACAGAACTTGTCCAACTATTCAAAGGTATCATCAAAAGAGCCTGGATGTCAAAGGAATCAAGCCCTTGTTTAGGATGGGGGACTATGAACCCCCAGTCTTCCTGGTCCCCTTTAGTGGCCCACACAAAGTCTTGGACATTGAGGACCTTAATGCCTATTAGGTGATTAATCAAGTGTTTGAACAATTAAGTTGAATCTGGACATTCCACTTCATTTTATATACTGAAATATTCATGTTGCAGCTGAAATGCTTCACATGGTTGGAACTTAGCCTTTTAGCAAAGTCACCTATTAGTAAAATGGACACTGGCCACAATGTAAGAAAATAAATGACAATAAGATACACAACAAGGAACTAAGCAGACAAAACCTCTTTGCATCAGTTGATGTAGAAGTTTCAAAAGTCCTGCTGTGAATGCCAGGTGCTCAACTCCCTCTGGACAGCTCGAAATCCTTACGGGTGTTCTTAGTTTATAGGTGTGTATAACCAGCTTTGGTATCATAGTCCTAATTTTCTTCCAGATTGGGTGAAAAATATCTACATTGAGAAACACAGCTACTGTAGGGAAATGCACCAGTAATGGAAAAAAAAATAGAAATTGACAATTGACTGGGGGGGGGGAATAAAACCCTGAGAACCACTGAAATTAATATGTAAATTCAAAAGATGTGGTAGTCTAGGGCTATTAAGAATAGAAGAAAACCTCCCTGCAGAGCCCTGAAAATATCACTGAGATATATCATGCTTTATGATGTTTGCTCTTCTTAAGAAGGAAGAAAACTACATAATAAAATTTAAAGGATTTCCATACAAAATTGTCAAAAAACTTTAAAATACAGATGCCCAGCTTTCGGGGCAGTTCGCAGCTTCGCACGGACTCAGTCCTTCTTGAGTCTCAGACTCCTAACACTGTTCTAGTTTTGTCGTTAAATCATTTTTCCTATAAATCTGACCATCGTGTAAAACTGGGTGTGGCATGGCAGCTAGCCTCCGCACCTCCCGGCTGTCTCTGTGATCTGTGCCGAGTCCACAATGTCACTGGGTCACTGTGGCCTTGATTTATACACACTATCTGCTTTAACCCTCCATTCTCCCACGTCCCTCTCCATTATTTCTAACAAATGCTACCTGCCATCCAGGAGCAAAACCGGAGTACAACTTGAAGCAGGGTACAGAGCGTATCTCTCTAAACATAATACAATGGCATGTGCACACGTGTTCCATCTATGCAAGGGATGGCAGGTAAGTAGGTGGGCGTGGGTGTATTCCAGGGAAACTGGAGTTAGAGAAATAAACGCGGAATGGACCGGGACTTTGGGCTGCAGGTGGCTGACCCTGCCCTAGGGTTTGCTTTCCCATAACGAGGAACTTTCTGAATTGGAGCAAGAACCAAGAGGAAGGCATTGGATACAGCTCAGAGAGGACGAGCTGGAAGTCAGAAAAAAATCCTGTGTAGGTTTCCAGGGTGCCTGGCATTTTCTTCCTAAAAGTTAGACAAGTTGTCAATAGGATACCGGGTTTCAGAAACCACACATACTGTGACAGAGATGATGAGGCTACAGTACAGATGGTGCAGATCCTGCGGAGCTGGTGTAGATACTGTACAGATGGTGCAGATACTGTAGACGGTGCAGATACTGTACAGATGGTGCAGATACTGTACAGGTGGTGCAGATACTGTACAGGTGGTGTAGATACTGTACAGGTGGTGCAGATACTGTACAGATGGTGCAGATACTGTACAGGTGGTGCAGATAATGTACAGGTGGTGCAGAGACTTCAGAGCTGGTGCAGATCCTGTACAGATGGTGCAGATATTGTACAGATGGTGTAGATACTGTACAGGTGGTGCAGATACTGTACAGATGTTGCAGATACTGTACAGATGGTGTAGATACTGTACAGGTGGTGCAGATCCTGCGGAGCTGGTGTAGATACTGTACAGATGGTGCAGATACTGTAGACGGTGCAGATACTGTACAGGTGGTGCAGATACTGTACAGATGGTGCAGATACTGTACAGGTGGTGCAGATACTGTACAGGTGGTGTAGATACTGTACAGGTGGTGCAGATACTGTACAGATGGTGCAGATACTGTAGACGGTGCAGATACTGTACAGATGGTGCAGATACTGTACAGATGGTGCAGATAATGGACAGATGGTGCAGATACTGTACAGATGGTGCAGATACTGTAGACGGTGCAGATACTGTACAGATGGTGCAGATACTGTAGACGGTGCAGATACTGTACAGGTGGTGCAGATACTGTACAGATGGTGCAGATACTGTAGACGGTGCAGATACTGTACAGATGGTGCAGATAATGGACAGATGGTGCAGATACTGTACAGATGGTGCAGATACTGTAGACGGTGCAGATACTGTACAGACGGTGCAGATACTGTAGACGGTGCAGATCCTGTACAGGTGGTACAGATACTGTACAGATGGTGCAGATACTGTACAGATGGTGCAGATATTGTACAGGTGGTGCAGATACTGTACAGGTGGTGCAGATCCATCAGAGCTGGTGTAGATACTGTACAGATGGTGCAGATACTGGACAGACGGTGCAGATACTGTACAGGTGGTGCAGATACTGTACAGATGGTGCAGATACTGTACAGATGGTGCAGATACTGTAGACGGTGCAGATACTGTACAGATGGTGCAGATACTGTACAGGTGGTGCAGATCCATCAGAGCTGGTGTAGATACTGCACAGATGGTGCAGATACTGTAGACGGTGCAGATACTGTACAGATGGTGCAGATACTGTAGACGGTGCAGATACTGTACAGATGGTGCAGATACTGTAGACGGTGCAGATACTGTACAGATGGTGCAGATACTGTACAGGTGGTGCAGATCCATCAGAGCTGGTGCAGATACTATACAGATGGTGCAGATACTGTAGACGGTGCAGATACTGTACAGGTGGTGCAGATACTGTACAGATGGTGCAGATACTGGACAGACGGTGCAGATACTGTACAGGTGGTGCAGATACTGTACAGATGGTGCAGATACTGTACAGATGGTGCAGATACTGTAGACGGTGCAGATACTGTACAGATGGTGCAGATACTGTACAGGTGGTGCAGATCCATCAGAGCTGGTG